>NC_090653.1:53289586-53627800 GCF_040937935.1 Hyperolius riggenbachi
AGTATATGCAGCCAGGGGGTATATGTGCCCATTATATGCAGCCAGGGGGTATATGTGCCCAGTCTATGCAGCCAGGGGGTATATGTGCCCAGTCTATGCAGCCAGGGGGTATATGTGCCCGTTATATGCAGCCAGGGGGTATATGTGCCCATTATATGCAGCCAGGGGGTATATGTGCCCATTATATGCAGCCAGGGGGTATATGTGCCCAGTCTATGCAGCCAGGGGGTATATGTGCCCAGTCTATGCAGCCAGGGGGTATATGTGCCCAGTCTATGCAGCCAGGGGGTATATGTGCCCAGTCTATGCAGCCAGGGGGTATATGTGCCCATTATATGCAGCCAGGGGGTAGGAAGAGTGCAGAGAGGAGAGGCAGGGGGGCAAGGTAGTACTTTTACCTCTCCTGACGGAAGCGGCGATCCTCTTCTTGCGGCGAAATGGCCTCCGGGTGGCGGTGATGGGCGATCCGGGGGCAGCGGCGGTGACAGGCGATCCGGGCAGAAGCGGTGCAGGTGTCCCTCCAGGCAGCGGCGGTGACGGGATCCGGGCAGCAGCGGCGGTGAGCGGAGGCAGCGGCGGTGACGGGATCCGGGCAGCAGCGGCGGTGAGCGGAGGCAGCGGCGGTGACGGGATCCGGGCAGCAGCGGCGGTGAGCGGAGGCAGCGGCGGTGACGGGATCCGGGCAGCAGCGGCGGTGAGCGGCGGCAGCGGCGGTGATGAGGGCTCCGGGCACTCTCCAGGCATCAGCGGCTCCTCTTCCCACAACAGCGTTGGCTGACACTTGTGGCGTCTAGTATAGACGTCACATGCGGTGTCAGCCAACCAGGGAAGAGGAGCGAGGTGGGTGGGAAGCAGAGGAGGGGTGGGTGGGTTAGGAGGAGGGGAGATCAGGAATAAATTATAGGTAGGAGAGCCCCAGGCATTCCAGCCCCCGGCGACGGCGACAATAAGTCCAATGCAGCGTTATGCTGCAAAATAAAAGCAGTCATATTTCTAAAAAAAAATGGAATGCAGGATTAGCATCTTAATCACTTAATACACTCAGAACAGTTGCTGTTGAAATTTATTTTTATGGTGACAATACCGCTTTAAAGTCGGCGGGTTTTTAAATGTTTACATTTTTCCTTTGAAACTTTAACATCGATTTTCTCAAAAACTATAAGGTCTTTTTGAAAAAAAAATTTTTCCTCTTATTCCTCCTGATCTCCTTAATATATTCTCCAAATTTGAGGCTCTTAGCATTTAAGGGGGCTTTGCTATTAACCCTTAAAGTCGGCAGCTACCTAACATTGATACATGCGTCAACTTTTCCGCTTCGGGAGCATGACCATACGCATTAATTTCGTAATAACCAGTGCAATGCGAAAATTACGCGAAAAATTGCGCTTACGCGAAATTTCGCGAAATCCTTCTTCATTACGATTATGTACTTACGGCCATAAACGTATATACACTAATTACGCGAAATTTCGCGAAATCGTAATTACTCCATTACGCTCATCTCTAAGCACACAGACGTCTGATTATTGTGTGATCTGCAGAATCACCAATAATACAGACTCTATACCCGATTATGTGGTGATCTGCAGTATCACCAATAATGCAAGTATAAAAGGCTGAGAAACAGAGGTGTAAAGTGTTTGGTGCAACAGTAGATAAATAATAGACCTTACCAGTGGAGCTGGTAAAGTACTATCAGTCACAGGAGTTGTATAACTTAAACTAAACCTCACCAGAGGAGCTGGTGGGTATTTAGTCAAAAGAGCACCTCACCAGTGGCAAGGGCCCACTGGTGAGTAGAGAGTAGTGGTGCTCAGCAGAGCTCGAATATTCGAGTAGCTCGAATATTCGAGCTCTTTTTCAGCTATTCGAGCTCGGTATTCGAGCTCCGAATAGCTGGAGCTATTCGAATGGGCTATCCGAGTACACTCGAATAGCCCATTCACTATTCGAGCTATTCGAGCAAACCGGCGCTATTCGAGCTCGGTGCCGAGCTCGAATAGCGTCATAGCCCAGATTGATGTCCTTAGAGCCAATCAGAGGGCTCCCAGGCCCTCTGACGGCAGCCAATCACAGAGGGGGACCCTGGCCAGCCCCTACCCTATAAATAGCGGCCGCCATGTTCCGTTTCTCCATGCTTGCCTGAGACTTGTACAGAGAGAGAGTTGCTCCTTTGTGCTTTGGCTTAGCAAGTGCTCTATTGTGGTCATTTACCTAGCGTTTTTGCTCACCTACACCTGCCATATACACCTATATTGTTGTTAGTTAGATAGACATTGTATTTTAGTTAGTAGCTTGTGTGTTACATTAGAGAACTGCAGGCAGCTGCTGCAAGCTTACAGGTTTAGGCCTCAGGGGGGCCTTGCCTCTGTGGGCAGCTGTCCTCTGTTTATTTCTCTCATCTATACCAGTATTTCTGCTGTCCTTTACTAATAGTATTGTAGTTATACTGTACTAGGAGTAGGACACTCACTGACTGTCACTGTTTATAGGCTACTAGCTAGCTCCTGCGTGTGTGCACTCACTCACTGTCTGTGTGTACACACACTCTATTTCCTTCTGATTACTGATTGATTATTGTTAGTTGTACTTACTTACTACTTACTCTTACTGTACCCGTAGGGACACTCACTGTCACTGTTCATATAGGCTACTAGCTCCTGCGTGTGCGCACTCACTGTCTGAGTGTACACACACAACACACACTCTATTTCCTTCTGATCGCTGATTGATTATTGTAATTAGTTAGTTCTACTTACTGTTACTACTTACTCTTACTGTACTAGGAGTCTAGGACACTCAGTCACTGTGTTCATAGGCTACTAGCTCCTGCCTGCGTGCACTCACTGTCTGAGTGTACACACACCCACACTCCATTTCCTTCTGATCGCTGATTGATTATTGTAATTAGTTAGTTCTACTTACTGGTGTTACTACTTACTCTTACTGTACTAGGAGTCTAGGACACTCAGTCACTGTGTTCATAGGCTACTAGCTCCTGCCTGCGTGCACTCACTGTCTGAGTGTACACACACCCACACTCCATTTCCTTCTGATCGCTGATTGATTATTGTAATTAGTTAGTTCTACTTACTGGTGTTACTACTTACTCTTACTGTACTAGGAGTCTAGGACACTCAGTCACTGTGTTCATAGGCTACTAGCTCCTGCCTGCGTGCACTCACTGTCTGAGTGTACACACACCCACACTCCATTTCCTTCTGATCGCTGATTGATTATTGTAATTAGTTAGTTCTACTTACTGTTACTACTTACTCTTACTGTACTAGGAGTCTAGGACACTCAGTCACTGTGTTCATAGGCTACTAGCTCCTGCGTGCGTGCACTCACTGTCTGAGTGTACACACACCCACACTCCATTTCCTTCTGATCGCTGATTGATTATTGTAATTAGTTAGTTCTACTTACTGTTACTACTTACTCTTACTGTACTAGGAGTCTAGGACACTCAGTCACTGTGTTCATAGGCTACTAGCTCCTGCCTGCGTGCACTCACTGTCTGAGTGTACACACACCCACACTCCATTTCCTTCTGATCGCTGATTGATTATTGTAATTAGTTAGTTCTACTTACTGTTACTACTTACTCTTACTGTACTAGGAGTCTAGGACACTCAGTCACTGTGTTCATAGGCTACTAGCTCCTGCGTGCGTGCACTCACTGTCTGAGTGTACACACACCCACACTCCATTTCCTTCTGATCGCTGATTGATTATTGTAATTAGTTAGTTCTACTTACTGGTGTTACTACTTACTCTTACTGTACTAGGAGTCTAGGACACTCAGTCACTGTGTTCATAGGCTACTAGCTCCTGCGTGCGTGCACTCACTGTCTGAGTGTACACACACCCACACTCCATTTCCTTCTGATCGCTGATTGATTATTGTAATTAGTTAGTTCTACTTACTGGTGTTACTTACTCTTACTGTACTAGGAGTCTAGGACACTCAGTCACTGTGTTCATAGGCTACTAGCTCCTGCCTGCGTGCACTCACTGTCTGAGTGTACACACACTAAATTTACTTGTGATTACTACTGATTATTGTAACTGCTAGTTGTACTTCCTGACTGTTACTACTTACTTATTGTACTAGGGGACACTCACTCAGTCACCTCACCAACCAACCCACTCCATTAAAGTACCCCACTTTTCACCCGCCCTTTTAAAAAACTTTTGTCTATACGCCCAAAACATTGAAGATGTCTGGAAGTGGCAGCCAGCGCGGTTTGGGCAAGGGGAAGGGCAGCAAGGGAATCAGGAGGAGAGGGAGCAGCATTGTGGCAAGCCGCGGGCGCGCCACCATGCACAGTTCCGCAGCAGCAGCAGCAGCGTCAGTGGCTAACATTCCTCCCATAGCCACTGGCCGTGGACGCCTTGGGCGCCGCCCAGCAGGAGCATCTGCAACTCACGCTGCAGAGACACAGCAGCAGCAGCGTGTAGCACCTGCTCCCATTTTCCTCCAGCCGGGTCGGAAACGTCCCATTGAGGAAAAGGATGCAGACACTGTGGTGCAACTCATGACGGAGGATGAGCAGCCCGCCATCAGCTCTGCATCCGAGGCCTCCACCCTCACCACCACCACCACCACCACCACCCCTGTTCGCAGCAGCCGCTCAGCAGGGTCTGGGGAGGAGGCCAGTTCACCGTCAGTCGCCGACCTGTCATTCAGCACTCTTTTGACCCCAGGCATGATGAGTCAATTGTCTGCTGTTGTTGGCGATTTTGAGGAGGAGATGCTGATGGGCACTTTGGGGGATGAGGGATTGGACAGCAAGACTGTGGCGACAGTCAAGCAGCCCATCCATGCATCAGGAGAGGAGTTTGGGGGGTCATCATCCCAGCAGGACATGTTTCAGGAGGGGGAGGATGATGGTGATGACCCGGTGACAGACAGAGACTGGGTGCCACCACCTCCAGGGGATGTCGTCCTCAGCAGCTCGGAGGAGGAGGAGGATGCGCTTGTGGGCCTTGCAAGGAGGCGCATCATTGCAAGCATTGGCAGCGTCCCACAGCCTGCTGGTGTCTCAGGCTCAGCAGCAGCAGCAGCAGCATCAGCCAGTACCACCACCAGCCGCACCCAAGCCCCCCCCCCAACCACCACAGGGAGACAGGCAGCAGCGCTTCCATGCCGTAGGGGGATGTTTCTGTCACCAATCTGGCGCTTTTTCACCATGCCCACTGTGTACAGCAAGTACGCCACTTGCAACCACTGTCAGCGGAAGTTGAGCAGAGGTGCAGACCCCTTAAAGTTCAGCACCAGCTCGCTCATCAACCACCTTGCGGCTAAACATTTCCACCAGCATGAGGAGTTCCAGAGGCTGAAGGCATCTGGTGCTGGCAGTGGCACCACACCCATCACTGCACAGCCTTCAGCAGCAGCAGCAGCAACAGCAGCCACCCGCCCTCCTGCTCCTCCAGCAGCACCAGCAGGAGTGCGGAAACACACTGCTCCTCCCCCCTCTGCAACTCCTGCCGCCGACACTGAGGCCTGTTCTGGCAGCCAGTCCTCAGTGGCCTCCTCCGCTGTGTCTGCTGATTCCCGTGTCAGCAAAAGGCCACGCCAGAGCCTTTTGAGCGAGTCCTTCCAGGGGGTGGTTAGGGCTCTGCCTCCCAGCAGCCGTCGCGTGCGGCAGCTGAACGGCTTGCTGGCACGGGCCATGTGCTCCCAACTCCTGCCGTACACGCTCGTGCAGGAGGGGAGCGACATGCGGGCGCTGCTTGCTTGTGCAGCCCCAGACTGGCAGCTCCCCAGCAGACACTTCTTCGCCCGCAAGGCCATTCCTGCACTGCACCGCTTTGTGATGGCCAATGTGCAGCGAGGGCTGGAGCACGCGGTTGGTGAAAGGGTCCACGTCACCATGGACTCCTGGAGCAGCCGCTTCGGGACAGGCCGCTACCTGTCCTTCACTGTCCACTGGGTCAGCTTGGTGGAAGGGGGTGAGGATGGGAGAGCAGCAGCGGGCACAGCAGCAGCAGCAGCAACACAGTGGGTGGTGCCACCCCGCAGGGTCAGGGGAACTGCAGCGGGTTCCTCCGATCCTCTGCCATCCTCCGCCACACCTGGCCAAACCCCCCGCCTCAGCAGCAGCGTGCAGGCCCGCCACTGCCAAGCGCTGCTGCACTTGGTCAGCCTTGGCAAGACCAAGCTGACGGCAGCCCACGTGTTGGCCAAACTCCAGGAGCAGGAGAGGATTTGGCTGACCCCCAGAGGCCTCAGAGTCGGAGAGGTGGTGTCCGACAATGGGGCCAATCTGGTTGCTGCCATAGACAGGGGAAACCTGACCCACATCCCCTGTCTTGCCCACGTGCTGAACCTGGTGGTGCAGAAGTTCCTGCGCACCTACCAGGGGATGGGCGAACTGCTGGAAACGGCAAGGAATGTTGTGCGTCACTTCCGGCGCTCGGCTGCAGCCTGTGCGAGCCTGGAAGACGTGCAAAAGGAGCTGGATCTGCCACGCCATCGGCTGATCCTTGACGTTCCGACTCGCTGGAACTCCACCCTGGCGATGTTGGAGCGTCTGGTTGAACAGAGGCACGCTGTCAACCAGTACCTTGCCCTGGCCACTGTTTCCGCAGCTCAGAGAAGGGACAAGACCAGCAACATCCCGTCCATCGTCCCCGATGATGACTGGAGGCACATGCAGCAGGTGTGCTTTGTGCTGGCTCCCTTCCTGCAGGCCACAAACATGGTGAGCAGGGACCATGCTATGGTCTGCGAGTGGGTGCCCCTGGTTTCTCTGCTGAACAGGGCCCTCGATGCTTTGCTGGAACAGGGAGCGGCAGCCTTGGACCAGCAGGAGCGGCAACCAGCTGCGCAGTCCACCTCTGAGGGGGAGGAGGAGGAGGACTTGGTGGAGGTCCCTGACCTGGCTGCTGATGAGGGGGATCAGCACAGCGCAGCTGAGTTGGTGCGGGGGTGGAGAGAGGATGAGGCGGCAGAGGAGGAGGATGAGGACAGCACTGACGTCGATGTGCCAGCAGACGTGGCCCGCCTCTTCCCAATGGCAGCGCACATGCTGACGTGCCTGCGCAGGGACCCCAGGGTGATCCAGATGAAGCAGAGGGAGGACATCTGGATCAGCATGATGTTGGACCCACGCCTCAAGGGGAAGTTGAGCCAGTTCCTGCCGCCTGCAGGAGGAGACCCAGCGCAACAAATAAGGAGCTTGCAGCAGGCCCTTGTTGAGCGCTTGGAGGAAGCCTTCCCCCAGCCTTCCACCCCCACTGTCCAGCAGCCAGCACAGAGGCAGCAGCAGGTGCCTGCATCCAGCAGCAGCAAGCGCCCCACAGACCTGCTGTCTCTCAGCCACGAGCTCTACAGGACTGTAGAGGCTCCGGCAGCAGTGACTAGAGAGGAGATGCATGCAGCAGCATCCTCCTCCGGTCACAGCCAGCGCCTGACCCGCATGGTGGCTGACTACATGGGGTCGTACAGCGGGCTTGACAGCGATGCCCCTGTTGATCCCATGGAGTATTGGGTCAAGCGCATGGAGATCTGGAGCGAGCTAGCGCAGTACGCCCTGGAAGTGCTGTCCTGCCCCCCTTCCAGCGTGCTGTCCGAGCGCTGCTTCAGTGCAGCTGGTGGCGTGGTCACCGAGAAACGCTCACGTCTGTCTCACAAGTCTGTGGACAGACTGACGTTTCTGAAGATGAACCAGGCGTGGGTGGAAGGCGAGTTCCTGGCCCCTGTTGTCGGCGAGAGGGGGACATGAACTGGCTGCCGGAACCATCGTTAATGTGCCTTACCACCCTTTACCACCTCCTGGCTCCTGCTCACTAAGCCAGCCTGGTTCACTTTGACTATTACGTCGCCTGCAGCCACACATTTTACACCTACAGTGGGCTGCTGTGTACTGCCCTTCTGCTGTCTGTCTGTGTTTCCCACTGCCAGGGTACACAGAATTACCTTCTTCTGCTGCCACTCTGCCACCAGCTATTACGTCAAACAATAGCTATATTGGTTGCAAAACCAAAACCAAACAAACCATTAAAAAAAAAAAAGGTTTAATTTTTCTGAGGTGCCCGGGTTGAAAACTGTGTTGTTCCAGTTGTGTATTGAACACAATGTGGGCTGCACGACCGCTGTCTGGGACCTCCTGTTGTGTTTATTTACAGCCCTGGTATCACCGCTAGGTACCAGGGCTATTATGTCACGCTGCCTACCTGCTGCCACACTCACACTACTCCTCCATTCCTCCTGCTGCTGCTGTCTGTCTGTGTTTCCCACTGCCAGGGTACACAGAATTACCTTCTGCTGCCACACTGCCACCAGCTATTACGTCAAACAATAGCTGCTCACATAATTACTCCTCCATTCCTCCTCCTGCTGCTGCTGCTGTCTGTCTGTGTTTCCCACCGCCAGGGTACACAGATTTACCTTCTGCTGCCACTCTGCCACCAGCTATTACGTCAAACAATAGCTATATATCTGTGTAATTGGTTGTAAAACCAAAACTACAAAACCATTACAAAAAAAGGTTTAATTTTTCTGAGGTGCCCGGGTTGAAAACTGTGTTGTCCCAGTTGTGTATTGGACACAATGTGGGCTGCACGACCGCTGTCTGGGACCTCCTGTTGTGTTTATTTACGGCCTGGTATCACCGCTAGGTACCAGGGCTATTATGTCACGCTGCCTACCTGCTGCCACACTCACACTACTCCTCCATTCCTCCTGCTGCTGCTGTCTGTCTGTGTTTCCCACTGCCAGGGTACACAGAATTACCTTCTGCTGCCACACTGCCACCAGCTATTACGTCAAACAATAGCTGCTCACATAATTACTCCTCCATTCCTCCTCCTGCTGCTGCTGCTGTCTGTCTGTGTTTCCCACCGCCAGGGTACACAGATTTACCTTCTGCTGCCACTCTGCCACCAGCTATTACGTCAAACAATAGCTATATATCTGTGTAATTGGTTGTAAAACCAAAACTACAAAACCATTACAAAAAAAGGTTTAATTTTTCTGAGGTGCCCGGGTTGAAAACTGTGTTGTCCCAGTTGTGTATTGGACACAATGTGGGCTGCACGACCGCTGTCTGGGACCTCCTGTTGTGTTTATTTACGGCCTGGTATCACCGCTAGGTACCAGGGCTATTATGTCACGCTGCCTACCTGCTGCCACACTCACACTACTCCTCCATTCCTCCTGCTGCTGCTGTCTGTCTGTGTTTCCCACTGCCAGGGTACACAGAATTACCTTCTGCTGCCACACTGCCACCAGCTATTACGTCAAACAATAGCTGCTCACATAATTACTCCTCCATTCCTCCTCCTGCTGCTGCTGCTGTCTGTCTGTGTTTCCCACCGCCAGGGTACACAGATTTACCTTCTGCTGCCACACTGCCACCAGCTATTACGTCAAACAATAGCTGCTCACATAATTACTCCTCCATTCCTCCTCCTGCTGCTGCTGCTGTCTGTCTGTGTTTCCCACCACCAGGGTACACAGATTTACCTTCTGCTGCCACTCTGCCACCAGCTATTACGTCAAACAATAGCTATATATCTGTGTAATTGGTTGTAAAACCAAAACTACAAAACCATTACAAAAAAAGGTTTAATTTTTCTGAGGTGCCCGGGTTGAAAACTGTGTTGTCCCAGTTGTGTATTGGACACAATGTGGGCTGCACGACCGCTGTCTGGGACCTCCTGTTGTGTTTATTTACAGCCCTGGTATCACCGCTAGGTACCAGGGCTATTATGTCACGCTGCCTGCCTCATTGACTGCATGCTGCCACACACTCATCCTCCTCCTCCTGCTGCTGAATTTACCTCCTGCTGTCTGTGTGTTTCCACTGCCAGGGAGCACATACAATGGCGCTTCCAACATGCGTGCGCCACCAGCTATTTGTTGTTACGCTCAAAAATAGCTGCATTTCTTTAAAAAAAAAAAAATGAAAAGAGAAATAAGTGAAGAAGAAGACGATATAGAAGAAGATGAAGAAGAAGAAGATGAAGAAGAAGAAGAAGAAGATGAAGAAGATGAAGAAGAAGAAGAAGAAGATGAAGAAGATGAAGATGAAGAAGATGAAGAAGAAGATGAAGAAGATGAAGATGAAGAAGATGAAGAAGAAGATGAAGAAGATGAAGAAGAAGATGAAGAAGATGAAGATGAAGAAGATGAAGAAGATGAAGATGAAGAAGATGAAGATGAAGAAGATGAAGAAGAAGAAGATGAAGAAGAAGAAGATGAAGAAGAAGAAGAAGATATAGAAGAAGAAGAAGAAGATATAGAAGATAAAGAAGAAGAAGAAGAAGAAGTATATACAGTACTGAACAAAATTCTGGACACAACTTCTCTTTTCACCTTTTTTTTTTTAAAGGAACATCCCCACATAATCACTTGCTGTTGTTACTTGGAAAAAAATATGTTTCTTGCATCATTCACCCTCAAAACAAGTGTTGGGAAGCTATTTAAGGCCAATTCGAATAGTCAGCTCGAATAATGAGCTCGAATACCGACTCGAATAGTGAGCTCGAAGTCCGAGGTCGAATCGAATAGTAAAATTTATTCGACTCGAATATTCGACTGACCTCGAATAATTTACTATTCGAATTCGACCAAAGTCGAATTTTAAAAAGGGGTATTTGAGCACCACTGGTAGAGAGGTCAGACAGGCAAGGTTTGGCAACTGAGAGGCGAATACAGTACAGAAACGTGAGGCAGAAGAATAGTGAGTTATCAGGCAGAGGTTTAGCAACTAAGGTCAGATAGGCGGAAGTACAGAATCGATAAGTAATAGCAAGGTCAGAGTCTAGCCAGAATCATACACAGGTAATCAGTAATACAATATAACAATAGTCCTAGTCTTGTGTGAAATCCCTGGTTTCCTTCCAGATCAAAGCACACCAGATACTAGTCTAAGGTCTGAGCACTAACACGAGTGTATTCGCAACAGCAGACGAGTTGCGAATGATCAGTGAAGGCTTAAGAAGCAGAGGGGAGCCCACAGCTGCGCTCCTCACCAATCAGCCAATCCGAGCGGCGTGAGTCACCTCTGACGTCAGCCGACCGGCAGGTCAGCTGACGCGCCTTCCTCCAACATAAAGGTCCTGTCTCCGTGCGCCCACGCGAGACAGCGACCCTATGAGCAAGAGACAGCACCGTTCCCGGCGTGCTAGACGCACGCGGAACGAATGAAGCCTGAGGGCAGGGAACAAAGGCGGCTGCGGATATACCCTGCATGTCCGCAGCCACTATATTTGCAGATGTTACAGGCAGCAGTTTAAATATTCCACTTGAAAATCAATAGATGAATTTTAATTGGCAGTTGTATGCTCCACCCACTTTTCTAAATATTAATCCCAGTTACCCAACTGTGTCAGGTTTGAGAACCCTGCCAATAACAGTGTAAGAATGGCTGAGTTTATATTTTCCCATGTAAAAAGTTAGTTGTTTTTGGCTCCGCCAGCTGTTTCTAACCTTGACATACAGTCACTCAATGATCAATTTTATGAGCTTTGGGGTACTTGGCATCAATAATTTGCATTTTACCACTGAAATTAAACAAATCTGGCTGTTCCTGACCCTGCCCCCTTTTTTGATAATTTGAACCCCAGTCACCCAATGGGATTGGCTGTTTTAAGCTCCACCCACGTTCATGAATATTAATCCCAGTCACCCAGTGACTAATTGTGTAAAGTCTGAGAACCCTGCCGTTAAAGATGGCTGCAGTTTATATTTTCGTATATAAAAATTTAGTTATTGGCTCCGCCCACTTTTTCTAAACTTGACTCACAGTCACTCATTGACAAAGTTTGTGAGCATTGTGGTCCTTGGAATCAATAATTAAAATGTTCCCACTTAAATGAAACAAATCTGATTGGCTGTTTGTGGCTCCGCTGCTTTCCAGAATTTGAACCCCAGTCACCCAATGACAGACTGCACCAGGTTTGAGGCCTTTGCCATTAAGAGTGTAAAAATGACAGCAATGTAAATATTCCCTTTGAAAATCAATAGGTGAATTTTGATTGACTGGTATAGGCTCCACCCACTTTTCTGAATAGTAATCCCAGTCACCCAGTGGCCACCTGTGTCACGTTTGAGAACCCTGCAATTAACAGTATAAGAATGGCTGCAGTTTATATTTTCTCATGTAAAAAAATTCGTTGTTGGCTCTTTTCTGACCTTGACATACAGTCACTCAATGACCAAGTTTGTGAGCTTTGGGGTCCATGGTATCACTCATTTGTATATTCCCATAGACATTAAACAAATCTGATTGGCTGTTTTTGGCTCCACCCCCTTTCCAGAATTTGAACCCCAGTCACCCAGTGACCGACTGTACCAAGTTTGAGGCATCTGCTATTAATAACCATGTAAAAATGGCAGCAATGTAACCACTTGAGGACCGCAGTGTTAAACCCACCCTAAAGACCAGGCCATTTTTCACTTAATAGGCCACTGCAGCTTTAAGGCCTCGCTGCAAGGCCGTCCAACTCAGCACACAAGTAATCCCCCTCTCTTTTCTCCCCACCAACAGAGCTTTCTGTTGGTGAGGTCTGATCGCCCCCCCCCCCCCCCCCCCAGATGTTTATTTTTTATAAATATTTTTTTTATTATTTTTTAAATAAATCTGCCTATTTTTTTTTATACTCCCCCTTCCCTCCCTCCCCCCGCCAGACAATCAGCGTGATCAGCTGTCATAGGCTTCAGCCTATGACAGCCAATCACTTCCCTGCTTCTGGAGGGGACAGCCGTGTCACACGGCTGTCCCCAGTACAGAGCTGCCTTAGATCGCAGTGCTGTACAGCAATAAAAGATGGCAGTTTCGCTGTCTAACAGTCTCACAGTGGCGAGCGCCCACAAACCACGCCCCAAGGGCCTTACGTCGATCAGCGTTAGGCGGTCCTGGGGCTGCCACCGCGTCGACACCCATCGGCATGACGCGGTCGGCAAAGGTTGAAAATCTTGAAAATCAACAGTTGAACTTTGATTGGCTAGTGCAGGCTCCACCCACTTTCCTGAATATTGATCCCGGTCACCCAATGACTAACTGTGCACTTTTTTTTTCTAAATTCTTTATTTATTAGAAATGTTTTTCCCATACAATACATCACAAAAGTGGCTTTCTAATGCTGGATCCACACGGTGCGTCCGCGCACTCGATTTCCCGCTCGATTCCGTCGATTCGTTTATTTCCAACATGTCCGATTTGAATTTCGATGGATTGTTAGGTTGATTCGCATGCAAAGTATGCCAAATCGACCTAACAATCCATCAAAATCCAAATCGGACATGTTGGAAATAAACGAATCTACGGAATCGAGCGGGAAATCGAGTGCGCGGACGCACCGTGTGGATCCAGCATAAGAGGTAGGTGTACAAGATAAATAAATATAAATATACTGTAGATGTACAAGGCAGTTCTTATATACTATTTAATGCTCTGCGCTTCAGCAAGCAGGCATCAAACCAAACATAGATTCTAACTATACAGTGAAGTTCTACCTATTGAAGCATAGTTTCATCTTCTTCTGTCAGGATATAGTTCTAATTTCCCACTCTACTGATCTACTCCTCTCCAGTGCTCCAATTTGACAATTTCTTTCCTAACATATGATTCCTTGACCTTTTTATTATTTTTTTGTATTTTCACCCAATTCTAAAAATATTCTCTTCCATAAATTTCCATTCTACACCAGTACATTCATCTGAGCTCACGTATTTGTCTGAAATCTGGTTTACTTCTCCTTCTTCATGTCCCACATCCGGTTCACCCCTGTGCTAGTATCTCTTCATGTATCAAAAGTTTCTAATCCCTTACAGTCTGCGGTCAGGGATATGTCTATCCACTTTCCATTACTGTACTTGCCTATATTCATCAGTCTTGGTAAACTCATCCCAACTTTCCCATATTGATTTAAACAGTTCTTCCTTGCCCTTTATAGAGTACTAGCTGATGACCCGGAGTTGCCCGGGTATGTATTTGACTGGTGTTGGCACCACCCACTTTTTCTAACCCTAACACACAAACACTCTGTGACCATGTTTGTGAGCCTTGGCATGAATAATTTGTATATTCCCATAGAAATTAAACAAATCAGATTGGTGGTTTGTGACTCTGCCCCTCTCCAGCATGTGAACCCTAGTCACCCAACTGTAGCAGGTTTGAAGCATCTGCTATTAACAGTGTAAAAATGGCAGCAATTTTAATATTCCCCTTGAAAATCAGGTGAATTTTGATTGGCTATTATAGGCTCCACCCACTACCCTGAATATTAATCTCAGTCACCCAGTGACCAAGCTTGTGAGATTTTGGGTCCTTGGCATCAATAAAAACAAATCTGATTGGCTATTTGTGGCCCCGCCCCTTTTTTAAAATTTGAACCCCAGTGACCCAATGACCAACTGTACCAGGTTTGAGGCTTGTGCCATTAACAGTGCAAGAATGTCAGCAATTTTCATATTCCCCTTGAAAATCGACAGGTGAATATTGATTGGCTTTGTTAGGCTCCACCCACTTTTCTGAATATTAATCCCAGTCACCCAGTAACCAACTGTGCAAAGTTTGGGGACCCTGCCATTAACAGTGAAGAAGGGATTCAGTTTACATTTTCCCGGGGAAATCTGTTTTTTACTCCACCCAGTTTTTGTAAACTTTTTTTTTTTTTTTTTTTTTTCAAACTCAGCGTACAAAAAATTGTACTATACCCAACCAGATTAGCTGCGCTTCACCGGAGCCCTCTTATGTTGGGATTTATATTGCATCATCGTTTGACAATTTATTGCTTCATAAATGTGTACATCTGTATATAAATTTATGTTTATTTATAATTTAAACACAAAAAGTCACACCACAATGAGGGAGCAGAAAGGAGTGAGGGACCCAACGAGGCCAGTGGCCTAACTACCCCTCCCACCATATCCATCCCTCACATTTTAAGTATTAAAATTATGTATGCCTAGTTCCAATCAGCCTTCTGGGCACTCGCACACCCCTTTCAGAAAAAACATCCGTTCTCTTCCTCTCTGCCCTTTTTTCTCCCCTCCTTTCTCCACCCATTCCGACCTATATCCAATCTATCAACTCTGACTATTTCCGGGCCATTATCACCTCTGTACATCCACCCATCTACCGCTCCCGGACTCCACACCTCTCCATTCCTTCCCTCCTTACTATTCTCTGATCTTCTTTCTTCCTCCCTCCTTCCCCTTTTCTCATCCTCTCTCCTCCCCTCTCCCCCTTGCCTCGTCCCACAACTTTCTGGCCATCTGAAAAATTTTCTGTGGCTCGCCTTCCAATTCTCCCTCCTCCCCCGCTTCTATCTGTAGCAAATAAGATGATAGATTCATCCATTCTTTTTTTGAGGGTTTGTCAGTAGATTTCCAGTTTTTTATTATAATAGTTTTGGCTGCCAGTGAGAGGATATGAAATAAAGTTTCCACGATCTTATTTTCCCCCTTTTGGCTCAGTCCAAAAATTGCTACTCTCTCATTCATATCACCATCTGGGAGGACATATTTTCTTATAAATGTCTGTATTTCTGACCAAAAGGGTCGTATTATTGGGCAGTGCCATAGCATATGAGATAAATTCCCCGTCCCTGCATCACACTTCCAACATAGATTATTTTCTTTTATTTTCTTTTGGAAGAGTTTCTCAGGCGTTAAATACCATTGAGACACTATTTTAAATTGTAGTAACTGGATGCTAGTATTCTTAGGTAGCCAAATATATGAAATAATCTTCTCCCACTCTAAATCGTCTAATTTTTCTTTCCACCCCGTTTCCCATTTTTCACGGAACCAGCTAGTATTTCGTTCAACCTCCTTTACTCCCAGATGATCATATAGCCGAGACAGCATCTTCTGGGGGACTGTTTTATCTATAAAAAAAGTTTCTAATTTATTCAGTTGTTCTCTTATCCCTCCCCCCTTTAATTTTTGTCTTTCAAGGAAACTTTGTATTTGTAACCTTCCAAACTCAGTGGCAGGCCTTATTCCCTGAACTAAGTTAATTATTCTCGTATCTTCCTCTAATTTATTCTTTTTAAGCCATCCTAATTCTCTTGCTGGTGCAAATTCTGAATTGTTCTCGATTAACATTAGAGGTGGGGGATCTGCAATACAAATTTTAATATAGTCCAGAATTGCTTTCAGCGAAGGGGCAATAAATGGGTGGTCTGTTGTTTTTGCTGCTTGCCTGATTTTTATTTTATCCCATGACAATACATCTTTCATATTCACACTCTCATATTCCATCATAATCCATATTTTATCCTCTCTCCCTTGCCTCCACTCCAACAATCTACCCAATAATATAGCTTGATGGTATTTATGCAGGTCCGGCGCTGCTAGTCCCCCCTTCTTTTTATCCATTGTAATTTTTTTATATGATATTCTTACAGCTTTATTTCTCCAGATCAGGGGCGGCGCCAGGGGGGTGCTTGGGGGTGCTCGAGCACCCCCTAGAATTGTCCAAGCACCCCCAAAGCACCCCCTGGAGTGAACTGACTTCAGGCGTCTAAAAGACGCCAAGTCAGTTCACACACCGGCAGCACGGAGCAGCAGGCAGGGCTACGGTAAGATGGCCGCCCGGAGCCCTGTTCTGCAGACTTCGGGCGGCCATTTTCCCGTAGCCCTGCTCTCTGCATGCAGGCAGGAAGTCTCGTGGTGACGTCGGGAAGGAAGAGGATCGTGGGCGCGCGGGCGCTGCGCGCCACAATGAGGTCGGGACTCGGGACAGGAGGTCGGGAAAGAAGGTCTTCTGGCTGTAGGTGAGTAAATGGGTTTTTCTTTTCTTTTTCAGGTGATGCGGATTGTGCATATTGGGGTCATATCTGCTACGGATTGTGCATATTGGGGTCATATCTGCTACGGATTGTGCATATTGGGGTCATATCTGCTACGGATTGTGCATATTGGGGCGATATCTGCTACCGATTGTGCATGTTGGGGTCATTTCTGCTACCGATTGTGCATATTGGGGTCATTTCTGCTACCGATTGTGCATATTGGGGTCATTTCTGCTACCGATTGTGCATATTGGGGTCATATCTGCTACCGATTGTGCATATTGGGGTCATATCTGCTACCGATTGTGCATATTGGGGTCATATCTGCTACCGATTGTGCATATTGGGGTCATATCTGCTACCGATTGTGCATATTGGGGTCATTTCTGCTACGGATTGTGCATATTGGGGCCATATCTGCTACCGATTGTGCATATTGGGACCATATCTGCCACCGATTGTGCATATTGGGACCATATCTGCCACCGATTGTGCATATTGGGACCATATCTGCCACCGATTGTGCATATTGGGACCATATCTGCCACCGATTGTGCATATTGGGACCATATCTGCTACCGATTGTGCATATTGGGACCATATCTGCTACCGATTGTGCATATTGGGACCATATCTGCTACCGATTGTGCATATTGGGACCATATCTGCTACCGATTGTGCATATTGGGGCCATATCTGATAACGATTGTGCATATTGGGGCCATATCTGATAATGATTGTGCATATTGGGGCCATATCTGATAACGATTGTGCATATTGGGGTCATATCTGCTAACGATCGTGCATATTGGGGTCATATCTGCTACCGATTGTGCATATTGGGGCTATATCTGATAACGATTGTGCATATTGGGGCTATATCTGATAACGATTGTGCATATTGGGGCTATATCTGATAACGATTGTGCATATTGGGGCCATATCTGATAACGATTGTGCATATTGGGGCCATATCTGATAACGATTGTGCATATTGGGGCCATATCTGATAACGATTGTGCATATTGGGGCCATATCTGATAACGATTGTGCATATTGGGGCCATATCTGATAACGATTGTGCATATTGGGGCCATATCTGATAACGATTGTGCATATTGGGGCCATATCTGATAACGATTGTGCATATTGGGGCCATATCTGATAACGATTGTGCATATTGGGGCCATATCTGATAACGATTGTGCATATTGGGGCCATATCTGATAACGATTGTGCATATTGGGGCCATATCTGATAACGATTGTGCATATTGGGGTCATTGGACGTGTTTTTTGTTAAAATCTGCTCACATTACGTGTATTTTCTTGAGAAAACCTGCACAATTATGTGAATTTTCTGGGAAAAGGGTCACCAAAACTTGGGCCCTCTGTCTTTGCGTTGCACTTTTAAAGGGAACCCGAGGTGAGAATAATATTGAGGCTGCCATATTTATCTCCCTTTAAGCAATACCAGTTGCCTGGCTGCCGTGCTGGTCCTCTGCCTCTTATTCTTTCAACCATAGACCCTGAACAAGCATGCAGCAGGTCAGGGGTTTCTGACAATATTGTCAGAACTGACAAGATTAGCTGCATGGCTTGTTTCTGGTGTAATTCAGTTCACTACTACAGCCAAAAAGATCAGCAGGGCTGCCAGGCAACTAGTATTGTTTAAAAGGAAATAAATATGGCAGCCACCATATCACTCTCACCCTGGGTTCACTTTAAATTACAGTTAGCCCCGCCCTCATCCGGTCATGACCACGCCCATTTTTTCGCCGCGGCGCGCTTCGCGCGCCGCAGGTTGTAACCTCACCCATTTTTGGCGCGACGCGCTTCGCGCGCCGCAGGTCGTCAGCTCCCCCGGAAATTGGTCCAGCACCTACATAGCACCCCCTAAAAAAATTTCCTGGAGCCGCCACTGCTCCAGATGTACTTTGAGAAAAGCCTGGGTATCGCCAAAAACCAGTTTTTGGGAATTTCTACTGGGATACTTTGTAGTTTAAACAGTATCCCAGGTAGTAAATTCATTTTTATTATATCTATTCTGCCTAAGGTGTTAAAGCTATGTAGATCCCATTGTTTTAGGGAATTAGTGCAGATTTCCAATTCTTTACCCAAGTTTCTATCAAAGAGATTCCGAGTTTCACTACATATATGTATCCCCAAGTACTTAATGCTGTCATTGTGCCATTGTAGCTTAAATTTTTCCCTAATTTTCTTTTTAGTCTCGCTGCTACAGTTTAAATTAAGCGCCAAGGTTTTCCCTATATTTATTTTATAGTTTGAGTGCTCCCCGAAGGTTTTTGCTACTTTGAAAGTGTTTTCTATAGATATATCTGGGTTTTTAAGTGTCAGAATTACATCATCTGCGTAGGCACATATCTTTAATTCTTCTTTACCCATTCTTAGACCACTAATCTTTTCTTCTTTCTGTATAGTCTGAATAAATGTTTCCAGTACCAAATTAAATAAACTAGGGGAAAGAGGACAGCCCTGCCTGACTCCATTTGTCAGTCTTAAATCCTTTGAATGAAAGCCATTTATGTTTATACAAGCGGTTTGGTTTATGTATAGATTTTTAATCCTATTGATATAGTTCTCGCCTAACCCAAATTTTTCCAATGTAGCGTATAAGTATTCTCTGGATACCCTGTCGAATGCTTTTTCTGCATCTAGTGCGAGCAGGGCAGCCTCTCCTCGATTTTTCTTACATTGATGTATAAAGTTCACTACCGTATAGATATTATCCTTTATATGCCTCCCTTTTCTAAAACCGCTTTGCTGTTTCCCCAATAACAAATCTAATTTATTATCCAGTCTATTTGACAATATTTTAGCGTATATCTTAACATCTATATTTATTAAAGATATTGGGCGATAATTAGTGACTTCTATAGATGATTTCTGTTCCTTGGGTTTTTGTAAACTTGACACACAGTTACTCAATGGCCAAGTTTGTGAGCTTTTGGGTTCCTGGTATCAAAATTGTGTGAATGGAAGCAGTTTATCCAGCAAGGAAATCTGATTGGCTGTTTGTGGCTCTGCCCCTTTAGTGAATTTGAACCTCAGTCACTTAATTGTCAGAATTCTAGCGGTTTTATTTATGCAGGAAAAGCTGTCATATGTGTATGTTTTAACCACTTCACAACTGAGGGGGTTTACCCCTTCAGCATCTGAGCAATTTTCTCCTTTCAGCGCTCCTTACATTCATTCGCCTATAACTTTATCATTACTTATCACAATAAAATGAACTATATCTTGTTTTTTCACCACCAATTAGGCTTTCTTTAGGTGGGACACTATGCCAAGAATAATTTTATTCTAAATGTGTTTTAATGGGAAAATAGGAAAACATTTGGAAAAAAAAAACCATTATTTTTCAGTTTTCCGCCATTATAGTTTTTAAATAATGCATGCTACTATAATTAAAATCCATGTAACTTATATGCCCATTTGTCCCAGTTATTACACCGTTTAAATTATGTCCCTATTACAATGTTTGGTGCCAATATTTTATTTGCAAATAAAGGTGCATTTTTTTCAGTTTTGTGTCTATCCCTAATTACAAGCCCATAATTTATAAAGTAACAGTGTTATACCCTCTTGATATAAATATTTAAAGATTTCAGTCCCTAAGGTAACTATTTTAGTTTTTTTTTATTGTAATTTTTTTAAATTTATTTTAATATTACAAAAAAAAAAAAAATATTGGTAACAATTGGGGAGTGTAGGAGTTAGTGAGTTAAAATGACTAGTGAAAATAATGTATTTGTATGTGAAAAATTTGTTTGGGTGTAGTATTACTTTTTGGCCACAAGATGGCCACATTTTTTTTTCAGGCGTCCTGCAAGCGTCGGAAGGACGCTTGCAGGAAGGGAGGCTGGGAAACTGAGTTTTTTCACAATGATCGCGCTGCTTCTCGTGGAAGCATGCCGATCATTGCGGGGGCAGAGATCAACGAATGGGAATAGATTTTACCGTTCATTGATCTCCGGGCAAGCGGGTGGCGGTGTGCACGTTCGCGGGAGTGCGAGTGGGAGCGCGGACAGCGGTGGCAGCGGCGGGGGGTGCGTATATCTACGCTCCGGGCGGGGAACTGAAGTCCAAAGGAGCGTAGATATACTGTACCCGGGCGGCGAAGTGGTTAAATGTTAATGTTCTATGCAAAAAATTTTTGTAAACTGTAAAGTTAGAGTACTTTTTTAAAATATTGCTCTGTGACATCTCAGCATATTCCATGCAGTGAATCTCATAATTGGATTATTCTAGTTACAAAAAGCCAGAACATTCTTGTTTATGTTAGTGCGTGGCCTTGACATTTGAAAGGTGTTTCTGTGTGAAGACTGGACCGCAGCAATCTTATATATGCATTTTGCTCAGTTATTAAACATAGATATTATTAATCTAAATATTAATAATCAATACAATCCTTCTAAAGAAAGAAATAGTTATTGTTATACCCTATATAATAGAATGTAATACTTTGAAATATATTTTAAAAAGCTGGATTCTGCAGTGAAAGCTTCAAAATATATTAGCTGTTTTCCACGAAGTTGTTTAGACTATAATTGTTCTTTGGAATGTCAATAATAAGTTCCAAGGTGTTTGTATTGTCCCGTATTTAGGACAAATTATGCCACCTGGCGGTTTTATAGTCTTATAATTAATACTAGCCGACCCGTGGCGTAGCATAGAGGGCAGGAATGGGGTATTGGGCGTAGCAGCGGGGAGGGGGGGGGGGGGGTTGCCCCCCCCCCCCCCAACTGGGTCCCCCATGTGTGCTCCCCCTCCTGCTTAAGCACAGTAGCAGCCGTCACTATTAGTAAGGGCAGCGGGCGGGGATGACTCACCTCTTCCGTGTTCCATCGTGCGTTGCACTGTCGTCACTTCCTGCAATACCGCACACTGTATTGGTGTAATTTGCCTTTTTAAAACAGAAGGGAATCTGCAACAATTCAGCTATAAATGAACATTTGTGGTTACCCACAATGCACTGCTACTAAATATGCAAATTACCCCTTTTCCTCCTTGGTAAGCCAAGCAAGCATATAGCTTTAAATTTTACACAGTCATATCAAACCACCATGTAGACAGCCTGTTTCAGACTTTTGGTCCTCATCTGTTCATGGCAGGGATTGATACGGCTGTATGAGATAGGGCTTGGACCAGTACAACAGAGTAACCAAGCAGCTCAGGGTGACCCAAACCACTCGGAATGTATAGGGGGATAAAAGGGACCAAAATGTCCTCCTACTAAAAAATGCAAAGCTTGGTGTAATTTGCCTTCCTAAAACAGAAGGAAATATGCAATAATTCAGCTATAAGCAAACATTTGCGGTTACCCACAATGCACTGCTACTAAATATGCAAATAATTCCTTTTCACCCTTAGTAAGCCAAGCAAGCATCCAGAGCCACTGGTGTATAGCAAGCCTATAGCTTTAAATTTTACACAGCCATATCAAACCCACTTGTGACAACCTGTTTCAGACTTTTGGTCCTCATCTGTACCATGGCAAGGATTGATATGGCTGCATGAGATAGGGCTTGGACCAGTACAACAGAGTAACCAAGCAGCTCAGGGTGACCCAAACTACTAAGAATGTATAGGCGGATGAAAGAGACCAAAAAGCCCTCCTACTAAAAAAAGCAAAGCTTGGTGTAATTTTCCTTCTTAAAACAGAAGCAAATCTGCAATAATTCAGCTATAAGTGAACATTTGTGGTTACCCACAATGCACTGCTACTGAATATGCAAATTATCCCTCTTTGCCCTTTGTTTGATATGACACTACTTCTTCTTCTTGCTTGGACCAGCCCCTTCTTCTAGCTTGAGACCAGCCCTGGGGGCAGGGCGCTACTTCTTCTTCTTGCTTGAAGGTTGAGGCACTTACTCTATTATATATATAGACTAGCCGACCCGCGGCGTAGCATACGCCGCATAAGAGGGTAGAGGGCAGGAAGGGGGTATTGGGCACAGCGGTGGGGAGGGGGGTTGGACCCTCCCTCAACTGGGTCCCTCATGTGTGCTCTACCTCCAGCTTAAGCTCAGCAGGAAACCCCCCTCAACTGCGTCCCCCATGTGCGCTCCCCCTCCTGCTTAAGCACAGTAGCAGCCGCCACTATTAGTAAGAGGCAGCGAGCAGGGATGACTCACCTTTTCCGTGTTCCATCGTGCGTTCCACTGTCATCACTTCCTGCAATGCCGCACACCAGGGCCGGATTTACAACTTAGGAGCCTGTAGGCACAGGTCTTCTGGCGCCCTAAACTCCGCCCCTCAAAACAGGCCACACCCCCAAGTAAAAATATTCTAAATTCTAATCTCTGTCTCATGTCACTTACTGTCCTTAGAATCTTACACTCTAATCGCTGTCTCAAGTCATCCTTAGTGACATAACAAAATAATTAGAGTATAAGCTGGCATCCTCATATAAAAATTAATTTCACCAAAATTAATAATTCGCCATTAAAGAGCACAGGCTGCAGCACAACACCGCTAATAAACTGCTAGAAAAGAGGAGGAAAAGGAAAGATTGGCAGGTGGAAAAAGACAGCTTCAGTGTCACTCACTGCCTGTCCCACTAGTGGCGGCTCTGCATTGCACCAGCAGCAGTCTTCCGTATTGTAAGGGTCCTCACTTGATGATCTCATCAAGCAAGGACACTTAAAGACACAATGCAGAAGAATACTATATACAAGAAATACACCAGCACACAGTATATGTTTGCAAAATAGAGTAATTTGTATTAAAGAGAAAACATCAGAGTATTTTGTATCAACCATCAAAGAACAGACCAGTAATCAATGAGTAATCATTGCAGATAACAGCAAACAAATCTGACCAGAACAGCTGATAATAGATCCCAATACTTTAAAGAGGAACTCCAGTGAAAATAATGTAATAAAAAAGTGCTTCATTTTTACAATAATTATGTATTAATGATTTAGTAAGTTTGCTCATTGTAAAATATTTTAAATCCCTGATTTACATTCTGACATGTATCACATGGTGACATTTTTACTGCTGGCAGGTAATGTAGCTGCTGCTTGCTTTTTTGGCAGTTGGAAACAGCTGTAAACAGCTATTTCCCACAATGCAACAAGGTTCACAGACCGGAAACTGCCAGGAGTACCATGGTCCTCAGAGTTTCTTGTGGGAGGGGTTTCAGCACAATATCAGCCATACAGAGCCCCCTGATGATACATTTGTAAAAAGGAATAGATTGCTCATGTAAAAGGGGGTATCTGCTACTGATTGGGATGACGTTCAATTCTTGGTCATGGTTTCTTTTTAAGAAGTTGCAGCATTTAGTACAGAGAAATGCAAATACTAGTGAGAATTCAAGGGCTTGATTCATAACACATTGGTACTATTACCGTACACACACAGCAATATTACCATTACCATTGCACATAAGTACCACAAGATACACTGGTAGGTTGACCTTCAGTACTCCTGTAGTGCAATTGCTGGAAGACGGCCCCACGTGGGCTCCCCAGTTGTAGGACCCTGGTGCGGACGCAGTCTCGGCATTCCCTATTGCTATGCCACTATGCCAGGCCTCACCCTGGGCCCTATACTAGGTACATTATAGGCCCTTTCTACTCTGAGCTCAGTACTGGAGTTCTATCTGTATCTCCTGATCTCAGCCTTGATGATTTGATGGACAGCCAGTGTTAGGCACAATGTCAGTTTAGTGGTAGTGGGTTACAGTAAAGTTACTGGGTACTGGGTAAGGGAAGTTGTTGGATTAAATTAGGATGTATGGCAGACTGGGATGTAAGTTGCTGATCTTTCTGGGTTTGGGCTTGGGTCAGGCTAGAGCAGGCATGGGCAAACTTGGCCCTCCAGCTGTTGAGGAACTACAAGTCCCACAATGCATTGCAGGAGTCTGACAGCCACAGTCATGACTCATAAAGGCAAATGCATTGTGGGATTTGTAGTTCCTTAACAGCTGGAGGATCAAGTTTGCCCATGCCTGGGCTAGAGTAAATGTGAGGTCAGGATTTGGTATTTGCGGGGTTAAAGTGCTTTGTAGGACATAGCAGTCAGACAGAAGTTACAGATAGTGTTCTGTACAGCAGAAAGAACAGACAGGCAGCTCACATGAAGGCAGACGAAATCAGTCCCTTCGATTAACTAATCAAATAGGCTTTGCCTGTAATGCAAGATTCCACCTTCTATTGTCAGCAATTAGAAATGCAAACATGAGTGAAGGGTTCAAAGAGATAAGGCAATCAGTGAACAATAGAACAATTAGCACCCATTACCCACAGCGGGGGGTTTCTGTAGGGCACACGTGATCAAGGGCGCCACTGTCACTCTTGAACTCCCACTATTATTCTCCTTACTGATTACTTTTTCACACTCAGGAACACCCAGACAGGATACAGCTCAGGCTACAATACATTTTGCATTACTCACGCACTGCGAGCTGGCTCTATCAGTGCAAGCCAAGTCAGGGACATGCAGCACAGCAGACATGAACAGAAGAAGCAGTTCAAAGAAAAAGCCGGGCTGCAGCAACACGCAGACATGTGGGGGCGGAGCTGTAGCTACAGGCTGGTTACGTACAGAAGGCTCGCTGCTCCCCTGCTGCTTGTCAGTCACTGCTGCACGTACTGAACTGTGTGTGCTTGGCCAGCATGAAAAAAATTAGCGCACACGTGTCCCGCCCGCCCCCTCCCTGCCATGCCGATCTGTGCATAAATGATTAGAATTGCCACGTCACTGGCTGTGTAGCAACGCTAACAGGCTGGGCGGTCTGGGCAGGGGAGACCCGATACACATCACGCTGCGAGTGGGAGCGGGAGTGAGTGATGTGAGAGGCGCTCCGCCTCAGACGATTTTGCTGTGCACAGAGGGGTAAATTCAAGGAGGGGGGGCCGCCTTTGACCTATCAGGCGCCTGTAGGCACGTGCCTACAGTGCCTTATGGTAAATCCGGCCCTGCCGCACACTGTATTGGTGTAATTTGCCATTTTAAAACTGAAGGAAATCTGCAATAATTCAGCTATAAGTGAACATTTGTGGTTACCCACAATGCACTGCTACTAAATATGCAACTTACTCCTTTTCCCCCTTGGTAAGCCAAGCAAGCATCCAGAGCTGCTGGTGTATAGCAAGCATATAGCTTTTAATTTTACACAGTCATATCAAACCCACATGTAGACAGCCTGTTTCAGACTTTTGCTCCTCATCAGTACATAGCAGGGATTGATACAGCTGTATGAGATAGGGCTTGGACCAGTACAACAGAGTAATTATTTAAATTCAAAATACGGTATCAAGTGTATATATGTAAATATATCAAAATTTATTAATTCAATAGTGATAAGATTTATAAAAAAAAAAAAAAAAAAACAGGGGGGAAGGGTAATGGGAAAAGGATTGATCATAAAATCAATTAAGGATATAGCGGAGCTACAATTATCAGATTGCTGGCCAGCTTACAATGATCAAACATCACACATGCGCCTCACTCACACACAGCCTTCAAACTAGTGTAGAGTTTGTAGATCTGCAGATGATGGCAACTTTGCCTTTCTAAGCTATATATTGTGCAAATTTGCATAGGGAAGGGTAGCGTATGCTAAGACAGGTCCTTCTTACAGTGCTTTACTATACTGCATCTCCCTCAGTATTGTAATCCATAGGGTGTCAGATGACCAAAGTCCATGCAGTTAGTTTAGTTTATACTGCTAAGCATGCAAATAGAAAGCTAGTTAGTACATAACAAACAAACAGTCCTTGTCTTCCCGTGCTAGCACATTAGTCAGATTTAGTTGATGGTCACATGCAGTCCACATTTCATATTAAGCGTTAATGCAGCGTTGCATAAGCGTCTCACCACTTGCTTTCCGCTGTAGCTGCTCTCTGTTACCAGTTAGTGCCAGAACCTTCAACACTTGCGTGTAGTATTCAGACTGAGCGGCGGTTAGCGGACCCTTGACCAGCTGGCGTCCCAGCGTACTTAGTCGGTGGGTCTCCGTTTCTGCATCCCGCTCTGTCTCCGCTTTCTGGCGTCTCCGGCAGGGATCTCTCCAGCGTAATGCGTAGTGGTGTGCAGGCCTGGCCAGACGTGAAGTAGCTCCGCCCACCGACGCGTTTCACGCCTCTTTGGGCGTTTCTTCAGGGTGTGACATCACGCCTTACCCTGCTCTTTTTGAGTCCCGTATTGTCTCCGCCCATCCTTCCTTTAACTCAGCTGACGAGTCTCTCCATTCAAAAGCTCTCCCATTCAAAGCGATAGTGCATTTCTCAATTTTTCCACAAGATGTCAATAGATTCCGAGTATATCTTAGCCCTTAATGCATATGTTCACCAGAGAACGAGGTCTCTCTTTATTAGGTTTATTAGGTATGTTGGTCTCAGTAACTTCAAGCGGATTTGTATCCATTAATACATTGTTATTTTATCTTTTTCATACATATTAGATCACTCATACCTTTTATTCCAATTTCCATACATATATGTATACATATAGGAAGGGACCTCGAAGCTGGTAAATAGTTATCTATACGCCTCCAGGCGCAAAAAGGATTTCAAATCCAGCTCTCTATTGAGGCCATGTGGATACAGTGTATCAAGCTTATATATCCACATGGCCTCTTTGCAATAGAGCAAATCATCGTAGTCACCTCTCCTAGTCGAGACATCTAGCCTGTACAGCCCTTTAACTTGTGTGCCTTCCAGGCTACTCTGGTGTACTTCTGCATAGTGCGTTGCCAGAAAGCTTTTCTCTTCATCTTTCTCTTCTATTAGACGTAAATGTTCCAAAACTCTCTCTTTGAACATTCTCTTAGTTTTCCCTATATATTTGAGTTTGCAAGGGCATTCTATCATATATATTACTGCTACATGCCTCTAGCCACCATCCATCATCTCTGGTCAAAGGTATACCCTATGGGCAGTTCATACGCCTTCGACGTAACTGCTCTACAGATGAACTCTTTCGAGGTGAGGCACGAGAAATGTATCAAAGATTTCGCGAGAGAGGGTACTCTCACCGTATACTCAGAAGAGCTTTAAAAAGAGCCTGGAATATGAGTAGAACCTCATTGATTCAGCACCCCTCGAAAGAAAATGGGGAAGAAAATGCTGACCAGCTTGTGAGGATGGTGTCTAGATATGGATCCCATTGGGAAGATTTTAGACAAATTCTGACAAAAAATTGGGGGATTTTAACATCATCTCCAGAAATAGCAGAAATTATAGGTCCTAGACCTTTATTAACGGCACGACGTGCCCAAAATCTAAGAGATAAACTTGTACATAGTGAATATATAAGAGATAGTTCCACATGGTTAAACAAGATGATTCCCAATGGGACCTATAGATGTGGCAGGTGCAAAATGTGCTCGTATATAAGCAGACAAAATAACAAAACGTTCACTAACAGTTCTGAAACCAAAACATTTGAAATAAGATCCCACATTAATTGTAAAACAAAGAGAGTAATATATATGATAGAATGCCCTTGCAAACTCAAATATATAGGGAAAACTAAGAGAATGTTCAAAGAGAGAGTTTTGGAAAATGTACGTCTAATAGAAGAGAAAGATGAAGAGAAAAGCTTTCTGGCAACGCACTATGCAGAAGTACACCAGAGTAGCCTGGAAGGCACACAAGTTAAAGGGCTGTACAGGCTAGATGTCTCGACTAGGAGAGGTGACTACGATGATTTGCTCTATTGCAAAGAGGCCATGTGGATATATAAGCTTGATACACTGTATCCACATAGCCTCAATAGAGAGCTGGATTTGAAATCCTTTTTGCGCCTGGAGGCGTATAGATAACTATTTACCAGCTTCGAGGTCCCTTCCTATATGTAAATCTGTGTATGGTATGCACCAATGGGGGAAAAAAATTCAAAGAAGGTGACGTGCCAAGACTCAAATCACCTGTGCACTTCCAGGTGACTAGTAAAGTCCGGTTCCAAAAGAGTCGGCACCGTCTCAGTAAAAATATCTCTTTATTCCATCTCAAAGGCTAAAAATAGAACAGCATGGTGTATGGCAGAACAGCGACAGCTCCGCTGTTTCGGGTCATCTACCCTTTTTCAAGCTGTATAGGCACAACATCCACGCTGAACATCAACAAATCAACTGTTTAAATAGTAAATTAAAAAATCAGGTGACCAGCAACAGACCAATCCGAGCCCCGTAGCCTCCAGCGGACCTGATGGAAAACTCCATCAGGTAATATGCTAATATAAGCCAAGGGAATCCCCACCCAGTGGGAAGTAACAATACAATGCCCATTAGCATAAGCACGCAGTGCATCACTCACCGCCATGGATGCTGTAACGTGGCAGGCCATGCGGACATCTCCGCCATCTCCTTCCGTATACAACGCGTCATCACTGACGTGCCCCGCTCACATGACTTTGGTCATGTGTTTACTGTCCTCCAATAGTGCAGCGGCCGCCGTCAAAACATGGCCGGCCGCGCCTCCTCCTATTCATATGCAACAGGACGCGACTGAATGAGCTGTGAAGCCCCTCCTCTAAGTCACGCTCCAGTTGCTAGGACACAGCGGAACTAAGCAACCCGACGCTATACAGCGTCAGCTGCAAAAACAAATCAAAATAGCAGAAAGAGATAGACAGAGCGTCCCCATCACTTACCCATCACAGCAACACCTAAATAGTCCCCTGGGCAATCTGTATCAGCTAGAGGTCACAGGAGCCCCAATCGATTCGCCGCTCCCCACCTGTCAGAAATACATGACAAAAAGACAAGTATAAACATTTCTACCCACAACAAGATAAGCAGCAACAACTCTATATACATGGCAATAGATCATACTATTTGTTCAACCCTCCCCTCCCCAGAGTACCCAATTTTTTAATCCAACTGGCCTCCTTTTTTAACAGCATCTTATGGCGATCCCCCCTACGAAGACCCAGGGGGGCTTGATCAATTATTTGTACCTTTAGTTGGGATACATTATGTCTATATTCCTTAAAGTGACAGGCTACAGATTGTTCCCGACTATCCCCTCTAATGGTGGTCTTATGTGAGGAGATCCTATCCCTCAAGGGCTGCACTGTCTTTCCAACATATCCTAAGCCACAAGGACATTTGATTAGATATACAACATACGTGGATTCACAGGTAAAGTAGCCCTTAATGGAAAACCTACGGCCACTTGAGGGATGGGTAAATGTATCTCCTTTTGTCACATTATTGCACATGTGACAATGCAGACATGGATATGTTCCATTTCTATTCACTATCCCCCCAGGATCCCCAGGGTAAGTATGTACCACTTTATCTCTAATTGTGGGTGGTCTGCGAAACGACATCAGGGGCGGGTATCTAAATTCTTGAACCTGAGGAAAGGATTCTTTCAAAATTCTCCAGTGTTTCCTTATAATTTTACTGATTTGTTGGCTCTGACTGTTAAAGGTGCTAACAAAGGGCACCCTTGGTCCATTAGCCCCACTCTTATTATGGGCTCTCTTTTTCCCAAGTAATTCCCTGGGATAACCCCTCTTAGCAAATTTGCTTTGTATTTGTGTAATTCTCTGTTCCCGTTTAATTGGGTCAGCCACAATATTTTCAACCCTGATCTCTTGTCCTAGTGGGATATTCTCTCTAATGTGTCTGGGGTGAAAGCTCTGGAACTCAAGAATAGAATTCCTATCCGTTGGTTTGGTTCTCTGCTCTGATTTTTTACCAACCTCCAGGGACAGTTCCCCGGTGTCGTCTCACGACACAGAAGGAGAGGAGGGAGGAGGTACCAGCGGAAAAGGCAAAGGCAAAGATCGAAAGAACAAGGGTCCTGCCAATCGGATAAATCTGCGTCAGAGAGTCCAGAAGACCAATTAGTGGTAAATCTGTCAAGTCGCATTCTCACAGTTAATGAGAGGAGAGTTTTGAATCATGGACTGGGATTTTGCCCAACATATGGGCCAGACTTTTTCCAATTGGATCTGGATTTATGCCGTTTCTTCAGAAATATCAAGTTGAAACAATATTTTTCTTGTGTTCCAAGGTGGCCAGGGTCACATACTGCAGAGGAAATAAGTGAACTTTCCCTGAAACCTTTGGGCCTTCGTAACAAGAGCACCTTCAACCCCCCGAGTCATCCTACCATTGATTTGTTCATGTCTAAAGTAAAACAAGATATACAGTCATTGGAAGAGAATTTCCTAAAAAGCCCACCGAGTATCACACCTAATCTCTCGAGAGAAGAGAGACAAGCACTTAACAGCCTACGGGGAGACAATCAGATAGTGATTCGCCCAGCAGATAAGGGCGGGGCGGTGGTCATTTTGAATAGTGATTACTATAACAAAGAAATTTTACATCAGCTCTCCAATGAGGAAGTCTATGAGAGATTAGAAATAGATCCTTCCAAAGGGTGGAAATTAACCAGAATTTACCAGAACTCAACAGCAATTCAGCAGAAATCAGCATTACACCAAGGTAACTTCCTCAATCTTTTAGCCTCACCTGCATTCCTGATCACTATCCAAACCTCACACACATTGCTTCCTCTCTCCTACTCCATGCATCTTCCACCGTTCTCTACACATCTACCTCTGTCCAAACCACTGCCAGCCTCCTCTCCACACAACGTAATGCACCCCTTCCCCCCAGTCCTTTCTCTGGCTCACCCACACTTCACCCACCATATTCCTACCAACCCTTTGCCACCCCTCCACCACTACCACATGCTATTCCTCCACCTGCTTCTCCAGCTGGTCCCAGTGCTTTCTCCCTCCATCCTCAACCCACCCATTCCTAGACCCCCACTGGTCCCCAAACTCCCAGCCAACCCCCTTCCAGCCCCTCCACACTCCTCTTGCATCCGCAGACCACACCATAATAATCTCATTCCCATCCATACAACCCCCAGGCACTCTCTCCCTCTGTTTTGTGGTCTATGGAATGCCAGATCTGTCCGCAACAAGCTCACATCCATCCATGAGCTCTTCCTCTCTAAATCCCTCACCTTCCTCGCCCTCACAGAGACATGGCTCACCCCCTCTGACTGTACCGCAGCCGCTGCTCTCTCCTATGGGGGACTGCATCTCAGTCACACCCCCCGACCTGACAACAGGTCTGGAGGAGGAGTGGGTCTGCTTCTCTCCGCACCCTGCACCTTCCGGGTCCTATCACCGCCCCCTTCCCTGCACTTCTCATCCTTCGAGGCCCATGTAATCCGCCTGTACCAACCTCTCCCAGCCATCATTGCGGTCCTATATCACCCCCCATCTGCTCCAACTTCACTCTTCCTGGACAACCTGGCCTCCTGGCTCCCCCACATCCTGTCATTTGACCTCCCCACCATCATACTCGGGGATTTCAACTTACCTATCGATGAGCCTATCTCCACTGCTGCCAAGCAGCTACTCTCCCTCACCAAATCCCTTGGTCTCTCTCAGCACACAAATTCCACCACCCACCGCGCTGGTCATACTCTTGACCTCATATTCTCAAAGTCCACCTCCCTCAGCAACCTGGACATCGCACCTTTCCCTATCTCTGACCATCACCTCCTCACCTTCACTATCTCCCCACCAACAACTTCTCTCCCCACTCCTCAGCCTGGTCGATGGCAGAGAGACCTACGTAATCTCAGCCCAAATGTCCTAGCAAGTCCCCTTCTCTCCCTCTCCTCCCACCTACCCACCCTAACATGCCCCAATGAAGCGGCTGCACAATATAACCTTGCCCTCTCATCTGCTTTAGATCAAGCTGCCCCCTCAATCTTTCGCCCTATCAAGCCCCCCAACCCCCAACCCTGGCACAACACCCACACACGTAACCTCAGGAAAGAAACTCGAGCAACCGAACGGAAATGGAGGAAATCACATCTCAATGCTAACTTCCTAGATTACAAGGCCAAACTGTTACTCTTCCACACTGCCCTCTCCGAGGCTAAACAAAGGTACTTTGCAGCACTGATTGTAACCCAAGCTTCCAACCCTCGACAGCTTTTTGCTACCTTCAATTCCCTCCTCAACCCCACTCCTCCCCCTCCCAGCTCCTCCCTCTCAGCCAATGACCTTGCCAACCACTTCACCACTAAAATTGCAACAATACGCAATGACATTTCCCTCCTCCATCCCTCCCTTACCAATGCGTCTCAGGTTGTCCCCTTGCCTTCCCTCCCAGCGGCTCCCTTGTCTCATCCACCCCTCGCCTCTTTTGCTCCTGCCACCATTGATGAAGTCAGCCTGCTGCTAGTGGCTTCCCCCCCTACATCCTCTCCCTGTGATCCGGTACCCGCGAATACTCTTCGTCCCCACTTCTCTGACCTGGCCCCAGTCCTCACCTCCTTGTTCAATCTCTCCCTTTCCACAGGCATCTTCCCCAAAGCATTCAAACAGGCCACTGTGCTTCCCCTGCTGAAAAAACCCTCACTCGACCCATCCCTACCCTCAAACTACCGCCCAATCTCCCTCCTTCCCTATGCTTCTAAACTCCTCGAACGCCTAGTCCACCAGCGCATTACCCAATACATCAACACCAATGCCCTACTTGACCCCCTACAGTCTGGATTCCGACCTGCGCACTCAACTGAAACAGCCCTCGCCAAGGTGGTCAACGACCTTACCCTTGCCAAGGCCAAAGGCAGTTATTCCATCCTGCTCCTCCTTGACCTCTCTGCAGCATTTGACACTGTTGACCACTCCCTCCTCCTCCAATCACTACAGTCCATGGGCATCCATGGGCTTGCCTTGGCCTGGATCTCCTCCTACCTATCCAATCGCTCCTTCACCACTTCCTTCAATGGCTCCTCCTCAACTCCTGCCCCCCTTTCAGTTGGGGTCCCCCAGGGCTCTGTTCTAGGCCCCCTTCTTTTCTCCATATACACTTCCTCAATTGGCAAGCTTATCTCCTCCCTGGGCTTCAATTACCACCTTTATGCAGATGACACTCAGATTTACCTCCATACCCCCGATCTCTCAGCCACCACCATAAACAAGGTCTCCTCGTGTCTCTCAGCAATTTCCTCCTGGATGTCAGCTAGGTTCCTAAAGCTTAACCTAGACAAAACTGAGCTCCTGATCCTTCCACCCCATGCTGCTGCACCCATCCCAGGTTTCCACCTCACAATCGACAACACAACCATTCTCCCTACCTCCCAGGCCCGCTGCCTGGGTGTCACCTTGGACTCTGACCTCTCCTTCATCCCACACATCCAAAACATCACAAGAGCCTGCAATTTCCACCTCCGTAATATCTCCAAGATCCGCCCATTCTTAACCCCGGACACGACCAAACTGCTCATCCATGCCCTCATCATCTCCCGCCTTGATTACTGTAACTCACTCCTTTCTGGCCTCCCCCTGAAACGCACTGCCCCCCTTCAATCAGTGATGAACGCGGCTGCAAGACTCATCCATTCTTCGCACCGCTCTGCATCCACATCTCCCCTTTGTGAATCCCTGCACTGGCTCCCTATCCGTCTCAGGATAAGTTTCAAGATTCTATGCCTGGCGTATAAATCTGTGCACAAAACATGCCCTACCTACATCTCGCAGCTTGTTCACAAGTATACACCAGGTCGCCCCCTCCGTTCCTCCAACGACCTTCGCCTCACCACCCCGCGCATTTCACACTCCCATGCCCGCCTGCAGGATTTCTCAAGAGCTGCCCCCACCCTCTGGAATTCCCTTCCACCACCCATCAGACTTGCTCCCTCTTTCAACACATTCAAGCAAGCCCTCAAAACCCACCTCTTTATGATGGCCTACCCACCTCCTACCACACAGTAACTCTCTAAGGAATATTTAACAGCCCCCCCTAGTGTTTCCACCCCTCCCTTTAGATTGTAAGCCTCTGGCAGGGTCCTCCACTCCCTAGTGTAATCTACAGGATCATGTGCTCCTGTCCTATGACAGCCTGTACTTGTATTACTGGGCCTACCTAACCAGCCCATATTGCATGATCATGTATTTTGTACAATTTGTATGTATAACTTTGTTCTATGTGTATAACCCTATGTATGTCATCCTTGTATCATTGTATATATTTATTGTCCAGCGCTGCGTAATATGTTGGCGCTTTATAAATACAATAAATAATAATAATAATAATAATAATAATAATAATGATGCTCTAGAGAGAAACATCATTGATGTCGAATGCAGCAAATTCCTTATTAAGCAGTATCCGGTGACCCCAATTCTGTATACTTTACCGAAGATTCATAAGAGCCTTGAAGCTCCCCCTGGTAGGCCGATAGTCTCTGGGGTAGACTCTATTTTTGTTCCTTTGGCCCAGTTTGTTGATAAGATCTTACAACCTTTAGTGCACTCTTTGGAATCTTACCTGCAGGACACTAGAATGTTTCTTGAAAAATTGAAGTCATTACCAGACTTAGACTCTGGGTGTTTGCTGGTCACATTGGATGTTGAAAGCCTCTACACCTCCATCCCACACGATGGAGGTGTAGAGGCTGTGGAATAGTTTTTGATGGTCTACTCTGATCTGACTAATCCTCAGAGGAAATTTGTAATTTCACTACTGCAGATTATTTTATATGAAAATTATTTCCTATTTGATGGCCGTTTCTATGCACAGCGTAGAGGGACGGCGATGGGTTCGAACGTGGCCCCGTCCTATGCAAATTTATTTATGGGACAGTACGAGGAGAGTTTCGTTTATACTAGTAATTTGTTCCACCAGCATGCTAGATGCTGGTTTCGTTATATAGACGATATTTTTTGCATATGGGCGGGGCCACGTTCGGCCTTGGATTGCTTCATTGAGGAGTTGAGACAGAAATGTCCCTGTATTGGACTAACAGCACATGTGGATGTGGATGAGGTGCCCTTTTTGGACACATTGGTGTACAGGTCTGGTGATCACTTACTCACGGACCTGTACACCAAACTAACGGATAGGCATTCTATTCTTGAGTTCCAGAGCTTTCACCCCAGACACATTAGAGAGAATATCCCACTAGGACAAGAGATCAGGGTTGAAAATATTGTGGCTGACCCAATTAAACGGGAACAGAGAATTACACAAATACAAAGCAAATTTGCTAAGAGGGGTTATCCCAGGGAATTACTTGGGAAAAAGAGAGCCCATAATAAGAGTGGGGCTAATGGACCAAGGGTGCCCTTTGTTAGCACCTTTAACAGTCAGAGCCAACAAATCAGTAAAATTATAAGGAAACACTGGAGAATTTTGAAAGAATCCTTTCCTCAGGTTCAAGAATTTAGATACCCGCCCCTGATGTCGTTTCGCAGACCACCCACAATTAGAGATAAAGTGGTACATACTTACCCTGGGGATCCTGGGGGGATAGTGAATAGAAATGGAACATATCCATGTCTGCATTGTCACATGTGCAATAATGTGACAAAAGGAGATACATTTACCCATCCCTCAAGTGGCCGTAGGTTTTCCATTAAGGGCTACTTTACCTGTGAATCCACGTATGTTGTATATCTAATCAAATGTCCTTGTGGCTTAGGATATGTTGGAAAGACAGTGCAGCCCTTGAGGGATAGGATCTCCTCACATAAGACCACCATTAGAGGGGATAGTCGGGAACAATCTGTAGCCTGTCACTTTAAGGAATATAGACATAATGTATCCCAACTAAAGGTACAAATAATTGATCAAGCCCCCCTGGGTCTTCGTAGGGGGGATCGCCATAAGATGCTGTTAAAAAAGGAGGCCAGTTGGTGGCCGGGAGAGGTTGGTACAGGCGGATTACATGGGCCTCGAAGGATGAGAAGTGCAGGGAAGGGGGCGGTGATAGGACCCGGAAGGTGCAGGGTGCGGAGAGAAGCAGACCCACTCCTCCTCCAGACCTGTTGTCAGGTCTGGGGGTGTGACTGAGATGCAGTCCCCCATAGGAGAGAGCAGCGGCTGCGGTACAGTCAGAGGGGGTGAGCCATGTCTCTGTGAGGGCGAGGAAGGTGAGGGATTTAGAGAGGAAGAGCTCATGGATGGATGTGAGCTTGTTGCGGACAGATCTGGCATTCCATAGACCACAAAACAGAGGGAGAGAGTGCCTGGGGGTTGTATGGATGGGAATGAGATTATTATGGTGTGGTCTGCGGATGCAAGAGGAGTGTGGAGGGGCTGGAAGGGGGTTGGCTGGGAGTTTGGGGACCAGTGGGGGTCTAGGAATGGGTGGGTTGAGGATGGAGGGAGAAAGCACTGGGACCAGCTGGAGAAGCAGGTGGAGGAATAGCATGTGGTAGTGGTGGAGGGGTGGCAAAGGGTTGGTAGGAATATGGTGGGTGAAGTGTGAGTGAGCCAGAGAAAGGACTGGGGGGAAGGGGTGCATTACGTTGTGTGGAGAGGAGGCTGGCAGTGGTTTGGACAGAGGTAGATGTGTAGAGAACGGTGGAAGATGCATGGAGTAGGAGAGAGGAAGCAATGTGTGTGAGGTTTGGATAGTGATCAGGAATGCAGGTGAGGCTAAAAGATTGAGGAAGTTACCTTGGTGTAATGCTGATTTCTGCTGAATTGCTGTTGAGTTCTGGTAAATTCTGGTTAATTTCCACCCTTTGGAAGGATCTATATCTAATCTCTCATAGACTTACTCATTGGAGAGCTGATGTAAAATTTATTTGTTATAGTAATCACTATTCAAAATGACCACCGCCCCGCCCTTATCTGCTGGGCGAATCACTATCTGATTGTCTCCCCGTAGGCTGTTAAGTGCTTGTCTCTCTTCTCTCGAGAGATTAGGTGTGATACTCGGTGGGCTTTTTAGGAAATTCTCTTCCAATGACTGTATATCTTGTTTTACTTTAGACATGAACAAATCAATGGTAGGATGACTCGGGGGGTTGAAGGTGCTCTTGTTACGAAGGCCCAAAGGTTTTAGGGAAAGTTTACTTATTTCCTCTGCAGTATGTGACCCTGGCCACCTTGGAACGCAAGAAAAATATTGTTTCAACTTGATATTTCTGAAGAAACGGCATAAATCCAGATCCAATTGGAAAAAGTCTGGCCCATATGTTGGGCAAAATCCCAGTCCATGATTCAAAACTCTCCTCTCATTAACTGTGAGAATGCGACTTGACAGATTTACCACTAATTGGTCTTCTGGACTCTCTGACGCAGATTTATCCGATTGGCAGGACCCTTGTTCTTTCGATCTTTGCCTTTGCCTTTTCCGCTGGTACCTCCTCCCTCCTCTCCTTCTGTGTCGTGAGACGACACCGGGGAACTGTCCCTGGAGGTTGGTAAAAAATCAGAGCAGAGAACCAAACCAACGGATAGGAATTCTATTCTTGAGTTCCAGAGCTTTCACCCCAGACACATTAGAGAGAATATCCCACTAGGACAAGAGATCAGGGTTGAAAATATTGTGGCTGACCCAATTAAACGGGAACAGAGAATTACACAAATACAAAGCAAATTTGCTAAGAGGGGTTATCCCAGGGAATTACTTGGGAAAAAGAGAGCCCATAATAAGAGTGGGGCTAATGGACCAAGGGTGCCCTTTGTTAGCACCTTTAACAGTCAGAGCCAACAAATCAGTAAAATTATAAGGAAACACTGGAGAATTTTGAAAGAATCCTTTCCTCAGGTTCAAGAATTTAGATACCCGCCCCTGATGTCGTTTCGCAGACCACCCACAATTAGAGATAAAGTGGTACATACTTACCCTGGAGATCCTGGGGGGATAGTGAATAGAAATGGAACATATCCATGTCTGCATTGTCACATGTGCAATAATGTGACAAAAGGAGATACATTTACCCATCCCTCAAGTGGCCGTAGGTTTTCCATTAAGGGCTACTTTACCTGTGAATCCACGTATGTTGTATATCTAATCAAATGTCCTTGTGGCTTAGGATATGTTGGAAAGACAGTGCAGCCCTTGAGGGATAGGATCTCCTCACATAAGACCACCATTAGAGGGGATAGTCGGGAACAATCTGTAGCCTGTCACTTTAAGGAATATAGACATAATGTATCCCAACTAAAGGTACAAATAATTGATCAAGCCCCCCTGGGTCTTCGTAGGGGGGATCGCCATAAGATGTTGTTAAAAAAGGAGGCCAGTTGGTGGCCGGGAGAGGTTGGTACAGGCGGATTACATGGGCCTCGAAGGATGAGAAGTGCAGGGAAGGGGGCGGTGATAGGACCCGGAAGGTGCAGGGTGCGGAGAGAAGCAGACCCACTCCTCCTCCAGACCTGTTGTCAGGTCTGGGGGTGTGACTGAGATGCAGTCCCCCATAGGAGAGAGCAGCGGCTACGGTACAGTCAGAGGGGGTGAGCCATGTCTCTGTGAGGGCGAGGAAGGTGAGGGATTTAGAGAGGAAGAGCTCATGGATGGATGTGAGCTTGTTGCGGACAGATCTGGCATTCCATAGACCACAAAACAGAGGGAGAGAGTGCCTGGGGGTTGTATGGATGGGAATGAGATTATTATGGTGTGGTCTGCGGATGCAAGAGGAGTGTGGAGGGGCTGGAAGGGGGTTGGCTGGGAGTTTGGGGACCAGTGGGGGTCTAGGAATGGGTGGGTTGAGGATGGAGGGAGAAAGCACTGGGACCAGCTGGAGAAGCAGGTGGAGGAATAGCATGTGGTAGTGGTGGAGGGGTGGCAAAGGGTTGGTAGGAATATGGTGGGTGAAGTGTGGGTGAGCCAGAGAAAGGACTGGGGGGAAGGGGTGCATTACGTTGTGTGGAGAGGAGGCTGGCAGTGGTTTGGACAGAGGTAGATGTGTAGAGAACGGTGGAAGATGCATGGAGTAGGAGAGAGGAAGCAATGTGTGTGAGGTTTGGATAGTGATCAGGAATGCAGGTGAGGCTAAAAGATTGAGGAAGTTACCTTGGTGTAATGCTGATTTCTGCTGAATTGCTGTTGAGTTCTGGTAAATTCTGGTTAATTTCCACCCTTTGGAAGGATCTATATCTAATCTCTCATAGACTTCCTCATTGGAGAGCTGATGTAAAATTTCTTTGTTATAGTAATCACTATTCAAAATGACCACCGCCCCGCCCTTATCTGCTGGGCGAATCACTATCTGATTGTCTCCCCGTAGGCTGTTAAGTGCTTGTCTCTCTTCTCTCAAGAGATTAGGTGTGATACTCGGTGGGCTTTTTAGGAAATTCTCTTCCAATGACTGTATATCTTGTTTTACTTTAGACATGAACAAATCAATGGTAGGATGACTCGGGGGGTTGAAGGTGCTCTTGTTACGAAGGCCCAAAGGTTTCAGGGAAAGTTTACTTATTTCCTCTGCAGTATGTGACCCTGGCCACCTTGGAACGCAAGAAAAATATTGTTTCAACTTGATATTTCTGAAGAAACGGCATAAATCCAGATCCAATTGGAAAAAGTCTGGCCCATATGTTGGGCAAAATCCCAGTCCATGATTCAAAACTCTCCTCTCATTAACTGTGAGAATGCGACTTGACAGATTTACCACTAATTGGTCTTCTGGACTCTCTGACGCAGATTTATCCGATTGGCAGGACCCTTGTTCTTTCGATCTTTGCCTTTGCCTTTTCCGCTGGTACCTCCTCCCTCCTCTCCTTCTGTGTCGTGAGACGACACCGGGGAACTGTCCCTGGAGGTTGGTAAAAAATCAGAGCAGAGAACCAAACCAACGGATAGGAATTCTATTCTTGAGTTCCAGAGCTTTCACCCCAGACACATTAGAGAGAATATCCCACTAGGACAAGAGATCAGGGTTGAAAATATTGTGGCTGACCCAATTAAACGGGAACAGAGAATTACACAAATACAAAGCAAATTTGCTAAGAGGGGTTATCCCAGGGAATTACTTGGGAAAAAGAGAGCCCATAATAAGAGTGGGGCTAATGGACCAAGGGTGCCCTTTGTTAGCACCTTTAACAGTCAGAGCCAACAAATCAGTAAAATTATAAGGAAACACTGGAGAATTTTGAAAGAATCCTTTCCTCAGGTTCAAGAATTTAGATACCCGCCCCTGATGTCGTTTCGCAGACCACCCACAATTAGAGATAAAGTGGTACATACTTACCCTGGGGATCCTGGGGGGATAGTGAATAGAAATGGAACATATCCATGTCTGCATTGTCACATGTGCAATAATGTGACAAAAGGAGATACATTTACCCATCCCTCAAGTGGCCGTGGGTTTTCCATTAAGGGCTACTTTACCTGTGAATCCACGTATGTTGTATATCTAATCAAATGTCCTTGTGGCTTAGGATATGTTGGAAAGACAGTGCAGCCCTTGAGGGATAGGATCTCCTCACATAAGACCACCATTAGAGGGGATAGTCGGGAACAATCTGTAGCCTGTCACTTTAAGGAATATAGACATAATGTATCCCAACTAAAGGTACAAATAATTGATCAAGCCCCCCTGGGTCTTCGTAGGGGGGATCGCCATAAGATGTTGTTAAAAAAGGAGGCCAGTTGGTGGCCGGGAGAGGTTGGTACAGGCGGATTACATGGGCCTCGAAGGATGAGAAGTGCAGGGAAGGGGGCGGTGATAGGACCCGGAAGGTGCAGGGTGCGGAGAGAAGCAGACCCACTCCTCCTCCAGACCTGTTGTCAGGTCTGGGGGTGTGACTGAGATGCAGTCCCCCATAGGAGAGAGCAGCGGCTGCGGTACAGTCAGAGGGGGTGAGCCATGTCTCTGTGAGGGCGAGGAAGGTGAGGGATTTAGAGAGGAAGAGCTCATGGATGGATGTGAGCTTGTTGCGGACAGATCTGGCATTCCATAGACCACAAAACAGAGGGAGAGAGTGCCTGGGGGTTGTATGGATGGGAATGAGATTATTATGGTGTGGTCTGCGGATGCAAGAGGAGTGTGGAGGGGCTGGAAGGGGGTTGGCTGGGAGTTTGGGGACCAGTGGGGGTCTAGGAATGGGTGGGTTGAGGATGGAGGGAGAAAGCACTGGGACCAGCTGGAGAAGCAGGTGGAGGAATAGCATGTGGTAGTGGTGGAGGGGTGGCAAAGGGTTGGTAGGAATATGGTGGGTGAAGTGTGGGTGAGCCAGAGAAAGGACTGGGGGGAAGGGGTGCATTACGTTGTGTGGAGAGGAGGCTGGCAGTGGTTTGGACAGAGGTAGATGTGTAGAGAACGGTGGAAGATGCATGGAGTAGGAGAGAGGAAGCAATGTGTGTGAGGTTTGGATAGTGATCAGGAATGCAGGTGAGGCTAAAAGATTGAGGAAGTTACCTTGGTGTAATGCTGATTTCTGCTGAATTGCTGTTGAGTTCTGGTAAATTCTGGTTAATTTCCACCCTTTGGAAGGATCTATATCTAATCTCTCATAGACTTCCTCATTGGAGAGCTGATGTAAAATTTCTTTGTTATAGTAATCACTATTCAAAATGACCACCGCCCCGCCCTTATCTGCTGGGCGAATCACTATCTGATTGTCTCCCCGTAGGCTGTTAAGTGCTTGTCTCTCTTCTCTCAAGAGATTAGGTGTGATACTCGGTGGGCTTTTTAGGAAATTCTCTTCCAATGACTGTATATCTTGTTTTACTTTAGACATGAACAAATCAATGGTAGGATGACTCGGGGGGTTGAAGGTGCTCTTGTTACGAAGGCCCAAAGGTTTCAGGGAAAGTTTACTTATTTCCTCTGCAGTATGTGACCCTGGCCACCTTGGAACGCAAGAAAAATATTGTTTCAACTTGATATTTCTGAAGAAACGGCATAAATCCAGATCCAATTGGAAAAAGTCTGGCCCATATGTTGGGCAAAATCCCAGTCCATGATTCAAAACTCTCCTCTCATTAACTGTGAGAATGCGACTTGACAGATTTACCACTAATTGGTCTTCTGGACTCTCTGACGCAGATTTATCCGATTGGCAGGACCCTTGTTCTTTCGATCTTTGCCTTTGCCTTTTCCGCTGGTACCTCCTCCCTCCTCTCCTTCTGTGTCGTGAGACGACACCGGGGAACTGTCCCTGGAGGTTGGTAAAAAATCAGAGCAGAGAACCAAACCAACGGATAGGAATTCTATTCTTGAGTTCCAGAGCTTTCACCCCAGACACATTAGAGAGAATATCCCACTAGGACAAGAGATCAGGGTTGAAAATATTGTGGCTGACCCAATTAAACGGGAACAGAGAATTACACAAATACAAAGCAAATTTGCTAAGAGGGGTTATCCCAGGGAATTACTTGGGAAAAAGAGAGCCCATAATAAGAGTGGGGCTAATGGACCAAGGGTGCCCTTTGTTAGCACCTTTAACAGTCAGAGCCAACAAATCAGTAAAATTATAAGGAAACACTGGAGAATTTTGAAAGAATCCTTTCCTCAGGTTCAAGAATTTAGATACCCGCCCCTGATGTCGTTTCGCAGACCACCCACAATTAGAGATAAAGTGGTACATACTTACCCTGGGGATCCTGGGGGGATAGTGAATAGAAATGGAACATATCCATGTCTGCATTGTCACATGTGCAATAATGTGACAAAAGGAGATACATTTACCCATCCCTCAAGTGGCCGTGGGTTTTCCATTAAGGGCTACTTTACCTGTGAATCCACGTATGTTGTATATCTAATCAAATGTCCTTGTGGCTTAGGATATGTTGGAAAGACAGTGCAGCCCTTGAGGGATAGGATCTCCTCACATAAGACCACCATTAGAGGGGATAGTCGGGAACAATCTGTAGCCTGTCACTTTAAGGAATATAGACATAATGTATCCCAACTAAAGGTACAAATAATTGATCAAGCCCCCCTGGGTCTTCGTAGGGGGGATCGCCATAAGATGCTGTTAAAAAAGGCCAGTTGGATTAAAAAATTGGGTACTCTGGGGAGGGGAGGGTTGAACAAAGAGTATGATCTATTGCCATGTATATAGAGTTGTTGCTGCTTATCTTGTTGTGGGTAGAAATGTTTATGCTTGTCTTTTTGTCATGTATTTCTGACAGGTGGGGAGCGGCGAATCGATTGGGGCTCCTGTGACCTCTAGCTGATACAGATTGCCCAGGGGACTATTTAGGTGTTGCTGTGATGAGTAAGTGATGGGGACGCTCTGTCTATCTCTTTCTGCTATTTTGATTTGTTTTTGCAGCTGACGCTGTATAGCGTCGGGTTGCTTAGTTCCGCTGTGTCCTAGCAACTGGAGCGTGACTTAGAGGAGGGGCTTCACAGCTCATTCAGTCGCGTCCTGTTGCATATGAATAGGAGGAGGCGCGGCCGGCCATGTTTTGACGGCGGCCGCTGCACTATTGGAGGACAGTAAACACATGACCAAAGTCATGTGAGCGGGGCACGTCAGTGATGACGCGTTGTATACGGAAGGAGATGGCGGAGATGTCCGCATGGCCTGCCACGTTACAGCATCCATGGCGGTGAGTGATGCACTGCGTGCTTATGCTAATGGGCATTGTATTGTTACTTCCCACTGGGTGGGGATTCCCTTGGCTTATATTAGCATATTACCTGATGGAGTTTTCCATCAGGTCCGCTGAAGGCTACGGGGCTCGGATTGGTCTGTTGCTGGTCACCTGATTTTTTAATTTACTATTTAAACAGTTGATTTGTTGATGTTCAGCCTGGATGTTGTGCCTATACAGCTTGAAAAAGGGTAGATGACCCGAAACAGCGGAGCTGTCGCTGTTCTGCCATACACCATGCTGTTCTATTTTTAGCCTTTGAGATGGAATAAAGAGATATTTTTACTGAGACGGTGCCGACTCTTTTGGAACCGGCCTTCCTATATGTATACATATATGTATGGAAATTGGAATAAAAGGTATGAGTGATCTAGTGTGTATAAAAAAGATGAAATAACAATGTATTAATGGATAAAAATCCGCTTGAAGTTACTGAGACCAACATACCTAATATACCTAATAAAGAGAGACGACACACTGTGAACACAACCACGGTCCTGGAACCCCTTCAGGGAAACAAATCCTTGAACTGCCGGTGCTACGCCTCACCCAGGTCACCCACCTGAGGATAAAGTCATGCAAACAGTGAAGAGGCGGCACACAAACGGCTTTGCTATTTAAAGCGTATATTGGTGGTGGAGCAACACTACATGTTACGAACCATCGCGGTTCTTCATCAGGTGTAAAAGTAACTATTTACCAGCTTCGAGGTCCCTTCCTATATGTATACATATATGTATGGAAATTGGAATAAAAGGTATGAGTGATCTAATATGTATGAAAAAGATAAAATAACAATGTATTAATGGATACAAATCCGCTTGAAGTTACTGAGACCAACATACCTAATAAACCTAATAAAGAGAGACCTCGATCTCTGGTGAACATATGCATTAAGGGCTAAGATATACTCGGAATCTATTGACATCTTGTGGAAAAATTGAGAAATGCACTATCGCTTTGAATGGGAGAGCTTTTGAATGGAGAGACTCGTCAGCTGAGTTAAAGGAAGGATGGGCGGAGACAATACGGGACTCAAAAAGAGCAGGGTAAGGCGTGATGTCACACCCTGAAGAAACGCCCAAAGAGGCGTGAAACGCGACGGTGGGCGGAGCTACTTCACTTCTGGCCAGGCCTGCACACCACTACGCATTACACTGGAGAGATCCCTGCCGGAGACGCCAGAAAATGCCGAGACAGAGCGGGATGCAGAAGCGGAGACCCACCGACTAAGTACGCTGGGACGCCAGCTGGTCAAGGGTCCGCTAACCGCCGCTCAGTCTGAATACTACACGCAAGTGTTGAAGGTTCTGGCACTAACTGGTAACAGAGAGCAGCTACAGTGGAAAGCAAGTGGTGAGACGCTTATGCAACGCTGCATTAACGCTTAATATGAAATGTGGACTGCATGCGACCATTAACTAAATCTGACTAATGTGCTAGCACGGGAAGACAAGGACTGTTTGTTTGTTATGTACTAACTAGCTTTCTATTTGCATGCTTAGCAGTATAAACTAAACTAACTGCATGGACTTTGGTCATCTGACACCCTATGGATTACAATACTGAGGAAGATGCAGTATAGTAAAGCACTGTAAGAAGGACCCTTAACATACGCTACCCTTCCCTATGCAAATTTGCACAATATATAGCTTAGAAAGGCAACGTTGCCATCATCTGCAGATCTACAAACTCTACACTAGTTTGAAGGCTGTGTGTGAGTGAGGCGCATGTGTGATGTTTGATCATTGTAAGCTGGCCAGCAATCTGATAATTGTAGCTCCGCTATATCCTTAATTGATTTTATGATCAATCCTTTTCCCATTACCCTTCCCCCCTGTTTTTTTTTTTTTTTTATAAATCTTATCACTATTGAATTAATACATTTTTATATATTTACATGTATATACACTTGATACCGTATTTTGAATTTAAATAATTAATGACTGGTTGTGTATTTAAATGCAGTGCTAACCTGGTCTGCGTATATTTCACTAGTGGGGATAATCCCCACAGAAAGATAACGCTGTAGCCTGCAAAAATATACAGATCAAAGAGGTTTTGTCACCTCTATTTTTTAGTACAGTACAACAGAGTAACCAAGCAGCTCAGGGTGACCCAAACCACTCGGAATGTATAGGGGGATAAAAAGGACCAAAAAGACCTCCTACTAAAAAAAGCAAAGCTTGGTGTAATTTGCCTTCCTAAAACAGAAGGAAATATGCAATAATTCAGCTATAAGTGAACATTTGTGGTTACCCACAATGCACTGCTACTAAATATGCAAATAATTCCTTTTCACCCTTAGTAAGCCAAGCAAGCATCCAGAACCACTGGTGTATAGCAAGCCTATAGCTTTAAATTTTACACAGCCATATCAAACCCACATGTGACAGTCTGTTTCAGACTTTTGGTGCTCATCTGTACATGGCAAGGATTGCTATGGCTGTATGAGATAGGGCTTGGACCAGCACAACAGAATAACCAAGCAGCTCAGGGTGACCCAAACCACTCGGAATGTATAGGTGGATAAAAGGGACCAAAAAGACCTTCTACTAAAAAAAATCAAAGCTTGGTGCAATTTGCCTTCTTAAAACAGAAGAAAATCTGCAATAATTCAGCTATAAGTGAACATTTGTGATTACCCACAATGCACCGCTACTAAGGCTATCATTCATGAACAGGCTGTCGGTAAAGAGAATCAGTGCGGGAAAACACCGCTGGCGGATTTTTAGACTTCTGGGTGGGCATTCATAAAGATGTATCCGTGTGCGGAAGCAGTGCGGAGATTCTCCGAGCTAAGCTGGCGGTAGACAGGCGGTAGGCTTGCGGAGACACGGAAGCTGCCGAGTTGATACATTTCTCCGTGTTCCGCTCTGCTGCAGCTGCCTGGGAGGTCTGTGTGTCTCCATTCATTTACATTGATATCGCCACATCAGAGGGAGCGGAACTTCCCGACCTCACACCGCTTGCGGTGATCTTTATGAATGAGCATTTTGCTACATTTGTACCGATAATCATCGCACAAGGCGGTGATTTATCACTCTGCTCGGTAGTATCATTTTTCCATGCGGAAAGAGGCTTTATGAATGCTGACTTTGCCGAGTGGTCGGTAAAGTCAGCTGTTTTAAGCATTTCCGCATGCGGAAATGCTTTATGAATGATAGCCTAAATATGCAACTTATTCCTTTTCACCCTTGGAAAGTGAAGCAAGCCTATAGCTTTAAGCTTTACAAAGTCATATCAAACCCACATGTGACAGCCTATTTCTGCCATTTGGTCCTTATCAGTACATGGCAGGGATTGGTAAGGCTGTATGAGATAGGGCTTGGACCAGTACAACAGATTAACCAAGCAGCTCAGGGAGACCCAAACCATTAAGCATGTATAGGAGGATAAAAGAGACCAAAAAGCCCTCCTACTAAAAAAAAGCAAAGCTTGGTGTAATTTTCCTTTTTAAAACAGAAGGAAATATGCAATAATTCAGCTATAAGTGAAAATTTGTGGTTACCCACAATGCACTGCTACTGAATATGCAAATTATCCCTCTTTGCCCTTGGTTTGATATGACACTACTTCTTCTTCTTGCTTGGACCAGCCCCTTCTTCTTGCTTGGACCGGCCCTGGGGGCAGGGCGCTACTTCTTCTTCTTGCTTGAAGGTTGAGGCACTTACTCTATTATATATATAGACTAGCTGATTGCCCGGCGTTGCCCGGGAATGTATTTGGCTGGTGTTGGCTCCGCCCACTTTTTTTAAACCTAACATACAATTACTCAATGACCAAGTTTGTGAGCTGTTGGGGTCTTTGGCATCAGTAATTCGCATTAAAATGAAACAAATCTGATTGGCTGTTTGTGGCTCCACCCCATTTCTGAATTTGAACCCCAGTCACCCAATGATCAACTGTACCAGGTTTGAGGCCTGTGCCCTTAACAGTGCAAGAATGGCAGCAATTAAATATTCCCCTTGAAAAGCAATAGGTGAAGTTTGATTCACTTTTGTAGACTCCACCCACTTTTCTGAATATTAATCACAGTCACCCATTGACCAATTGTGCAAAGTTTAAAAACCCTGCCATTAACAGTGTAAGAATGGCTGCAGTTTACATTTTCGCAGTGAAATTTGTATTTGTCTCCACCCACTGATGACCCGGCGTTGCCCGGATATGTATTTGACTGGTGTTGGCTCCGCCCACTTTCTAACCCTAACGCACACTCAATGACCAAGTTTTTGAACTTTGGGGTCCTTGGCATCAATAATTTGTATATTCCAATAGAAATTAAATCAGATACGCTGTTTTTGGCTCTGCCCCTCTCCAGCATTTGAACCCCAGTCACCCAATGACCAACTGTAGCACGTTTGAGGCATCTGCTATTAACAGTGTAAAAATGGCAGCAATTTAAATATTCCACTTGAAAATCAACAGGTGAATTTTGATTGGCTATTATAGGCTCCACCCACTTCCCTGAATATTAATCTCAGTCACTCAGTGACCATCTGGGCAAAGTTTGAGAACCCTGCCATAAACAGTGTAAAAAGGGCTGCAGTTTACACTTTCCCAGTAAAATTTGTTTTCGGCTCCGCCCACTTTTTGTAACCTGGACACAAAGTCACTACTCAATGCCCAAGTTTGTGATCTTTGGGGTCCTTTGCAACAATGATTTGTATTTTCCCATGAAATGAAACAAATCTGATTCACTGTTTGTGGCTCTGTCCCCTTTTCTGAATTTGAACCCCAGTGACCCAATGACCAACTGTACCAGGTTTGAGGCTTGTGCCATTAACAGTGCAAGAATGGCAGCAATTTTAATATTCTCCTTGAAAAGTGACATGTGATTTTTGATTGGCATTTTTAGGCTCCACACACTTTTCTGATTATTAATCCCAGTCACCCAGTAACCAGCTATGCTAAGTTTGAGAACCCTGCCATTAACAGTGATGAAGGGCTGCAGTTTACAATTTCCCAGAAAAATCTGTTTTTAACTCCACCCACTTTTTGTAACCTGGACACACAGTCACTACTTAATGACCAAGTTTGTGAGCTTTTGGGTTCCTGGCATCAAAATTGTGCTAATGGAAGCAGTTTATACAGCAAAGAAATCTGGCTGTTTTAGGCTCCGCCCCTTTACTGAATTTGAACCCCAGACACTTAACGACCGACTGCAGCAGGTTTGAGGCCTCTGCTATTAACAGTGTGAGAATGGCTGCAGTTTCAATATTCCCCTTGAAAATCAATAGGTGAATTTTGATTGGCTCTTGTAGGCTCCACCTACTTTTCTGAATATTAATCCTAGTCACCTAGTGACCAACTGTGTGAAGTTTGAGAACCCTGCCATTAACAGTGTAAGAAAAGCTGCAGTTTACATTTTCCCATGTAAAAAGTCAGTTGTTTTTGGCTCCGCCCACTATTTCTAATCTTGACATACAGTCACTTAATGACCAGCTGTATGAGCTTTGGTGTCCTTGGCATCAATAAGTTGCATTTTACCATTGAAATTAAACAAATCTGATTGGCTGTTTTTGGCCCGCTTCCTTCAGAATTTAAACCCCAGTCTCCCAGTGACTGACTGTAGCAGATTTTAGGCCTCTGCCATTAAGAGTGCATGAATGGCAGCAATGTAAATATTCCCCTTGAAAATCAAAAGGTGAATTTTGATTGGCTGCTGTAGGCTCCACCCACTTTTCTGAATATTAGTCCCAGTCACCCAGTGGCCAACTGTGTCACGTTTGAGAACCCTGCCAATAACAGAATGGCTGAAATCAATCTAACAAATCTGATTGGCTGTTTGTGGCTCCATCCCTTTAGCGAATTTGGACCCCAGTCACCCAGTGAGTGACTGTATCAGGTTTGAGGCCTCTGGTAGCAATGTGAATATTCCCCTTGAAAATCAATAGGTACATGTTGATTGGCTGTTGTAGGCTCCACCCACATTTCTGAATATTCATCCCAGTCACCCAGTGGCCAATTGTGTAAAGTTTGGGAACCCTGCCATGTTAAAAATGTAGTTGTTGGCACCACCCACTTTTTCAAACCTTGACATACAGTCACTCAATTTTCAAGTTTGTCAGCTTTGGGGTCCTTGGTATAAATACTTTGTATATTCCCATTGAAAAATAAACACATCTGGCTGTTTGTGGCTCCGCCCCCAATCTGAATTTGGACCCTAATCACCCAGTGACCAACTGTACCAGGTTTGAGGAATCTGCTTTTAGCAGTATAAGAGAATGGTAGCAGATGAAATATTCCCTTTGAAAATCAAAAGGTGAATTTTTATTGGCTGTTGTAGGCTCCACCCACCTTCCAAAATCTTAATCTCAGTCACCCAATGACCAACTGTGCAAAGTTTGAGAACCCTGCCATTAACGGTGTAAGAATGGCTGCAGTTTATATTTTCCCAGTAAAAGTTGTTTTGGCTCCGCCCACTTTTAACACACAGTTGTAACATTGACACACAGTCACTCAATGGCCAAGTGCGTGAGCTTTCAGATTCCTGGCATCAAAAATGTGTGAATGGAAGCAGTTTATCCACCAAGGAAATCTGATTGGCTGTATGTGGCCCCGCCCCTTTAGTGAATTTGGACCCCAGTCACCCAATGACTGACTGTAGCAAGTTTGAAGCCTCTGCCAATTAAAAGTGTAAGAATAGCAGCAGCTTAAATATTCCCCTTGAAAATCAATAGGTGGATTTTGATTGGCTGTTGTAGGCTCCACCCATTTTCTTGAGTCTTAATCGCATTCACCCAGTGACCAAATGTGCCAAGTTTGAGAACCCTGCGATTAACAGTGCAAGAATGGCTGCAGTTTACATTTTCCCATTTAAAATGAACGGCTGAAATTTTTATTGGCTGTTTTATGCCCCGCCCACTTTTCTTGGATTTGTATCCTCGGTTACCAAGTGACCAACTGTGCCAAGTGTGGGGACTCTGGCTTGATTACTGTGAGAATGGCAGCCTTTTACATTTTTTCCATTGACTTGAATGGATGAAACCTGATTTGCTGTTTGTAGCTCCGCCCAGGTGTGCAGGGGGGCCGCGAGACCCCCAGAACATATCATCCCAGGTAGTAAGGGATCTGTGTACCAAGTTTCGTTCCAATCGGTCAAGCCGTTTTCGAGTGATCGCGGCGCGCACACACACACACACACACACACACACACACACACACACACACACACACACACACACACACACACACACACACACACACACACACACACACACACACACACACACACACACACACACACACACACACACACACACACACACACACACACACACACACACACACACACACACACACACACACACACACACACACACACACACACACACACACACACACACACACACACACACTTTATATATATAGATTATTAATATTGCTTTATGATGAGATAGTGACATCTTGCGGTGGACATTATTATAATCATTTTATAAGAAAGGCAAATATATAGAACATGATTTTATATTATGACTTAATATGCAATTATTTCTTATATAATTAATTGTTTTAAGAAGAATTATATAATGAGCTTTATATTTAAATAAGTATATTAGAAGCCCTGAATGCTTCAATAAGCCTTAAATTGCTGAAGGCTCTTACAGGTCTGTGTACAGTGTTATAGTGTCAACCTGAGCTGGGAAAGTACAGACACATTCCAAAAACTAATTAGCAGAAGGGGATATTATCAGAAATGCGTCATAAATGACATTGTTTAATGTTTTTGGAAGTCCATGTCTGGGTCAAAAAAGTCAACCAGCAGACAAGATGTCTGGTGACATCCATTTTTAATTAACTGCATCAGAAATGACCTGATTAGAATGTGTAAACATTGAAAACCTACGTAGATTCTCACAGTTAAGATAATTAAGGTATTCAAAACAAAAAAGTCTTATGTGTTTTTTAAATGTCAAAGATAGCGAGTTGACGCACAAAGTTTTAGCCAATCAGAACCTGAGATTCAGGGAAATTCCATATTGCTATAAATAGCCTATAAAATTAGGGGCTGAAAGCTCATAGTTTGCTGAAGCCCAACAATCTCCTGAGAAGACACATGAGGCAGAAGCTACCGTCCCACATGTGGTTCTAGATGCTGAAGAGATGACAGAGGAGGGGTAATATGCTTAATATTCTGGTGATTTACTTTATTCATTTTTCAGCATTAAGTTTTGTTAAAATGTTAGCAAGAAGTTTTTTAGAAGCTATTTTTTATTCTATTTCTTTAAGAAGATTACTACAAGTTTTACACAGCTATTATATACACAGCTATTTATACAGATGAGACTTCTTTTGATCTTATTCTACATAACACAACCTTTATATTCTTTTTTGAATGCACTTAGAAGATTGATAATCGCTTGGCTATAAAGCCTTGATGAGATGGAATACAAGGTACACCGTCAATCTATAATTACTGTTATAGAGGGTTCAGACCCCGCTATGCTGGATTTATATGATAGCAACGCTTTAAGGGCTGGTCCTTTACTGAGTTAGCAATCATGAAAAAGGCAAGAACCGCTCAGGTTTTTAGCATAATGACCGACTGTAGCAGGTTTGAAGCCTCTGCCATTAACAGTGTAAGAATGACAGCAGTTTCAATATTCCCCTTGAAAATCAAAAGGTGAATTTTGATTGGCTGTTGTAAGCTCCACCTACTTTTCTGAATATTAATCCCAGTCACCCAGTGACCAACTGTGTCAAGTTTGAGAATCCTGCCAATAACAGAATGGCTAAAATTAATCTAACAAATCTGATTGACTGGTTGTGGCTCCGCCCCCTGTAGTGAATTTGGACCCCAGTCAATGACTGACTGTATCAGGTTTAAGGCCTCTGCCATTAACAGTGTAAGAATGGTAGCAATGTCAATATTACCCTTCAAAAATCAATAGGTGGGTTTTAATTGGCTGTTGTAGGCTCCACTCACTTTCTAAATATTAATCCCAGTCACCCAGTGGCCAACTGTGTCAAGTTAGGGAACCCTGCCATTAACAGTGTAAGAATGGTTGCAGTTTATATTTTCCCACGTAAAAAATTTAGTTGTGCCGCCCACTTTTTCTAGCCTTGACATACAGTCACTCAGTTACCAAGTTTATGAGCTTTGGGGTCCTTGGTATCAAAAATTTGTATATTCCCATTGAAATTAAACAAATCTGATTGGCTGTTTGTGGCTCTGCCCCCTTTCTGAATTTGAACCCCAGTCACCCAGTAACCAACTGTGTCAAGTTTGAGAACCCTGCCAATAACAGAATTGCTGAAATCAATCTAACAAATCTGATTGGCTGTTTGTGGCTCCACCTTCTTTAGTGAATTTGGACCCCAGTCAATGACTGACTGTATCAGGTTTGAGGCCTCTGCCATTAACAGAGTAAGAATGGTAGCAATGTATATATTCCCCTTGAAAATCAACAGGTGAATTTTGATTGGATTTTGTAGGCTCCACCCATTTTCCTGAATATTAATCCCAGTCACCCAGTGACCAAGTGTGCCAAGTTTGAGAACCCTGCGATTAACAGTGTTATGCTGGGTACACACTATGAGATTTTATGGTCGATTTACTGTCAGATCGATTATTTCCAACATGTCCGATTTACTTTCCGATCGATTTCCTATTAGAGTTAAAGGAAATCAATTGGAAAATGCTCGGAAATCGATCGGAAAGCAAATCGGACATGTTGGAAATAATCGATCTGACAGTAAATCGACCATAAAATCTCATAGTGTGTACCCAGCATAAGAAAGGCTGCAGTTTATATTTGATCAGTAAAATTAGGTTTTGGCCCCGTCCACTTTTTGTAACCTTGACACGCAGTCACTCAATGCCAGGTTTGTGAGCTTTCAGGCTCCTGCCATCAAAAATGTGTGAATGAAAGCAGTTTATCCAGCAAGGAAATCTGATTGGCTGTTTGTGGCCCCACCCCTTTAGTGAATTCGGACCCCAGTCACCCAATGACTGACTGTAGCAAGTTTGAAGCCTCTGCCATAAACAGTGTAAGAATGGCAGCAGTTTAAATATTCCCCTTGAAAATCAATAGGTTAATTTTGATTGGCTGTTGTAAGCTCCACCCACTTTCCTGAATCTTAATCCCAGTTACCCAGGGACCAAGTGTGCCAAGTTTGAGAACCCTGTGATTAATAGTCAGTCCAAGAATGGCTGCAGTTTACATTTTCCCATTAAAAATGAATGGCTGAAATTTGATTGGCTGTTTTATGCTCTGCCCACTTTTCCTGGATTTGTAACCTCGGTCACCAAGTGACCAACTGTGCCAAGTGTGGGGACTCTGGCTTGATTACTGTGAGAATAGCAGCCTTTTACATTTTTTCCATTGACATGAATGGGTGAAATCTGATTTGCTGTTTTTAGCTCCGCCCAGGTGTGCAGGGGGGCCGCGAGAGCCCCAGAACATATCATCTCAGGTAGTAAGGGATTTGTATACCAAGTTTCGTTCAAATCGGTCAAGGCGTTTTTTTGAGTGATCGCGGCACATACATACATACACACATACATACATCCGATCTTATACATATATATATGTCAAACCCTCCATACGTTGAATATATGAAATCTCCTGGAACCATTCAATTAACCACTTCCGGATTCTCGGAGCGTATATACACGCCCCTGAATCCAGAAGTGTATACCATGGAAACGGCCGCTCGTATGAGCGGCCGTTCCATGTCAGTTCCCGGAGGGTGTCTCCGTGAACACCCTGCGAGCCGATCGGCGGCTCGCAGGGTAAATGTAAACACACGGGGAAGATCTTCCCCGGTGTTTACATGTATACGGCGCTGCTGCGCAGCAGCGCCGTAGAGGAGATCGGTGATCCCCGGCCTCTGATTGGCCGGGGATCACCGGCATCTGATAGGCTAAAGCCTATCCCATCAGGCGCAGGACGGAAATCCGTCCTGCGCCGCTCACAGGGGGAGGGAGAGGGAGGGAAGGGGAAGGAGGCCAGGAAGCGCTGCGGAGAGGGGCTTTGAAGAGCCCCCCCCCCGCAAGCGCAAGCAGCCGGCGGCGATCAGACCCCCCCAGCAGGACATCCCCCTAGTGGGGAAAAAAGGGGGGAAGTCTGATCGGCCTGGCTGCTAGCTGATCGGTGCTGCGGGCTGGAGAGCCCACGCAGCACCGATCAGCAAAACATAGCGTGGTAGGGAAGTGGTTAAAGGGTGAGCCAGATGTGTCTTCCAATGTTTACCAATAAGAATTCTGGCTGCATTTAACATATGGCAGCATTGTGATTTCCTATATTTCCCCATACCATTATTCATTGTGATATAATAGAAAAAATGTCGGATTATCCAATGGTGTCATTTCGGTTAGTTTTATGATATAATTTTTGGAAGCAGGAAATTTGGGCGCATGAGGCAAGTGGACAAAAATGGCGCCGCCATTCTTGCTCATAATAAATATCGTTTGATGGGCGCCGAACAGGAAAGAAGGGCGCCCGGAGATTATTACCGTTTTCAAATGGCGCCCGGAGATTATTAATGTTTTCAAACTGCGCTTGTGATGATTTAAGTTTACAAAATGCGCCCGTGACGAATAACGTTTACAAAAATACTAAACATATTTATCGTATTTAACTAAAACGTTATTTAAAATGTTATCCCTTACTGTTTGTAAAACATAATTATTCACATAATAAAGCGATAAGTAAGTAAATTGTAATATATTTTTTAGAGTCACTATTTGTAAATCATTATTATCCACACAATAAATCAATCACTAAGGGGGGTTTTAGGGTTAGGCACCACCGGGGGAATTTAGGGTTAGGCACCACTAGGGGGGTTTTAGGGTTAGGCACCAACAGGGGAGATTTAGGGTTATGCAGGCACCACCAGGGTAGATTTAGGGTTATGCAGGCACCACCAGGGATGATTTAGGGTTATGCAGACACCACCAGGGGAGATTAAGGGTTAGGCACCACCGGGGGGTCTTAGGGTTAGGCATCACCAGGGTGGTTTTAGGGTTAGGAACCACCAGGGGAGATTTAGGGTTAGGCACCACCGGGGGGGGGGGGGGGGTCCTAGGGTTAGGCACCACCATTGGGGTCTTAAGGTTAGGCACCACCAGGGGGGTCTTAGGGTTAGGCACCACCAGGGGGGTCTAAGGGGTAGGGATAGGTACAGGGAGGGTTCTGTGTGAGAGTAGGGTTAGGTTTAGTTGTAGTAAAATGTTAGTAATATTTACTAATGTTTTACAACAGCTATTATGAACGTACTTATATTTTTTTTCATCGTTATAAACAATATTTTCAGATTTTATTACAAGAAGAAACGATAAATGGAGGTTATTCATAATATTATACAATTATAACGATTATACATATTGTCAAGAACCGCAAGGGCCGATCCTTGATTGGGTCAATCGCTCAAATTCAGAAACTCGGTCTCGCTGTCACTTTGCGCATAGATGCCCATATGTGGATTCGCAATCTATGAATCGACTAGCCAAGAGGAGCGTTCTGACTCCAAAGGATTCACCACACACACACAATTTAAATGCTTGCCACCACGTGCGAGTCAGCGCACGACTGTAACTATTTTAACACACTGAGAACACTGTAAGTTAACCCTTAGCTGTATGCAGGGATCAGCGCCAGATCTGTCTATCTGTGCCCGATTCAAGCATAGGGGTTGTAAATACAAGGTACTATAGAACACAAGGTAAAGTTTTCGGAAGATTAAGTACGATTGTGTATGTTCAGGAACAGGTCATAACCGTAAAACGATGTTTAAATGTTTTAATAACAAAAATGCATTACACACATTTACATACACTAATTAACATATAAACACAAAGCTTAAAGAGACTCTGTAACATTAAAAAGATCCCCTGGGGGGTACTCACCTCGGGTGGGGGAAGCCTCCGGATCCTAATGAGGCTTCCCACGCCGTCCTCTGTCCCACGGGGGTCTCGCCGCAGCCCTCCGAACAGCCGGCGACTGTGCCGACTGTCAGTTCAATATTTATCCTTGCTGGCTCCAGCGGGGGGCGCTGTGGCGGCTTTCCGTTCCGAACTACACGGAAATACCCGATCTCATTCGGGTCCGCTCTACTGCGCAGGCGCAGGACACTTGCGCCTGCGCAGTAGAGCGGACCCGACGGCGATCGGGTATTTCCGTGTAGTTCGGAGCCGACAGCCGTCAGAGCGCCTGCGCAGGAGCCAGGAAGGTAAATATTGACTTCACCGCTGCACGGACTCCACGGAGGGCTGCAGCGAGACCCCTGACGGATGGAGGACGGCGTGGGAAGCCTCATTAGGATCCGGAGGCTTGCCCCACCCGAGGTGAGTACCCCCCAGGGGATCTTTTCATGTTACAGTTCCTCTTTAAAATAAAAGGGAAAAATTGTGAAAAGTTTACTTAACTTAGCAGTCCTTGTGAGATATTGAATGAAATGAAGTCCAGTTCAAATGCAAGCATTGATATCAAAAGGTCCTTGAAACAAGGCATGCGTTCGGTCCTCCTGGAATGCATGCATGGACAGTTTCTGGTCGGTGGAATTCAGAGAACTGGGAGGGGTCGTTATTGGCTGACTTTTATACCATCTGAGTTTTGGGGCTGGCTTTACCTGGAAAGTAGGTGTGTTTACCCCCCAGCCAGCAAAAGAGGCAGACCCCAGATCACAAGCAGAAAGTGCAACATTTATTAATAGTCTTTGCGATACCTCCCCGGATTGCCTTACTGAGGATCTGTGGCCAGATTTGGAACCAGCCAGCGATGCTTTATCGAATGACACCAAACAACGACAGATTAGCACAAGTGGTCTACGAGTGACAAATAGCTCAGTTTCCCTGGCAGCTGGCAGGATATGAATTGCATTAGCTATTAGGCTACCTCAACTACAGTATTAGCTCTCTATTGGTCCTGTGCTCATAATAATCACTTCTATAGATTGTCAGTAACAGCAAAATTACCTCTGCAGCGGAGAGCGACGCGGCCGCCGCGCTCACGTCTGACGTCTAGGCGGATTCCGCCGCCGCCTCCTCGGCATCGTTTCCCACCAGGTCAGGTCTTTGCAGAGTCCATCAAAGCAGGGCAGCACTCGCGCGCACCAGGAGACAGGACCTTTATGCTTTGAGGAGGCGGGAATCTGCTGGGAGGAACTTGTGAATGCTCTGTCTGTATTTAAGGCCTAAACTGTCAGTGCATCGTTGTCTGCTGTTGCTGAAACTTTGCGGTTAAGCTCTCAGACCTTAGATAGTTGCGGTGTGCTTTGATCCGGCAGGAAACCGGGGATTTCACACAAGATAGGAATTGTTTGATAGCTATAATTATAATTGATATTATTGTCTTTATGTGTATGAACCTTGCCTGAACTCTCAACTATCCTTTGCCTCATGATTCTGTACTCTGCCTATCTGTCTTGTTGCCGACCCCGGCCCGACCTCGACTCTGCTCTTGCCTTCTGATACTGTACTTTCGCATATCTGATTGCTGCCGACCTTAGCTATCCTCTGACTACGTTCTGTTTGCCGATTTTGTACTGCTGCCTGACCGACCAGTTACCGACTCTGCCTGTACGACCTCTTCTGTTCTGGTGATAGTCCCACAGCCAGGGGCTATCACCTAAACACATGTGATCACTCTGATTAAAGTACTGACATTTCTGTTACTATTTCTGCATTATTGGTGATTCTGCAGATGACCACATAATCAGATATAGTTTCTGTATTATTGGTGATACTGCAGATCACCAAATAATCAGAACTCTGTCTCTAGCTGACACTAACCGTTACATAACAGCAGACCAAAAAGTTGTTATGGAGGCTCAGATTCAAGCATTAACCGCAGCCGTAGCGCAGTTAAATGCTACTGTGACATCACAACAGGCTCAGTTGAACGCTTTGACTGAAGCCGTTAATCGTTCACAGAGATCTGCATCATCATCGCCTCCCTCTCTGGTCCGTGAGCCTAAAATGGCTCTACCTGAGAAATTTTCAGGTCATAAGTCAGACTTCAGAAATTTTAGAAATAGGTGCAAATCATACTTTGAAATGAGACCCATTGTATCAGGCTCTGAGTTTCAGCGGGTAACATTAATTAAAACCTTGCTGACTGGGGATTCGCAGACATGAGCCTACAACCTGCCTGAGGGTCATGAGGCTTTAAATTCAGTTCAGACTTTCTTTGATGCCATGGCGGTCATATACGATGACCCAGATATTGCAGCCATGGCAGAAAGGAATTTAAAAAGGCTACGCCAAGGGCATGGTACTGTGGAAGATTACGCCTCACAGTTCAGAAAGTGGGCAGTCTCTTCCAGATGGGAACATTATGCTTTATTGGACTGTTTTTTGTCAGGGTTGTCTGATTCAGTTAGTGACATCATGATCAGCCATCCTGAACCCAAGTCATTAGATGAGGCTATTTCTTTAGCTATAAAGATTGATCGCAGGGTACGGTATTATAAATAAACAAGGCAGGGCACGGGGGGGGGGGGGGGGGGGGCAGGGCAACAGTTCCCAGAACTGTTGTCTCCACCCCACTGGTCACGACTACTTTGGATGAGTCAATGCAGATCGGTCACTCAAAGTTGTCAGAGACAGAGAAGACATGGAGGCGTAAGGAGGGCCTTTGTTTGTACTGTGGAGAAAAAGGGCATCTCATACAGAATTGCAGTAAGAAGGCGGAAAACTTCTCCGCCTAGGTGTAGTTGGAGGTACTACCCTAGGCGAACCTGTTTTACCTCCGAAGTTTTCCAAAGTGTTATTGCCTCGTTCTGTGACATGGAAGGGTCAGGAGTTTAGTACGCAGGCCTTTGTGGATTCAGGTTCTGCAGCTAACTTTATTGATCTGAGTCTGGTTTCTAAGTGGGACATTCCTATACTCCCCTTAGACAGGCAAATCTACGTTACCGCTATTGATGACTCTCCACTGCAGAACAAGCAACCCCTCTCGCAAACTCCTCTTCTTACCTGTCATGTGGGAGTTTTGCATGGGGAGGAACTGCAATTCTATATGCTAAAGATGTCCTCCGCAATGATTGTTTTAGGGCTCTCATGGTTACGACAACACTCTCCCAAGATTGACTGGAACACGGGACAATTACTGGCCTGGTCCCCCGCTTGTCAATCTTCCTGTCTAGAGAAAGTGTCCCTGTGTTCCACTGAGGTTGCTATGGAAGGTGTTCCTTCTCCTTATTTGGAATTCTCAGATGTTTTCTGCCCACAAGCAGCTGATGAGCTTCCCCCACACAGAGAGTTTGATTGCCCCATTGATCTGAGGCCAGGTACCATGCCCCCCAGTGGACACTTGTATAACCTCTCAGGTCCAGAACAACTTGCGATGAAAGATTACATTAGAGAGAACCTTGAGAAAGGGTTTATGCGTCCCTCGAAGTCACCAGCAGGGGTGGGCTTTTTCTTTGTCTAGAAAAAAGATGGTGGATTGCGCCCGTGTATTGATTATAGGGCACTTAATAAGTAAACGATTCCCAACCGTTATCCACTACCCTTAATTGATGATTTGTTTTCTCAAGTTTCTGGGGCGCAAGTGTTCTCCAAACTGGACCTGAGAGGGGCATATAACTTGATTCGAATCAGACAGGGGGATGAATGGAAGACCGCGTTCAACACACCCGATGGGCATTACGAGTACTTGGTGATGCCCTTTGGGTTGTGTAATGCCCCTGCGGTCTTCCAGGAATTTGTTAATGAAATTTTTAGGGATGTCTTGGGACGGTTTGTCGTCATATATTTGGATGACATCCTGATATTCTCTCGCAACCTTGAGGAACACAGGGATCATGTAAAGTTGGTATTGAGTAAGCTCCGAGAGAATCGTTTGTATGCAAAACTGGAGAAGTGTCTGTTTGAGGTGTCTGAGATTGCCTTCTTGGGGTACATCATCTCCTCGCATGGTTTATCTATGGACCCCAACAAAGTTTCCGCAGTGCTGGAGTGGCCTCAGCCTGCTGGTTTGAAGGCGCTCCAACGCTTCCTGGGTTTCGCAAACTACTACAGAAAGTTCATCAAGGGATTTTCATCAGTAGTGGCACCTCTCACCAATTTAACTAAGAAATGGGCTGATACTTACAATTGGTCTCAGGAAGCCTGTGAGGCCTTTAATCAGCTTAAATCCCTATTCTATGCTGCTCCCATTTTACATCATGTAGACATCTCATGCCCATTTATTGTGGAAGTAGATGCCTCTGAAGTTGGGGTGGGGGCTGTACTGTCCCAATATTCTTGGTCTCAGGTGCGGTTGCACCCCTGTGCTTTCTTTTCCCGTAAGTTCTCCCCAGCAGAGATAAATTACGACATCGGGAACAGGGAGCTCTTGGCCATAAAATGGCATTTGAGGAGTGGCGACACTGGCTGGAGGGGGCAGAACTTGTTATTACAGTTTACACAGATCACAAGAATCTTGAATATGTTGAAGGTGCCAAGAGGCTCAATCCGAGACAAGCTCAATGGGCACTCTTCTTTTCGTGATTCCGATTCATAATTACGTATAAACCAGGTAATAAAAATGTGGAGGCCGATGCATTATCCTGTTGTTTCGAACCAGAGACAGTACAACCCTCACTCCCTGTGAACATCTTGCCGGAACATATTGTGATAGCAGCCACAGAACCCATAGAAGACCTGACAGTCACATTGCAGCCATATCAGTCTGAAACTCCAGAGGGGAAACCAGAGGGGATGTTGTTTGTTCCGTTGCATCTGCGGTTACAGGTGCTACAGATGTTTCACAGCCACAAGAATGCAGGGCATCCTGGTATAGGCAGGACTGAGGAGCTCTTGTCTCGCAGTGTATGGTGGCCTTCATGGAGAAATGACTGCAAGGAATTTGTCACCTCCTGTACCATCTGTGCTCGCAGTAAGCCATCCCAGTAAGCCATCCAGACAGGCTCCTCCGGGTATGTTGCAGTCATTGCCCACTCCCACAGAACCATGGACCCACATATCCATGGATTTTGTGGGAGAACTCCCCAATTCTGAGGGGAATATGGTGATCTGGGTTATTGTAGACCGTTTTAGTAAAATGGTCCATTTTGTTCCATTAAAAAAGCTTCCCTCGGCCCAAGAGTTGGCAGATCTGTTCATCGTTCAAATCTTCCGTTTGCACAGAATACCTGTTAATATTGTGTCTGATAGAGGGGTTCAATTTGTGTCTACGTTTTGGCGGGCCTTTTGTCAACATTTGGGCCTCACTCTGTCTTTTTCCTTGGGTTTTCACCCTCAAACTAATGGCCAGACTGAGAAAATGAATCAGTCACTGGAGCAGTTCCTCCGATGCTATGTGGCTGATTCACAGCAGGATTGTGTAAAGTTTCTTCCCTTTGCGGAGTTCGCCCACAATAATCTGCGTAACGCTTCCTCGGGGTACTCTGCATTTCAGGTGGTCTCTGGAAAGTCACCAAAATTTTGCCCCTTACCAACGTCCAATTCTCTTTTTCCAGCATTAGACAACTGGCAAAAGTCGTGTAAGAGGATTTGGTCGTTGGTAAAAGCCAACCTGGAAAAAGCCTTTAATACACAAAAGAGGCAGGCTGATAGGAAGCGTTCACCTGAATGGGACTTTACCCCTGGAGACATGGTATGGGTCTCCACATCCCACATAGCCCTAAGACAGCCATCAGTTAAGTTGGGGCCTAAGTATATTGGGCCATACCCCATTTCAGAAAAAATCTATGAAGTAGCATACAAAGTCGCCCTTCCAGCTACCATGAAAGGAGTTAAGTCTTTCCACGTTTCTTTGCTTAAACCAGCTGTGTTGCTGAGTCCTCTCCCCCCCCCCACCCGGTAATTATCAATGGAGAACCTGAGTATGAGGTGGAGGAGATTTTGGATTCTCGTAGGGTGCAGAACTCGTTACAGTGTTTGGTCCACTGGAAGGGATATGGTCCTGAGGAGAGGTCACGGGTCCCGGCTCGGCATCTCCATGCTAAAGAATTAAAACAACAGTTTCATTTGTTGCATCCTGAATGTGCTTCAGGGGCGTGTCCGGAGGCCACGCCTCAGGGGGGGGGTAATGTCAGTAACAGCAAAATTACCTCGGCAGCGGAGAGCGACGCAGCTGCTGCTCTCGCGTCTGACGTCACAGCGGATTCCGCCGCCGCCTCCTCGGCATCGCTTCTTACCAGGTCAGGTCTTTCCAGAGTCCATCAAAGCAGGGAAGCACTCGCGCGCACCAGGAGACAGGACCTTTATGCTTTGAGGAGGCGGGTCAGCTGACCTACCGGTCAGCTGACAGGGCTGGGCTGACTTTTGGCACTGATTGGCTGGAATCTGCTGGGCGGAACTTGTGAATGCTCTGTCTGTATTTAAGGCCTAAACTGTCAGTGCATCATTGTCTGCTGTTGCTGAAACTTTGCGGTTAAGCTCTCAGACCTTAGGTAGTTCCGGTGTGCTTTGATCCGGGAGGAAACCGGGGATTTCACACAAGATAGGAATTGTTTGATAGCTATAATTATAATTGATATTATTGTCTTTATGTGTATGAACCTTGCCTGAACTCTCAACTATCCTTTGCCTCATGATTCTGTACTCTGCCTATCTGTCTTGTTGCCGACCCCGGCCCGACCTCGACTCTGCTCTTGCCTTCTGATTCTGTACTTTCGCATATCTGATTGCTGCCGACCTTAGCTATCCTCTTATTCGTTCTGTTTGCCGATTTTGTACTGCTGCCTGACCGACCAGTTACCGACACTGCCTGTACGACCTCTCTCCCACAGCCAAGGGCTATCACTTGGGAGTGCTCCTGAGCTACTGTGCACCTAAACACGTGTGATCACTCTGATTAAAGTACTGACATTTCTGTTACTATTTCTGCATTATTGGTGATTCTGCAGATCACCACATAATCAGATATAGTTTCTGTATTATAGGTGATACTGCAGATCACCAAATAATCAGAACTCTGTCTCTAGCTGACACTAACCGTTACATAGATACTTTGAATAGGGGTAATCATTAGCAAACTGTTTACTAAAAATAAAAATAAAAAAACAGTCAGTGTGCGTGTACTGCTGGGATCAGTACAACCATAATGAAGAAATCCAGTGAAAGAGGGAGGGGCAAGGGAAGAGGTGTTTCCCCTGACGGTTCAAGTGGAGGCCGCAGTGGAGCACCTAAGAAAACCCACTCAATACCACCCATGTGTGCCAGACAAACAACCCTCACTGATCCACAAGAGCAGGAACGGATAATGAATTGGATGACCTCTCAAGCGTCCAGCAGCGGGTTAAGCAGCAGCAGCACCAGCACATCCTTGTTGTCACGCACGAGGTCCTCTGCCAGTTACAAGGAGCCAGTGGGCACAACGGTGACACAACCAGCAGCTACACCATGCACACAAAGGCCGAATAACCAGTCCGAACAATTATTTCCGGACACAATGGCCTCTTCGGAGGAGCTATTCCCACTCCTACCCCCACAAACAATGGAACAGCCAGAAATGTTGTGCCCGGATTCACAACCATTGTGCGAGGTAAATGCACCATGCACTGCAATGCAAGGCGAGGACGAAGACACCCAAATCCCTGAGCAATGTGATCAGGAATTTGAATTGCAGGAGGTCCACCAAGAACATCTTGAAGACATGGGAGTGAGGTGCGCAGAGGGTGTTCTGGGGAGCTCTAGTCCACTGCACACACACACAGTCACAGATGAGGAGATGGAAGAGGAGGTTTTGGACGATGTGGACACAGACCCGGATTATCGAGTACAACCTCGCTGTCGGGATAGCAGCAGTACAGATGAGTCTGCTGCAGAACCCACTGCTGCAAGAGTTCGCCGTGTGCCACAAAGTAGGCGGGGGCGGGGTATTTCGGACACAACAGGCATAGCCGTAGAAGTGAGACGCCAAAGAGGCACGAAAGAAACTCGCCAGCAAAGCAGGAGCTCAAAAGTATGGGCTTTCTTCGACGACTGCAGGGAGGATGTTACCATGGTGATTTGCAAGGTGTGCAGGACCCGACTGAGCAGGGGGAAAAATATCAACAACCTCTCCATCACCAGCATGCGCCGCCACATGGTAGCCAAACATAGCACTCTGTGGTCAAACACGCAAGGCCAGGGTAGCGGCTCGCTTCCAGCCCCCAGCAACACTGCCTCCGTTGTCACCAGACCCTCCTCAGCAGCAGCCCAGCCATTACGTGGTACACAAACATCCGTAGTAGACGACGATGTCAGTTTCCGCAACAGTCCTCTTGACGTTTCCCAGTCTTCAACGGCCACGACAACAACAACCAACTGTCCTTCGGTGTGCGATCCTACGGTTCAGTTGTCTGTCCTGGAGATGTTAGAGCGCAAGAGAAAATTGCCAGCAAATGACCCCCGGGCTGTGGCACTAACAGCCAGCATAGCCAAGTTTGTGGCCTGCGAAATGCTGCCATATCGCGTGGTGGAGACAAACAGCTTCAAGCGCATGATGGCGCTGGCCATCCCACGTTACGTGGTTCCCAGCCGATACTATTTTGCGCGGTCTGCAGTGCCAGCGTTACATGAGCACGTGGTTAGCAAAATAACCAGAAGCTTGAAAAATGCCGTTGCCTGCAAGGTTCACCTCACCACAGACACCTGGACGAGTGCCTTTGGCCAGGGTCGATACATCTCCCTGACGGCGCACTGGGTGAACCTTGTGGAGCCTGGCAGCGACTCCTCACCGGCTACGGCGCGGGTGTTGCCCACGCCGCAAACTGCTGCACCGGCGTCCCTCAGAGATAACAGCAGCACCTACCTCGACTCTGACTCCTTCTCCTCCAACGCCTCTCAAAGTGGTACCTCATCCGGCATCGTCAACCCAGCAATAGGATCGTATAAGCAGTGCAGCACAGCTGTTGCCATGCGTCAGCAAGCCTTACTGAAGCTGATCTGCCTTGGAGATAAGCAGCACACAGGTGAAGAAATTTGGAAGGGAATCAAGGAACAGACCGATTTGTGGCTGGCACCGCTGGACCTGAAACCAGGCATGGTTGTGTGTGACAATGGGAGCAATCTCATTCGCGCTTTAAAGTTGGCTAAGCTGAGACACATCCCTTGCCTGGCACACGTTATGAACCTAGTTGTTCAGCGGTTCCTGAGGACATACCCAGGCGTGGCAGATCTTCTGCTGAAGGTGCGACGAGTGGCCAAATATTTCCGAAAGTCCAGTACCGCTTCGGAGGGACTCACCAAGATGCAGGAGCGGTTAAATCTACCGAACCATCGCTTGCTGTGTGACGTACCCACGCGCTGGAATTCGACGCTGCACATGCTAGCACGCTTTTGCGAGCAGAAGAGTGCAGTGGTCCAGTACATGACGGCGCAGTACCGAGGCGCATCCGGACAGCTACCAAGCTTCTGTTGATCTGATTGGGCCACCATGTTGGACCTCTGTCAAGTCCTCCAAAATTTTGAGCAATCCACGTTGCTTGTGAGCGGTGACAACTCTTCACTCAGCATTACGATACCACTGCTGTGTTTGCTGAAAAAATCAGTGCTGCAGATCAAGGAAGCCGCAGTCAGGATGCAAGTGGGGGAATCTCAAGAGCACAACGATCAGCGTGATGATGATACCAACATCAGGCAATCTGCCTCAGGAAACGCTGGTCCTCCCGGCAGCTATGCTGAAGAAGAGGACGAGGAACAGCTGGAGTTGGAGCAGGACTTGGACGCCCCCACTGCCGAGGGACAGAGCGGTGCACGTTGGACTTCCATGATTCAGCGGGAATGGACAGCAGAAGAAGACGAGGAAGAAGGTGGGCGACAGCGTGATGCTGGTGATGATGATGAGGGTGCGTCAAGCTCAGAAGAACATGATGAGGATTCTGTTAGGACTGTGGCAGACATGGCTCAATTCATGCTAGACTGCATCGAACGCGACCCGCGCGTTGTTCGAATTCTGGACGACGTGGATTACTGGGTTTATACCCTTCTGGATCCACGGTACAAAGACAATGGCTTCAATTCATCAAGCATTACCGCATTCGGTAATGCTGAAAACAGCTGACTTAACGGAGCACTTTAGAAAATGTTAATTCATCAAAGCTGTTACCGAATGAGAAGCTGAAATGACAGAGCAATGAGATAAATTACCGACTTGTGCTAATTCATCAAGGTTCCCACATTCGCTAACACATTCGGTGATTATCTCCAGCTCTCCCCTGTCGTTACAGGCTTTGAAAGCCTTCTGTGTGAATGTTTTCATGATTAGCAGGAGCAGGCAACCAATAGAAACAGCCCCTGTTCTCCTGCAAGTGCCGCTGATAGGTCACACAGGCTTCTCCACACAAGCTTTCAGACCCCCCAGGCAGTGAGCAGAGAGAACGGGACAAAATATATCCCCAGATTCCCTTCGGTGGTGTAACCCTTTCAGGCCCTGTTTGATAATGCAAAGATGCTGGTGGTGAAATCACCAAGCATGGCATTTGCAATGTCTCCAGGAAGTTCATCTACGTTGTGGCAAATAAGTCAAATGTTAAGAAAGACTGATGGACAGATTCAGAGCAGCAGAGGCAGTATAAATAACAGTAACTATAACACGTTTACATGTAAAGGGATGTCTGGATGCCTTCTATTGTTATCAGCTTGTAACAACACAGGGACATTCCAAGCTGCTCTGCACCACTCTGCTGTTATCATCAAACAGCCTTTGATGAATTGAAGCATAGTAGTTCGGTAACTTAACGAACCTCTACCACACATGGGAAAATATTGATGAATTAGCACAGTGAAGTGTAAATTACCGAATGCGGTATTTTAAGGACTGGGGTTTTGTTATCGAACACCCTTTGATGAATTGAAGCCAATGTGTCCAAACTCATTGGAGAAACTGTCAGACAGGTCAAAATGGAAGAATACCAGCAGGCCCTTGTGGAGACATTAGAGAGGAGATTGACATCCTCCTCCTCTAGCCAGTTCCACGCCGACAGACTGACTTCCGCAAACCCAGGACGAGGAGGGGAACAAAGAACGCAAGCTGCAGCTAGTGCCCACAAGGGAATGGTATCGGCAGTGTCCTTGGAGTGGCAAAATTTTCTGACACCCATGCAGCAGCCCACAGATCAGCAATCGCCCAGTTCCACCTACAACACCGCTCGCCTGCAGAAGATGGTCAAGGACTACATGTCAGATGGCGTAGCCGTGTTGAACAATCCATCTGCACCCTTCAACTATTGGGTCTCTAAGCTACACACCTGGCACGAACTGGCAATGTACGCAATAGAGGTGCTGGCTTGCCCGGCAGCCAGCGTTATGTCGGAACGCTGTTTCAGTGCTGCCGGAGGCATTGTCACAGATCGGCGTATCCGCCTCTCCACAGAAAATGCAGACCGTCTGACTCAAATTAAAATGAATCAATCCTGGATTGGAAACGACTACGCAACACTCCCGGACCCCAACCAAGTAACATGAACAGTGAACATCTGTGATGGGTTAGCGTTTCCGGTCCCTGTTTATTGAACCTCTCATCTGTATTACATTTATGACTGCATGGTGGCAAAATGCATTGCTATCCGCACGCTTCTTGTCCTCATGCAAGGCCTGGTTTGTTGTGTCTCAAAGCGTGGCCTTCTCCTCCTGCGCCGCCCTCCTCCTGTTCCATCACGTCTGCTGCTGCTGGGTTAGCGTTGCCGGTCCCTTTTTACGGAACCTCTTATCTGTATTACATTTATGACTGCATGGCGGCAAAATGCATTGCTATCCGCACGCTTCTTGTCCTCATGCAAGGCCTGGGTTGTTGTGTCTCAAAGCGTGGCCTTCTCCTCCTGCGCCTCCTCCTGTTCCATCACGTGTGCTGCTGCTGGGTTAGCGTTGCCGGTCTCTTTTTATGGAACCTCTTATCTGTATTACATTGATGACTGCATGGCGGCAAAATGCATTGCTATCTGCACGCTTCTTGTCCTCATGCAAGGCCTGGGTTGTTGTGTCTCAAAGCGTGGCCTTCTCCTCCTGCGCCTCCTCCTGTTCCATCACGTGTGCTGCTGCTGGGTTAGCGTTGCCGGTCCCTTTTTACGGAACCTCTTATCTGTAATACATTGATGACTGCATGGCGGCAAAATGCATTGCTATCCGCACGCTTCTTGTCCTCATGCAAGGCCTGGGTTGTTGTGTCTCAAAGCGTGGCCTTCTCCTCCTGCGCCTCCTCCTGTTCCATCACGTGTGCTGCTGCTGGGTTAGCGTTACCGGTCCCTTTTCCTGGAACCTCTTATCTGTTTTACATTTATGACTGCATGGCGACAAAAAGCATGTTACCTGTGCAAAGAAAAATGACATTTTCCGCATTTAAAAGACAGTTTTTCCTTTGAAACTTTACAATCAATTTTCTCAAAAACTATAAGCTCTTTTTCAAATATTTTTTTTCCTCTTGTACCCACTCCCAAGGTGCACATACCCTGCAAATTTGGGGTATGTAGCATGTAAGGAAGCTTTACAAAGCACGAAAGTTCGGGTCCCCATTGACTTCCATTATGTTCAGAGTTCGGCGCGAACACCCGAACATCGCGGCCATGTTCGGCGAACGTTCGCGAACCCGAACATTCAGGTGTTCGCCCAACACTAGTGACCATCACCATTAGCACCCTATAGAAACAGACTCATCAGACGTATTGACCACTGTTAGACTGGCCAACCATGCACAAGTCCAGGAAGCCTAGGCACATCAGGATCCTGGTATCCACTTTGTAAAGAATAACACTTTCCACTTTCATCTCTTTTGTATAAGTGTCAGGAACCATGCATAACCTTTTCCTGCCTGCTGGTGGCAGCATTTGCATGGACTGCCAGGACTTTCATTGTGCCACCAGCAGAGGGCTCTGTGGACTGTGAGCAGCCCTAATATTCCGCAATTCATCACATGCATCCTGTTATCACTTGGACTATTTAAGGACTGCCTCTTCCCTCTGCTAATGGCCAGAACTTTGAGCTCCCAGGTCTGAGTTTCTGGAAAGCCTGGCTCCTGTTCCTTGCCCTGATTCCTGTGTATGCCTTCCTGTTGCCGAACCTGTTTTTCTTGCATAAACGTGGCGGCATACTTATGGGTTAGGCCACGCCCCCTGACCCCATAGGACAGAATTCTCTATAAGTCTGGAGAATCTCCCCCTCTCCGCCATTCTTTTTTTCTGTCCTCGATGGACAGTGTCACAGGAGCCCTCAGTGGCTGACCGCACTTAGCCTTCTAAACGGTGCCAGCGCACAGATCGTGCGAACTCTGGTCGCAGTCAATGCGCAGGAACCGTTAAGAATTAGCCGCAGACAACTCAGAAGGGAGCCTGTGAGACACGGGTGATTACAACGTCACCTACTGGTTCAGAGTAAACTGCCACCACCGCGGTTACTATGGGACCGTGGGGCCCACTAACTGACTGACTAATCCTGCGAATAAAACGGTTAAACACACGATATTCTGTCTAGCCAACAACAAACAAACAGTAGCGTATCTTCAGAGACCCGGGATCAGTTCTGTGTGTGCTGATAAGCAGGGTAGCGGAACAGTGAATGACTTGGAGGAAGTCTTTTATTCACACAATATAAATAATTAATATATACAGACAATTATGAAAATCAACAATTATGAAAACAGTAATAGCCAGTATGAAAAATAAAAGAAGGGAGAAAAATACTTAGTTCTGGAAAGATGTCCTTATTGTGGGAAGAATCATAAAGTCCTTGGTTTCAAAGTCCAGAGTTCAGAGTTCAGACCAGGTGGATGCCAGCATATCCTCAAGCTGGCGTCTGATGAGTGCAAGATGTTTCAGTGTGGAGGACACTGAGTTTTAGTCCTCAGCCATTCTTATGCCCCTGCTTCAGTAGGAGGGAGTGAGGGCGGGGAGCTATACACCTCCTTCAAAGATGAGATGAGCCCTCCTCTTGTACTGGGGCTAGAAATCATATCTACCCATATATGGGCTCTATCTCACAGAACCGTACAGGTCAGGGCAGATTTACTAATATTTCCAGATCTGCCTCGATGTACCCAGCAGTCTGATACCAAACATGAGGGGTGGGACCCCTGTGGTACCATTAGGGCACTGTTGGACTGCCTAACGGGCAGTCTTTACCTCAGAAGGTTCTGAAATGTGCTCAGAACCAACGCCAGGCAGGGCCCTACCTGCTCTGTTAGTTTGGAGGGTCTGCCAGCCTGGCAACACAGAAAATATGATACATATAGCAATTTATGGAATATGAGAGACCCCTGGGATTTATACCAGGTCATTCCCAGGCAAAGGTTCTTTGAAGTTGGCAGCAGCAAGCCACATGTCGGCTCCCTGCTGGGAAAAGGAGTCGGAGTGTCTGAGTTCCCTCACTCTAAATTTGGTTCTGTCATGGTGTTTGTCACCTTATACCTGATGGATGGGCCATCAGCACAGCTTGAAGCCAGGGACTCTCTGGGCCCAGGCTCATTAGCATATCAAAAGAGCCATCCTGCAGTTAAGGTGATGCTATTCCTCTGCTAAGAAAGGACTGCAGACCTCCTACACACTAAATCCAGATTCTATCGATTTGAAGCGCAATCGACGCAGAGAATCGAGTGCGATCGCTTTTCTTCACGGGCGGTTCCAGGACGCGCCTGCGTCCCCGCAATCGTCCGTGACAGCCCCCCCCCTTGTCCGTGGCTTAGCCACTCATCCGCAAGATGTGTGGCGGCGCCGCTAACCTGGCTGACGGGCCTCGAGTTGCCGGTACGGCGGGAAAACCTATTGGAGCCTGTGGCTCGGTTCCCCTGGACCGGTCGCGGTCGGCTACCCTCAGGGTTGACCCAACATGGACCGTTCTGGACAGGGCGTTTGCGCCACTGCAGTCGGACGTGGTGTCTGCCGGGACTGCGGACAACGGGCAGTGGGTTGGTTAGGTCAACGGCCAGCCCACGCAGGGTTCCCCTGCTGAGTGGCTGTGGACCTAAGGGAACCCCGCGGGAATCCCTGGACCTTCCCAGCTCCTGACAGACGGCACATGCCCTGCAGTAGTTGGCTACATCCCTGTTCATCCGGGGCCAATAAAACTGTTTCCGAATACCGGCGAGTGTCTTGCGGACACCCGAGTGCCCGGTCAGAGGATTACCATGTGCGGATTTCAGCACATGTCCCCTGAACGCACTCGGGACCACAAGCCATTTGGTATTCGCGTGGGATCTACCTGTAGGGGGCTGTACAGACTCACTGTACAGTCTCCCACCTTCCCAGTACACCTTGAAAGCGGCCCCGTCTGCGAGGGGCTCAGCGGCTTGCTTCCTGAGCACCTCCAGGCTTGGGTCACTTTGTAGTGCGGCTGAGAATATGGCGCTGTCAGTTTCAGCCAACTGGCTCATGTCACACGAGGCCAGCGGCTGAAAGGTCTCATCCCTGCGGTCAGAGGAGGGGGAGGAGGCCGGAACCCCCTCCACCTGTTCTGAGCTCGGGTTCCGAGCAGTGCAGCTGCGCGGTACTGCTAGCACCGGTACACTGTCAGAATGGCACAGACGGACATTACTCAAACCATCATTGCATGCAGTAATGACATTGACAGGTATAGACATTTTTTCATTACAGACAGGTTGTACAGTAAACTCAGGTACAGTTACAGCATCATCACAACAGACAGTCTGTACATCAAACTCAGGTGCCTTTGAAGCAGGCACTATTGAACCTGGTACCCTTGAACTGGGCACATTCAACCCACCTCCCCCTGGTGCTCCCCCAAGTGTATAAAGTACCTGGTGGTGGGTGGAGAGTCCGTCTCCTTCCGTGAGCGACAAGGCGGTCGTGGCAGGTTCATAGTAGGACACAAGCTTGCCCAAATCAGTCCCCAGCAACACAGGGACTGGGAGATCCTTCATAACCCCAACAACCCTTTCGTGGACCCCTCCCACTCCCCAATCCAGCTTCACTCTTGCGTGGGCTATGTGGAAAAGGGTGCCCTCTACTCCAGTAAGGGCAAGGGATCGGCTGGAGCTGATGCTCTCCTTTGGCACAAGATGTGAGTGAACTAACGTGATGTCAGCTCCGGTGTCTCGAAATCCGGTGACAACTTTGCCGTTCACTCTAACAAGTTGCTGCTGGTCGGTTCGGTCGCGGATTTCCTTTCCGCGTGCAAACAGGACAAAATCTGACGATCCAGGCTGTGGTTCGCTGGCGGGTTGCCTCTGCTGTGGGTGAGGTACAGGTGATGCAGATGATCCAGGTGCTGGTGGTGTCTGTCTCCGCTCCGGACAGTCGAATTTCATGTGTCCGGGCTGGCGGCAGTAGTGACAGGTGACCTCTCCAGGCGCTGCAGGCCTGGGTGCAGCAGCTGCGCTGGGTGGCCTCTGTGGCGGACGGCTCACAGGGGCAGGAGAGTCTGCCAGAGTATTGGGCTGACCTCCTCTCCAGCTGGATGGGACAGTTCTGCGGGTATCAGCCACCCGGGTAGTTGCAAAAGTCTCAGCAAGGTCTGCAGCGACAGTTGCTGAAGTCGGCTTGCGTTCTAACACAAATTGTCGTACATCAGCAGGGCAAATGTTCAGAAATTGCTCGAGGACTATCAAGTCCTCCAGGACGCCATAAGACCCTTTGGTGAGGCCTAGAGTCCACTGACGGAGTGTGGTGAGCAAGCTGCTGACCACATCTCGGTACGAATCAGAAGACTTTTTCTGCCAGGCCCTGAACTTTTTGCGATAGGCTTCTGGCGTCAGCTGGTACTTAGTAATGATAGCGTCTTTTATAGCAGCATAATCATTATCCTTCTCCGCAGGCAATTCTGCGAAGGCATCAAGCGCTTTGTAGCGCAGCAAAGGTGTCAGATGTCTGGCCCACTGGTCTTGGGACAGACGATACTGACGGCATGCTTTTTCAAAAGACCGCAAAAACAAGTCAATGTCTGTGTCTTTTTCAATATTAGCAAACTTAAATTTTGCACTTACGGGTGCTGCAGCTCCTTCAGCAGGGAGGCTGGGCGGTGAACTCCGGCTGGCCTGTTGAACCTTTGCCATGTTGAGCTCATGCTGTCGTTGGCGCTCCCGCTCAGCGGCATCCCTCTCTGCGTGGCGTTCAGCAGCAGCAGCTTGCCGCTCCCGTTCCTCTCGGGCTTCCATGTACTGCATGTACTTGTCCAGGTCAGTCTCCATCAGCTTTTGTAATGCCTGCTGCATTACCGGGTCAGCACCCATGGACAGTCCAGTACTGGCCAGTTCCGGGCGAGTAATGTCAGAAACTCTGGGATTGGGGTCCATACTGACAGTCTCTGGCGTAACTGTTGCAACAGGGCCCGCAGGATGCTCAACCTCTGTACGCCTAAGATCTTCAGCCTCTGGTTCCCCTTGATTGTCAGATGGGCTGGTATCCACCTCAGCGGACACTCCCGGCTCCCGCAGTTGCTGGGCATCCCATCTGGACAAGTCTGCTATCAGGTCCCGTTTTGTCTTGCGGAGGATGCCAATGCCCCTCTCTTCGCAAAGATTTTCCAGGTCTGCTAGGCACATGTTCTGGTAGTTCCCGGACATTTCCATGCCAAATAAAATAAAACTTTGGGGAAGGGGTACTGGCTACACAGTCTCTCTGTATATATAAAAAATATATTGCCTTCCAGCTACACCAACGAATTAGTTCGTTTCTCGATAGCGCTAGCGCTATCGTAGATACTTTCAGCACAACACAGATCCCACCGCTGCCACCACTGTCACAGGAGCCCTCAGTGGCTGACCGCACTTAGCCTTCTAAACGGTGCCAGCGCACAGATCGTGCGAACTCTGGTCGCAGTCAATGCGCAGGAACCGTTAAGAATTAGCCGCAGACAACTCAGAAGGGAGCCTGTGAGACACGGGTGATTACAACGTCACCTACTGGTTCAGAGTAAACTGCCACCACCGCGGTTACTATGGGACCGTGGGGCCCACTAACTGACTGACTAATCCTGCGAATAAAACGGTTAAACACACGATATTCTGTCTAGCCAACAACAAACAAACAGTAGCGTATCTTCAGAGACCCGGGATCAGTTCTGTGTGTGCTGATAAGCAGGGTAGCGGAACAGTGAATGACTTGGAGGAAGTCTTTTATTCACACAATATAAATAATTAATATATACAGACAATTATGAAAATCAACAATTATGAAAACAGTAATAGCCAGTATGAAAAATAAAAGAAGGGAGAAAAATACTTAGTTCTGGAAAGATGTCCTTATTGTGGGAAGAATCATAAAGTCCTTGGTTTCAAAGTCCAGAGTTCAGAGTTCAGACCAGGTGGATGCCAGCATATCCTCAAGCTGGCGTCTGATGAGTGCAAGATGTTTCAGTGTGGAGGACACTGAGTTTTAGTCCTCAGCCATTCTTATGCCCCTGCTTCAGTAGGAGGGAGTGAGGGCGGGGAGCTATACACCTCCTTCAAAGATGAGATGAGCCCTCCTCTTGTACTGGGGCTAGAAATCATATCTACCCATATATGGGCTCTATCTCACAGAACCGTACAGGTCAGGGCAGATTTACTAATATTTCCAGATCTGCCTCGATGTACCCAGCAGTCTGATACCAAACATGAGGGGTGGGACCCCTGTGGTACCATTAGGGCACTGTTGGACTGCCTAACGGGCAGTCTTTACCTCAGAAGGTTCTGAAATGTGCTCAGAACCAACGCCAGGCAGGGCCCTACCTGCTCTGTTAGTTTGGAGGGTCTGCCAGCCTGGCAACACAGAAAATATGATACATATAGCAATTTATGGAATATGAGAGACCCCTGGGATTTATACCAGGTCATTCCCAGGCAAAGGTTCTTTGAAGTTGGCAGCAGCAAGCCACATGTCGGCTCCCTGCTGGGAAAAGGAGTCGGAGTGTCTGAGTTCCCTCACTCTAAATTTGGTTCTGTCATGGTGTTTGTCACCTTATACCTGATGGATGGGCCATCAGCACAGCTTGAAGCCAGGGACTCTCTGGGCCCAGGCTCATTAGCATATCAAAAGAGCCATCCTGCAGTTAAGGTGATGCTATTCCTCTGCTAAGAAAGGACTGCAGACCTCCTACACACTAAATCCAGATTCTATCGATTTGAAGCGCAATCGACGCAGAGAATCGAGTGCGATCGCTTTTCTTCACGGGCGGTTCCAGGACGCGCCTGCGTCCCCGCAATCGTCCGTGACAGACAGGTTCTCTATAATGACCAGGTTTTTTTTGTTGTGCTCTTACCTCTTTTTTATTTATATGAGGTATTTCATTAGCGGTTTCTTAGCCTCTTCCGCTCACCGTTTCGGCCGATTTGCGCCTTTTAAATAGAGGTGCAGGCCGGGATACTGCTGCCCAGTGTTCCTAGCTACCGGCATTTAGCATTTGGGCCAAGTTCTCGCAAGTTCTCGCGAGACTCCATACACAGGGTCGGATTTGTACTTCTTACCGCCCAAGGCCGACTATTACCAGCCGCCCCAACCGAAACCGTATCCTACCACCTCTCTCCACACACACACACACACACAAAAAACTTTGGGCCGATGGTGTCCACTATTGCGGCTAGTACCGAGGTCTCCATGGCAACGTGAAGTGAATCAATCATGTCACATGGGGGAACTGGTCAATCAAGCGATCTACAGGTGATGGGCATGGTGGGAGCCTTCCACCACACACACATAGTCAAAAGTGGCTCACAATTGGACATTGAGTGGGGTCAGCAACACGTAAAAGTGAGTCCTGTACCCACTGCTCTATTCAGAGAAACACTGCGCCAAAGTTCATACACTGATTACCACTTCATACAGTCAACAATCAAAGATGGGTTCGCCTGCAGAAAGTCCAGTTCTTGGATAACAAATTTCAGTTAAACTGCCGCGCTCTCCACTCCTGTAATCACAAAAGACAGACTCCGCATAGGGTAATATTGTTTTAGTCCTGCTTTTCACACCATTCCACCAACTTCAAATCACTTGTGCTCTGTGCTCCCCAGGTGGTGAATCATCTGTCTCCCTCACCCCCTGTTCATATATGCTCACCAGATTCTCTCCACCTCAGTTGTCAGGTGGGTCTCACGTATATTGCAAACACTTGCTCCCAATCCTCTCTACCTCAGCTGCCGAGCGGGTTTTATGGATATCACAAGACCTTATTCCTGCAAGGGAAAGATCTCTGCATAGGGTAGTACAGTTCAAGCTGCAGTACAGTTATATACTCCCGCCTCTATATCCACACCTGTGACAAGTGCCAATCCACCGCAATACGTGCCAAACTGCTTACCAGATGTATCCCACCTCTTTACTGGGTGGAAACAGCGCTTTTTATTATTCCAATCACCACGATCCTCAGTAGTTTGTAAAAACCTCTTATAGGAACTTTGATTTATTTTCTCCGTTAAAATCAATCATAAAACATAAAAAGAGAAAAGGAAGCATACATAGCGTAATCCTGTTAACACTGCCTCTGTGCGCAATGTAGAATCTCACTTACGCGTTCAGAAGCACTCTGCTCGTATTAAATACAGTTGGCTGCCAATGCCCATCCGTCTGGCTCCCGGGTGTGTGTCTATCACACTTGCGTTCTCCCGTTGCCGTCGCCTCCTGCTTCAGTCGCGGGGTTTACTTGCGTGCACCTCTAACTTGACCGGCCGGTCCGTGCGCTGTCCTCACGACGTCAGACGCTTAGCTCCGCCCTACGCGCGTTTCGTCCTCACGCCAGACTCATCAGGGGCTCCGCCTCCTGACGTCTGACGTCTCTATACATAGTGCCTGCCGCCTACTGATTGGAGGGCACTACTCACTGCTTGTGGATGGGCATTGTTTACAAAGTTACGTAAAACAATATAGTAAAACAATGTTAAGACCTATCTATCTCTAACCACTTATATCGCTTTTGCTATATACATTTATTTTGACACAATATACATGATTCTTATTCTTAATATACTCCTAAATACACCCTCTCGTGGTCAGTGCTAGTATGATTCCTCCGTGTTCTGTTGTATCACTATGTGCCGTGTACTCATAAGCCTGTTTAGTGCTCCATCTTGTGGTTATTCTTGAACATCACAATCTCATCTGTAAATCCTATTCATTCCTTTTCTTACTAGTAAGTGTTGTCCTTATATTTAGGAATCTGTCTCTCCTTATCTTCATCGTGCTACACTTCTATTATAAACTCTAAGGTGCTCTATATTTCATTAGTGTTCTGATAAACGTTTAAAAAGTGCTAAGTGCTTAATTTATCCAAAGTTATACAACTCACTAAAGTGCTATATTGAACTGTCCCTCTGTCATTCCATATATCTTAACCTCACTTACTCCTCACAGTGCTGTGTCTGACCTATCACTCTATTTCTCCGTGTCCCATGAAATCACTTGCTCCAATTGTATTCCTCATTATCTTCTTAACCCACTGCATCAATCATTAGAAATATGACAGTTTAAGTCGAACTCAATGTTCAACCCATGTGGATTCATTGTGTTTAAATTAAAAATCCATCTACCCTCAGCTCTAGAAATTTCTTTAGTGAGGTTGGACCCTCTCCATTTTTTCATATACTTCTCCAGGGCCATAAATTTCAAACCTTTTGGATTCTTGTTATGATGTATTCTAAAATGGTTAGACACGCTGTGGCTTTCCAGACCTTTTTTGATATTGTTAACATGCTCCCTTATACGTTTAAAAAGTTCTCTTGTCGTTCGTCCTATATATTCTAATCCGCAGGGGCACCACAATATATACACTACCCCCTTCGTTTTGCAGGTAATACATTGCTGAATTTTGTGTGTTCTTCCCGTGTTTCTTGATATGATCTGTTGTCCCCTTACTCCAGTGGCTTCTCTGCAGCCTAGACAGCTTCTGCATGGGAAAAATCCCTTCTGTCTGGTAAGCAGTTTGGCACGTATTGCGGTGGATTGGCACTTGTCACAGGTGTGGATATAGAGGCGGGAGTATATAACTGTACTGCAGCTTGAACTGTACTACCCTATGCAGAGATCTTTCCCTTGCAGGAATAAGGTCTTGTGATATCCATAAAACCCGCTCGGCAGCTGAGGTAGAGAGGATTGGGAGCAAGTGTTTGCAATATACGTGAGACCCACCTGACAACTGAGGTGGAGAGAATCTGGTGAGCATATATGAACAGGGGGTGAGGGAGACAGATGATTCACCACCTGGGGAGCACAGAGCACAAGTGATTTGAAGTTGGTGGAATGGTGTGAAAAGCAGGACTAAAACAATATTACCCTATGCGGAGTCTGTCTTTTGTGATTACAGGAGTGGAGAGCGCGGCAGTTTAACTGAAATCTGTACCCACTGCTGTCTCCAGGGTAACAGCGCTGGCCAATCAATAATTAAGAAATGGGTACTGTGAGAGGCTGCTTTCTGTATTCTGTACTACTTGCTGGTGCTGCCCCCGGTCCTTTAATCCCCCACACCAAGTGCGTGGGACCCGGCCTTCTGTAACTGCCTGCAGCTGCTGCTATGTTATTGGACAAGGTCTGGCTTTTTGCTAGTCACACACTGTTCACAAACGTTTGGTTAACGGACTGCAGCTGCCTGTAGCACAGCACAGGCAGATGCCAGCTGGTACGAATAGTGCAGTTATCCTGATCACTTTCATTTGTTTGGACACTTGCAAATAATGCCCTGCAAATAATGCCCACTGTCTGCAGGCCGCCCCTTGTTCATCTGGTGCCCTAGGCCATGGCCTATGTGGCCTTGCCAGAAATCCGGCCATGTCCATACAGGATGGTCCGGCTCTCCGATTGGGCAAATGCGCCTGGCGCTTGCCATCACCTAAGATGGCGCAGGACATCACGCTGGAGCTCTCGCGATGAGCGAGATCTGGCAGAGCTGCGCGGAATGGACGGCAGGATCCTTATCATGCAGGAAGTAGGAAGTGGAAATTGCTGAGCAGTGCCAGATCTGAGTGTTAGCGTGGGTGGCAGCGTCCTGCAGCCAGTATCACGCTCCTCACACTTGGCTTTGGATTCAAAGTTCTGATGCAGACAGGTACCTTCCTGGTCTCCTATTCCTCATCGGATACAGGTATGATGAACATCATTGCTTATGTCCATTTTATTACAAAGGACAGAAGAATGCTTATTAGTTACTGACGAGTGAAATTGTTTTCTTAAGGTGACATGGATGATTCAATGCCAGGAACTTCAGCTGGGGTTTCCAGGTCACAGGATACTAAATGTATCCTTATCACTGGTGTGGTCACAGGGTGCTTGGTTCTGATTAATTTGCTTTATGGAACCTGGTTGCTCGGGCAGTATCCTAAAAAGAGTGCTTTCCCTTTCTCTCTTCATATTTTTACGTTTTTTCTTGGTGAAAACACTATATTTTATTTTTCCTTTGTGTTTTCACAGTCCGTATGAGGGAGAAGAAGGACTCATGGTAGCTAAAGGCATCCAGTCCTTACCAAAGAGGAACTTACCTCGTTCCCAATCTCGAGATAATTATGAAGACTATCTTCAATCAAATAGATCAATCTATCCTAGAAGAAATTCTCCTTATATAGACTATTATCAAGGGAGGAATTCTACTAGGAACTATGAGCACAGGAGAAGCCCCACTAGAAGGCGTTCACCAGAACAATGTTCAGGAAGAAGCTGTTATAATTCATACAGGGAGAGATCTCCCAGAAGACATATTGACTATGATCATAACTATAGATGTCCTTCGAGACGTCCTTCCTCTTATGACAAATATGACTCTGATCGTTTTTCTCCTATGAGATAATATTATGCAAATCATTCACCTAGGAGACAATTAAGGGCAAGGTCCCATTCTTCTGACTTAGAGGATGCGACTTGCGCCGGAACCAAACTTATGCTGGTCCTGTGCTCAGCCAGCTTTACCAAACAAGAAAGTATGTGAATCCTGTTTTTCAGAACTAGCTAGAGACAAAGAAACAGATAATGAACAAGTATTATCTTACATCCAGCAAGCTGTGCAGGACACTTTCCAGAAAATGTCAGCTACACAATCAATTGCCTCTACAGCAGCACCAGTCCAAGCTGAAGAATAAGGTTCTCAGGGGGATCTTCCACCTGTTGGATTTGATTTTGCATTGGTGCCAGCGTTTGTGGCAGCAATTAAAGCAGCAATTGAGTGGCAGGAAGAGGTGACGCACAGCAGGAACCGGATAAATACTATCCACACTTGCAAGCTAAGCAGAAATCTTTTCCATTTATAAAAGTAATAAAAGATATTATTATAATATTATAATGATCTAAACAAGATCAGAAGCCTTCATTATCAAATAGATTTTCTAAGCTATATCCATTAGATAATGAGGAAGCAAAATTAATTGAAGCTGCTCCTGTGGTGGATGCATCTATAATGAGATTAGCGAAGCACGTAATTTTGCCAATGGATAACGCAGTATTATTCAAAGACCCTTTGGATAGGAAAATTGACACAGACATTAGGAAGGCCTTTTTTGCTGCTGGAATAGCCTGTAAGCCCGCCATAGCCTTGACATCATTAGCAAAGGCCATAAAAGTATGGGTGGACAATGTAGAAATCATGTTAAACTCGGACACGGATAAACATGTGATTATTAAGGCTCACCACCACCAGCATGCGCCGGCACATGGAAGCCAAACATCGCATTCTGTGGGCAGACACACAAGGCCAGGGTACCGGCTTGCTTCCAGCCCCCAGCAACACTATCTCCATTTTGGACACCAGACCCTCCTCAGCAGACGAGCCATTACGTGTTGGCCAACCATCAGTACCCAATGTCAGTCGCAGCAGTAGTGCTCTTGACTGTTCCCAGTCATCGACAACAACAACCAACTGCCCTTCAGTGTGCGAGCCTAGTGTTCAGTTGTCTGTCCCGGAGATGTTGGAGCGCAGGAGAAAATTTCCAGCAAATCACCCCTGGGCCATGGCACTAACAGCCAGCATTGCCAAATTCCTGGCCTGCGAAATTCTGCCATATAGAGTGGTGGAGACAGAGAGCTTCAAATCCATGATGTCGATGGCCATACCACGTTACGTGGTTCCCAGCCGCCACTACTTTGCGTGCTGTGCCGTGCCAGCATTACAGGAGCACGTGGTCGCAAACATCACCCGAAGCCTGAAAAATGCAGTTTGCCTAGAAGGTTTACCTCACCACTGACACGTGGATGAGTGCGTTTGGCCAGGGTCGCTACATCTCCCTTACAGCGCACTGGGTGAACCTTGTGGAGTCTGGGACCGACTCCTCACCCGCTATGGCACAGGTTTTGCCAACACCTCAAATAGCCGGACCTGCGTCCTTACGAGTTGATGACAGCACCTACCTCTCTGGCTCCTTCTCCTCCACCGCCTCTCCAAACTCTACCTCATCTGGCATCGCTAACTCAGCAATAGGTGCGTGGAAGCGTTGCTTGTGAGCGGTGATAACTCATTAGTCAGTATTACAATACCACTGCTGTGTTTACTGAAGAAATCAATGTTGAAGATCAAGGAAGATGCAATCAGGATGGAAGAGGCGGAATTCAGAGAGGACACCGCACAGTGTGATATCTACATCAGGCAATCTGCCTCAGGAACTGCTGGTCCCTTCTATGATGAAGAGGACAAGGAACAGCTGGAGTTGGAGCAGGACATGGATGCCTCCACTGCCGAGGGACATGGCCATGCATGTTTGACTTCCACAATTCAGTGGGAATGGGCAGGAGAAGACGAGGAAGAAGGTGGGCATGATGCTGGTGCTGCTGGTGCATCACAAGCAAGCACAGAACATGATGATGATGACGAGCAACCTGTTGGGACTCTGGCACTTATGGCTCAGTTCATGTTAGGCTGCATTGAACGCGTCCCGCGCATTGTCCGAATTCTGGGGGACACGGATTACTAGGTTTATACCCTTCTGGATCCACGGTACAAAGAAAATTTACCAACATTGATTGAAGAAAGTGTCAGACAGGTAAAAATGCAAGAATACCAGAAGGCTTTTCAGGAATATGTCATTTCTATTATATTTATCAATGCATGGCGACAAAATGCATTGCTTTAAGCATGGATTTTGTCCTCATGCAAGGCCTTGGTTGTGTCACACAGCGTGGCCTTGTTCTCCTGTACCTACTCTTCCATCATGTGTTCTGGGTTAGCGTTGCCGGTCCCATTGGTACTAGGACAGCTTTTCAGGATCTCATTTGTATAAAATGTATAAATGCATGGCGATAAACTGCATTGGCCTTAAGCGTGCAGTTTTTCCCCATACACGTATGCCTTTTTTTTGGGGAGTTTTATTTGTTTTATTGGCAGTCAAGTATAATTGGCACACTGCTCTGCAAACATGAGTCCCTGCTTTTATTCTGAGCCTAAGATCTATGTGTAAATGCCCCCCCTCCCCCCACTATTTCCAACCCATTTTGCAGAAGTTTCCCTCATTTGGCAAGTTTTTTCAGGCCTGCTTTGCAAAGCAGGCATGCTCGGGTCCCCATTGACTTCAATCAGGCTCGGTGTTCGGCCGAATATCCCGAACATCTGGACCATGTTTGGCCGAGCCGACCCGAGCCCGAATATCTGGGTGTTCGATCAACACTAGTGGGGATCTCTAGACACCAGGGAACTGTATAGGGGAGAGAGGACCACTAGACACCAGATTATTTTATAAGGGAGAAAGGTGGCCTGTAGACATTGGTCGGCCTGCGACTAGGTCCCAGTGTAAAATTTTGGCCCACTTTGTATTTTAGTATGACACCCCTGAGCTAGCGTGAGCATCATGCTTCTCCCAGTAGCCTTTCTGCTGATATAGTGCAGTGAGGTGCTAGAGTGAACACCATGCTTCTCCCAGTAGCCTTTCTGCTAGTATGGTGCAGTGAGATGCTAGAGTGAGCACCATTCTTCTTCCAGTAGCCTTTCTCAGAGCCGGATCTTCAACCAGGCACCTCAAGCACCAGCTTGGGGCCCCATGCTGGCAGCAGGCAACTTGTTAACTTTACTAAAACTATAAAATTTAATTTATCATAATACTCACCAGCCCCCCTTCCCACACACACAGACACACAGATGTCCATTACCAAGTAGCAGCAGCAGGCAGGTGAAGGGGGACTATTTTCTCACCACTGTGCTGCTGACGCAAGAACACTCCCTGGCCAGCCCGACAATTAATCTTTGGTTCCGGCCAGGAAGGAAGAGCTGGAGGTGGCGCTGCTGAGCACAGAGACTCGAGTCTCGTGATGTGAGGACCACAAGAGAAGATAGGAATAATGCTGCTCACATCTAAGTAAGTAGAGGGGGGTTGAAGGGGATGGGGGGTCCGCAGCTCCTACTGCCATAGTAAGGCATTGGTGAAATTAAGCCCCGACCATGGCCGCTGGAAAGCCCCACCCACAACCCATGGGAAGCCCCGCCCACAACCAGTGAGAAGCTCCGCCTCCCAGGACCCTTTGCAACTCCCTCCACCAGCACCAATACTGACCTCTCTTCCCCTCCTGCAACCCACACTGACCTCTCTCTCACCCCCCTGCAACCCACACTAACCTCTCCCTCACCCCCCTGCAACCCACACTGACCTCTCCCTCACCCCCTGCAACCCACACTGACCTCTGCCTCACCCCCTGCAACCCACACTGACCTCTACCTCCCCCCATAACCCACACTGACCTCTCCCTCCCCCCACAACTCACACTGACCTCTCCTCACCCCCCTGCAACCCACACTGACCTCTCCCTCCCCCCGCAAACCACACTGACCTCTCCCTCACCCCCCTGCAGCCCACACTGACCTCTCCCTCACCCCCTGCAACCCACACTGACCTCTACCTCCCCCCATAACCCACACTGACCTCTTCCTCACACTGACCTCTCCCTCACCCCCCACAACCCACACTGACCTCCCCCCCGAAACCCACACTGACCTTTCCCTCACTGACCCACACTGACCTTTCCCTCACCCCCTGCAACCCACACTGACCTCTCCCTCCCCCTGCAACTCACACTGACCTCTCCCTCACCCCCCTGCAACCCACACTGACCTCTCCCTCCCCCTGCAACTCACACTTACCTCTCCACCTCTCCCTCACCCCCCTGCAACCCACACTGACCTCTCCCTCACCCTGCAACCCACTGGAATCTGGTTTTGATGGGACATGTTGTTTTGCCGATATAAAACCTCATACACGGGCAAAACACAACATACACCCCAAATTCAGTGCCACAGTGTATACAGTCTTTGATTTGGATGGTGTGTCCACCTAACTGTATACTCTTACAGGGCCAGAATTGATGGCAGTGACAACAATTGTGGCAACGAAAATTGCCTTCAGGTTTTGCCCTGGTTAACCAGTCCGGTTCAGCAGGGTCCCTGAACTCGCTCCTCACCAATCTATCACCGATAGTTGGCGCGCGCTCGGCAGTGATGGATTTTGGGCAGCGTGGGGTAAGACCTGTTTATTGTTTATGTATGTATATATACATCGTGTTTTGTACTTTGTAATGTCTATCTGCTGCCTCTGAAGAAGCGGGTTATCCCGTGAAACAGCTGTAAGGCTAGATTTTGCATTTATTGTTAGAAGGTGTCGGGAGTAATCATTAAAGGTGACTTTTTTCCGCAATTGGTGCCCGGAGAAACTTTTTTCCTTTTGTCCTCCATTTTGATGTCATTATCCGTCGGAGGCACGATTGCCCTATTGCACCTGCATCTCCTGACCTGCCAGGTCCACATCTAGTGCCGATTTTTCTCTTCAGCTTCTCCAACCGAAAACGATACTACTTATAATCTGAGCACAGATGTCCAATCCGAGCACCAGCGTGGAAGCTAACCAAGGTACGCCTGCGATTGAGACGACCTCTGTGAGTACCGCCGTGCAAGCTGGACGTAGCGACTGGCAGACCTTCCTAACTGACACTGCAAAGGGCACTGCATCTAGCAAAGCCCTAGGTGTTAAAGTAGTTGAACAACGACTGACCAAATTGTCAGAGAGGGAATTGCAACTTTTTTGGACTGTGGCAACCCTCAAAAAGTATCACGACAAGCAAATTGCAGCAAGGGGTTTTCGCAAATATAGCGAGGCTATTGAGTATCAGGATGACATTGAATTTATGGAGCTATGGAAAACTCAGCAACTTGACAATGCATTAAAGCTACAAAAAATCGTCCTAGATCGTAGTGAGAAAGAATACAATAAAGTATCTGAGGAACTTAATGAGTGCAAGCAGGAGCTGACTTCATTAACCACTGCTACCCAATACAAGGACGTCGTGAATAAAGTCGATGCACGTTTAGGACCTCTCCAAGATAATATCAAAGAGAGAAAACTAAGGAAGTTTAGACGAGACCAGGAGGACTTTCGTACAGGTCTGATCTTTGATTGGCATCAGGGAGGAGGTCAAGCTCAGAAAAGAACGCCCGCACGTGGAAGGAGTGGTCAAAAAAGGAGGAAGCGTGCTGGATATTGGACCACCGACTCTGGTTCTGACTCCAGCCAAGAAAACCCAAGTACCCCCAATCGGCCCAGACCGGCAACACCACAGACATGTGTAAGGGCCCCTTTGGGCGAAGGACAAGGAGGGGACGGAGAAAGTCCCAACAGACCCCCAGCAAAAGAGAGTGAGGTGGCACCAGTGCTGATCGTAATGGAAAAAGCTACGCTTACGGATCATTACGCGTAATTTTACGCTATTACGCATTACGAAATTACGCTTACGGCATAGACATTCAATTTCGGTACATGTCTGTAATTACGCATTGCCCTTACGCAATTACGCGTAAGAATACCGTAATTCAAGTTGTTACGTTATAGGCTTACGCGTAAATTCCTACTAGCAATTAATGCGTAAGGTCATGCTGCCAAGCGGAAAAGTTGACGCATGGATCAATGTTAGGTAGCCGCCGACTTTAAGGGTTAATAGCAAAGCCCCCTTAAGTGCTAAGAGCCTCAAATTTGGAGAATATATTAAGGAGATCAGAAGGAATAAGAGGGAAAAATTTTTTTTCAAAAAGACTTTATAGTTTTTAAAGAAAATCGATGTTAAAGTTTCAAAGGAAAAATAGATACATTTAAAAACCCGCCGACTTTAACGGTTAATAGCAAAGCCTGCTTAAAATTTAGAAACACCAAATTTACAGGGTATATTAAGGGGATCAGTGGGAATAAGAGGAAAAATTTTTTTTTCAAAAAGACCTTATAGTTTTTGAGAAAATCGATTTTTAAGTTTCAAGGGCAAAAATGTCTTTTAAATGCGGAAAATGTCAGTTTTTTTTGCACAGGTAACAATAGTGTTTTATTTTCATAGATTCCCCCAAGTGGGAAGAGTTTTACTTACTTTGTTCTGAGTGTGGGAAATATTAAAAAAAAAACGACGTGGGGTCCCCCCTCCCAGACCTCTTTAACCCCTTGTCCCCCATGCAGACTGGGATAGCCAGAATGCGGAGCACCGGCCGCGTGGGGCTCCGCACCCTGACTATACCAGCCCGCATGGTCCATGGATTGGGGGGTCTCGGAAGGGGAGGGGCAGCCAAGCTTTCCCCTCCCCCTCCGAGCCCTTGTCCAATCCAAGGACAAGGGGCTCTTCTCCACCTCCGGTGGAGGTGGAGGCCGCGATTTCCTGGGGGGGAGGTTCATGGTGGCATCTGGGAGTCCCCTTTAAAAAGGGGTCCCCCAGATGCCCACCCCCCCTCCCAGGAGAAATGAGTATAGAGGTACTTGTACCCCTTACCCATTTCCTTTAAGAGTTAAAAGTAAATAAACACACAGACACTTTGAAAAAGTATTTTAATTGAACAAAAAACATAACCACGAAAAAAGTCCTTTAATATTCTTAATTAACCATTAATACTTACCTGTCCCTTTAAAAGCCAGTTCCCACGCAATATCCTCGGAAATATACTAATCAGTTACAATGTAACAAAGCTATTACAATGTAACAACTTTGTTACTTTGTAACACCACCGCACCCGACGTCACTCGCCGCCACCGCCGCGTCTGCGCTGACCCGACAGAGCTCTGAGCTATATAGCTCAGAGCTCCCTAAGCATCTTTGTATTTGGGCTCCAAGGAGCCCCATTGGTCCTTAGCAGACCAATGGGGTTCCTTTAAATCAGAAGGAACCCCATTGGTCTGCTAAGGACCAATGGGGCTCCTTGGAGCCCAAATACAAAGATGCTAAGAGAGCTCTGAGCTATATAGCTCAGAGCTCTGTCGGGTCAGTGCGGGACGCTAAGTCCCCGCCGCCTCCCGCTGTCAGCCCCGCCCACATCTGTCACCCACATGTCACCCACATGTGGGTGACATGTGGGTGACATGTGGAAGAGGCGGGGAGGACAGCGGGAGGCGGCGGGGACTTAGCGTCCCGCACGGACCCGACAGAGCTCTGAGCTATATAGCTCAGAGCTCTCTTAGCATCTTTGTATTTGGGCTCCAAGGAGCCCCATTGGTCCTTAGCAGACCAATGGGGTTCCTTCTGATTTAAAGGAACCCCATTGGTCTGCTAAGGACCAATGGGGCTCCTTGGAGCCCAAATACAAAGATGCTTAGGGAGCTCTGAGCTATATAGCTCAGAGCTCTGTCGGGTCAGCGCAGACGCGGCGGTGGCGGCGAGTGACGTCGGGTGCGGTGGTGTTACAAAGTAACAAAGTTGTTACATTGTAATAGCTTTGTTACATTGTAACTGATTAGTATATTTCCGAGGATATTGCGTGGGAACTGGCTTTTAAAGGGACAGGTAAGTATTAATGGTTAATTAAGAATATTAAAGGACTTTTTTCGTGGTTATGTTTTTTGTTCAATTAAAATACTTTTTCAAAGTGTCTGTGTGTTTATTTACTTTTAACTCTTAAAGGAAATGGGTAAGGGGTACAAGTACCTCTATACTCATTTCTCCTGGGAGGGGGGGTGGGCATCTGGGGGACCCCTTTTTAAAGGGGACTCCCAGATGCCACCATGAACCTCCCCCCCAGGAAATCGCGGCCTCCACCTCCACCGCCCATCGGAGGTGGAGAAGAGCCCCTTGTCCTTGGATTGGACAAGGGCTCGGAGGGGGAGGGGAAAGCTTGGCTGCCCCTCCCCTTCCGAGACCCCCCAATCCATGGACCATGCGGGCTGGTATAGTCAGGGTGCGGAGCCCCACGCGGCCGGTGCTCCGCATTCTGGCTATCCCAGTCTGCATGGGGGACAAGGGGTTAAAGAGGTCTGGGAGGGGGGACCCCACGTCGTTTTTTTTTTAATATTTCCCACACTCAGAACGAAGTAAGTAAAACTCTTCCCACTTGGGGGAATCTATAAAAATAAAACACTATTGTTACCTGTGCAAAAAAAACTGACATTTTCCGCATTTAAAAGACATTTTTGCCCTTGAAACTTAAAAATCGATTTTCTCAAAAACTATAAGGTCTTTTTGAAAAAAATTTTTTTCCTCTTATTCCCACTGATCCCCTTAATATACCCTGTAAATTTGGTGTTTCTAAATTTTAAGCAGGCTTTGCTATTAACCGTTAAAGTCGGCGGGTTTTTAAATGTATCTATTTTTCCTTTGAAACTTTAACATCGATTTTCTCAAAAACTATAAAGTCTTTTTGAAAAAAAAATTTTCCCTCTTATTCCTTCTGATCTCCTTAATATATTCTCCAAATTTGAGGCTCTTAGCACTTAAGGGGGCTTTGCTATTAACCCTTAAAGTCAGCGGCTTTTTTATATTATACGGGAGCGTAATATTACGCGATTACGGCAGACTGTGTAATTTCAATGGGAGTTTACTGTCTTACGCGTAATTTGTTACGCGTAAAACGTAACCCACGGTCTACGCGTAATTATTTACGCGTAATACCGTAACCTTACACGTAACGCTTACGGTGCATTTGTAGTGAATTACGATGCGTAATTACGCTAATGCGTAATTTCGGCCCAGCACTGGGTGGCACCAACAAACCTCTGGTCGGAAGTACTGGAGGAAGAAGTAGGAACTTCTATAGACGATCTACAGATCATCAATTTATCAGGTATCCCCCTACCAGAAGGTTGTGATACACTACTTAAAAAAGGCCTTGGCTATTCTATTAACTGTGGGTTTGACAACTTCAGCTTTGAAGTAGACTGGTATAGGGCGGTCAGACGCCTCAATATATCCACATTTCAGAGGTCCGAGGGTAACCCGGGTCAATCCACAAATAGTCAGGTGGGGGAGCTGGGTTTTACCCCATCTCCAAGTGATCTACAGGCCTTACAGGACTTGTCGGACTTATGGAGGGAATCCAACACTGAGGTTCAACCTGACGAACTTGATCAGGACCCTAGAGCACCTTTCATCCCCTGCAAATCCACCAGAGATTTCCCAGTAGCTCTAGGAACAGACCTTGATGCCTTTGATATTAAAACAAGGGAAGAATTAAGAGCCTTGATTTATCCCCGTAGTGAACCTAACTTGTCCACCCAGGAAAGCAATGCCCTGAAATGGCTAAGTGGAAACAACCAGATAGTTGTCAAAAAGGCAGATAAGGGAGGGAATCTGGTCCTAATGTCAAAGGATTACTACCTGAAAGAGGGTCTTAGACAGCTTGAGGGCCCAGAAGGTTTCTATGAAAAACTTAGGAGTGACCCCACTTCACATTATATGAAAGTTCTGCGCACCCTTTTGAGACAGGGTGTTGAACAGGGGTGGTTATCTTGTAAGCTTGGGGACTCTTCCCAGACTTCCCTAAGAAACCAGTCTGGTACTTTTTGCCTAAAGTCCACAAGAATCTTGAGTGTCCCCCGGGTCGCCCCATTGTGTCCGCCAGGGGATCTGTTATGGAACCTTTGTCCCGTTATCTTGAATATACTTTAAGACCTTTCTTGGAGGAGATACCCTCCTACCTGGCGGACACACTGGCGGTCCTGAGGCTGTTACCCAACATCGAGTGGAAAGCCCAGTACAGGCTAGCATCAATTGATGTAGAGAGCCTGTATACTAGAATCCCCCAAAATTTGTGGGTTTCAGTGGTTAAATCCATCCTGCTGGAAAAAGGGAGGGATTATGACTGGGTGGACTACATCGGTCAATGTTTATCTTATGTGTTAACTCATAACGCTTTTCTTTTTAGTGATCAGTGGTACAGACAGGCCTCTGGCGTGGCGATGGGGACTTCGGTAGCCCCCACATTTGCCAACCTCTTTTTGGCATACTGGGAGGATCACTACATCTATCCTTCTTCGAATCCTTATCGCCGCGCCATTGTGTCTTGGCATCGCTACGTGGATGATGTGCTCCTCGTTTGGGATGGTAGCAAATCCCTTTTTAGAGAGTTCATTGATTGGTTGGGGTTGAATCATCTCAATATGCGCTTCACAGGAGTTTGGGGGGTTCAAGGATGGAGTTTCTGGACCTGGTCATTTTTGTGGATGAGGGGCGCCTCTTATCCAAGGGCTTTAGGAAGGCCACTTCCACCAACTCCATCCTGGCCTATGATAGTTATCACCCCCGCCACGTGGTGAATAGCATTCCATACAGTCAGTTCCTTAGATTAAAAAGAAATAACAGTAAACATGAAGACTTTGTTTCCCAAAGTAGGGAACTGGGGTACAGACTTTTGAACCGGGGGTACCCTCTCTCTCTGCTTATCGAGGCCTTCAACAAGGCAGATTGCCGCAGACGAGAGGATATTCTCGCGAGAGGTATAGGCAGAAAAAGTAGGGACAATCCATCTAGCTGCCCTGACTCCTCATCAAAAAGGGCCAATACTCCTTTTGTCTTTGATTTCTCACCCATGGCAGAGAAAATCCGTAGTGTCATTTCCAGGAATTGGGTTGAGCTGCGTACTCGCCCTAATTGGGAGAAACGTCTGGCAGATAAAGCACTGGTGACCTTTCGTCGGGCACCAACTATCGGTGATAGATTGGTGAGGAGCGAGTTCAGGGACCCTGCTGAACCGGACTGGTTAACCAGGGCAAAACCTGAAGGCAATTTTCGTTGCCACAATTGTTGTCACTGCCATCAATTCTGGCCCTGTAAGAGTATACAGTTAGGTGGACACACCATCCAAATCAAAGACTGTATACACTGTGGCATTGAATTTGGGGTGTATGTTGTGTTTTGCCCGTGTATGAGGTTTTATATCGGCAAAACAACACGTCCCATCAAAACCAGATTCCAGGAACACTACAAATCTATTGAAACGGGGAAAGGAGCTGGTAGATTAATTGCTCACATCAGGGATGCTCATGCAGGCGATGCTGATTGCCTGAGGTTCTGCGGGCTCAAGGTGGTCCATTGCCCACGTAGAGGGGGATCTAGAGATCAGTTACTGAGAAGAGAAGAGGCAAAGTTCATTTCCCTTACAGAGGCATGTGGGAGGATGGGCCTTAATGAAAGGAACGAATTGTGGTGTTTTCTTGACAAATACTAAGGGTCTTGATGTCCAATACTGCTGCCCCCCTCCTTGCAAACCAATTTGAAGATAGGTTGTGTCCTTGGAATATTTTACTGTTTAAAGTATCTACCGTCCATACTCTGGTGGTGTCCCTGTTAGCATTTTGGTATAATGCGGGGGGCCTGATCGCTCCCCTCTAGATTATCGCATGATCTTCTCTAGCTGATCTCTCTAAATATTTTGTACTTGTGGTTCTGATTGCATAGTCTCTTAGCTGTATATGTTAATCTCTTAAAATTCTTATTGTTATCCGTGGTTCTCACTCATGTTTTTAACCTTATTTGTTTATATTTCAGGTCCACCCTTAGCGTGCCTGGTCGCTAGGCATCGCTGTGTGACGCTGCTCTCCTCACTAATACCGGCAGCCTATACGATTGCGGAGGAAGTGATGTACGCGTCCACGTGACATGTATCACGTGACGCTTGGGGAAATCCCATTGCACGCTCCCAGACAAGGGGGCGTGCCTCCTCCAGCAGGCGGACTGGCCGGCTCGGGGCGGTGCTACACTCTGGCGCGCGCTCGGCAGTGATGGATTTTGGGCAGCGTGGGGTAAGACCTGTTTATTGTTTATGTATGTATATATACATCGTGTTTTGTACTTTGTAATGTCTATCTGCTGCCTCTGAAGAAGCGGGTTATCCCGTGAAACAGCTGTAAGGCTAGATTTTGCATTTATTGTTAGAAGGTGTCGGGAGTAATCATTAAAGGTGACTTTTTTCCGCAATTGGTGCCCGGAGAAACTTTTTTCCTTTTGTCCTCCATTTTGATGTCATTATCCGCCGGAGGCACGATTGCCCTATTGCACCTGCATCTCCTGACCTGCCAGGTCCACATCTAGTGCCGATTTTTCTCTTCAGCTTCTCCAACCGAAAACCCCTGCAACCCACACTGACCTCTCCCTCACGCCCCTGCAACCCACACTGAACTCACCCCCCTGCAACCCACACTGATCTCTCCCTCACGCCCCTGCAACCCACACTGACCTCACCCCCCTGCAACCCACACTGACCTTTCCCTCACCCCCCTGCAACCCACACTGACCACTCCCTCACCCCCCTGCAACCCACACTGACCTCTCCCTCACCCCCCTGCAACCCACACTGACCTCTCCCTCCCCCCCTGCAACTTACACTGACCTCTCCCTCATTCCCATGCAACCTACACTGACCTCTCCCTCACCCCCCGCATCCCACACTGACCTCTCCCTCCCCCGCAACCCACACTGACCTCTCCCTCACCCCCCTGCAACCCACACTGACCTCTCCCTCACGCCCCTGCAATCTACACTGACCTTTCCCTCACCCCCGTGCAACCCACACTGACCTCTCTTCTCCCCCTGCAACCCAAACTGACTTCCCCTTCCCCTAGCAGCATCCACACTGACCTGTCCCCTCCCCAACAGCCTCCACACTGACCTCTACCTCCCCAACAGCCTCCAAACTGACCTCTCCCTCCCCAACAGCCTCCACACTGACCTCTCCCTCCTCAACAGCCTCCAAACTGACCTCTCCCTTCCCAACAGCCTCCACACTGACCTCTCCCTCCCCAACAGCCTCCACACTGACCTCTCCCCCAGCTGCCCCCATACTGACCTCTCCCTTCCCAGCAGCGTTCACACTGACCTGTCCCTCCCTCCACAGCACCCACATTGTACCTGCACCCCTTCCCCCATAGCAGACACCCAGTGCCCACACCCACATGAAACCCCATACTTGCACCCCTGTCCTGATATGGGCAGGTTCTGGCTAAATGGGGCACAGTGAGTTGTAGCTACGCTTGTGTCTGGCTCTGGCTGGAGTCTGCCTCCTGCAGTGGCACTGATTTACGGAAATTAGCAGAGGCTGAGCGTCTTTCGTTGCTATGGTAAAGAGATGCTTAGCTCATCAGCCCGCAGAGCCAGTCAGGTTACGCCCCCCCCCAAGGTGAACCCTGTACCGTGAATTAAGTCTGATGATGTAATTCCGACCTGCCCTCCCTCTCCCTCCTCCATGGTGGCTATGTGTGACAGCGCAGCCAGACCCTCTAGAGTGAGTACAGGCAGTGAGCACCATGCTTCTCCCAGTATCCTTTCTGCTAGTATAGTGCAGTGAGGTGCTAGAGTGAGCACCATGCTTCTCCCAGTAGCCTTTCTGCTGATATAGTGCAGTGAGGTGCTAGAGTGAGCATCATACTTCTCCCAGTAGCCTTTCTGCTGATATAGTGCAGTGAGGTGCTAGAGTGAGCATCATACTTCTCCCAGTAGCCTTTCTGCTAGTATAGTGCAGTGAGGTGCTAGAGTGAGCATCATGCTTCTCCAAGTAGCCTTTCTGCTTATATAGTGCAGTGAGGTGCTAGAGTGAGCATCATACTTCTCCCAGTAGCCTTTCTGCTGATATAGTGCAGTGAAGTGCTAGAGTGAGCATCATGCTTCTCCAAGTAGCCTTTCTGCTTATATAGTGCAGTGAGGTGCTAGTGTGAGCACCATGCTTCTCCCAGTAGCCTTTCTGCTAGTATAGTGCAGAGAGGTGCTACCGTCTTTCCCCGAATTTAAGACATCCTCCAAAAGTAAGCCCTAGCCCATATTTCGAGTATACTCGAAATATAAGGCATCCTCCTAAAATAAGCCCTAGTCAGAATGGGTGCTTGCGTCCTGCTCCACATACCCCCCGACCCCCCCCCCCCCCCACTCGCCGCCCGCCCGCTTTACCTCCTTTGTGCCGGCTCCTGTCCCCCTCAGTCGGATCCCCCTGCGGTTACTGCCGGGCATCATTCAAACCGCAGATCAGCGGTGACGTCAGCTCCTATAGCCCAGTAACAGCGCCGCCCTGTACAGGAAGTAAACACAGATCACTTTCTGTAGATGGCAGCGCTTACTGGACTACATTAGCTGCCTTCGCCGCTGATCTGCAGTTTGCATCATGCCTTGCATAAACCGCACGGGGATCCATTTCTCGAGGGGGACACGGAGCCAGCACAAAGGAGGTAAACTGGGCGGGCGGGTGAGGGGGAGAAGCTGCCTATATACACGGGGGGGGGGGGGGGGGGATCTGCCTATATACACAAGGGGGGGGGGGAATCTGCCTATATACACAGGGGGGGGGGGATTCTGCCCACAGGGGGGGAATCTGCCTATATACACAGGGGGAATCTGGCCATATATACAGGGGGAATCTGGCTAAATACTAAAAGGGGGATCTGGCTACTCCCGCAAATATAAGACCTCCCTGAATATAAGCCCTAGCACATATTTTGGAAGGAAAATTAATATAAGACAGTGTCTTATTTTCGGGGAAACACGGTAGAGTGAGCACCATGCTTCTCTCAGTAGCCTTTCTGCTAGTATGGTGCAGTGAGGTATACTAATGATATAATCAAGATATTAAAGGTATCTGCAAGCTTTACGTTTTAAAAGTTATAAAGTGACCCCAATGCAAGGAGACTCAGGAATATGTATGGTTTATTTTCTAGGAGCACAGAGTTCCTTTTTTTTTTTTTTTTTTAACAAACCAGTTTTTATTTTGATAAAGAACAAGATACAGAGTAAAGGAAAATTAAAAGAGTGTTAAACAAAAACAATTGTGTTTTTCTGATAAAGTGTGCAGCGATTTATCGCCTGGACCTGCTGGACAAGCTAGAATATCAAGCTGCTATTTGGCCATTTGAGGTTAAAATATTGCCAAGCTGGCATTTTTTAATGCAGGGAGACTTAATGAGAGATTTTTACTGGGCTGCATTAAAACGTTTCAGAAGGCGTGTTAGCAGCTGCCGACACGCACAAAGTGTACAGGGGCTCTGTTCTCACATTTTACACATATCCGGTTTTTCTCGTTCCCGGATCCATATACACATTTTCCAGGATTGCCACTTCGATAGTTGCAGTTGTTGAGTATAAATTTCTCCGGGCTCAGTATTTGCTGGTTAGTGATTCCATCACAGATCGCCTTCACTTTGGCAGCAGGAGAAATTATAAAGGTGTTGATTTTCTTGCACTTTCCATTCACATAGAAAATCTTCTTATTCATTTCTTTGTTACAGGTGACAGAGCTGGATCTGATGTGCTTATCCTTAAACTTCATCCAGTTCTCACCTGATGAGAGATGAGGGAAGCTCAGGACAAACCCAATTATCAGGAGGGCGGGAAATATGGGGCTCATTCTGCCTGAAAAGAGTCAAACAATAAAAGCTCTGACGTAATACATTGTCACAGCATTTTTATTTGTAAGATGTCAGCCAATTAATACAGTACTTTGAAAAAAATGTAGGTAGGAGTGCAAAAAATATGTAAAGTTAGAAAGTTTTCATAAATATACATTCTATTCAATGCAAATTGCAAATTTAACAAAAAAAAAGATCTGATCCCGAGCCGAAGCTTTGTATCAAAAACATACTCACCTTAAAGAGACACTGAAGCAAAAAAAATAAATAAATGATATAATGATTGGTATGTGTAGTACAGCTAAGAAATAAAACATTAGGAGCAGAGACATAAGCCTAATATTGTTTCCAGTACAGGAAGAGTTAAAAAAAACTCCAGTTGTTATCTATGCAAAAGAGCCATTGAGCTCCATGACTTTCAAAGTCGCAGAGAGCTCTGTCTTCTGAAGCTTGTTATCTCAACTGTCAGTCATTGTATTTTCTTCTTCTCTGCAGAGAACAGGTCAATAGATCACTGGCCTGCTCTGTAAAATCATTTAGAATACTGAGTAGTGTGTAAACTGCAAATATTAGAGAATAATGCAATGTTATAAAAAAAAACCCTATATAACTGAAAATAAAAATATGAGAATATTTTCTTTGCTGCTAATGTTTTAGTAATTATCGGTACTACACGTCCAATTCATTATATCTTAATTTTTTTGCTTCACTGTCTCATTAAAAGAGGGAAGCCTCAGGATCCTATTAAGGCTTCCCTCTCTACCAAGATGTCCCCGTCGCTGAATGCGGTACCCCTCCCAGATCATGGCCGCCCTTCTTCTCCTCTTGCAGCGTGGCCGCGCATGTAGACACGCGAGCACGGGGCGTGCATGCGCAGGCGCACAGAGCCCTCAGCTCCAGTTACTGCACATGGGTGGGCGGGCTCACACGGCCTCGATAGAAGGAGATGAGCTGCATGGCCCTGATGAGATTAGCGGCAATGCATTGTTGCTTTTCTTTGGGGGGCAACGCTCAGGGACAGGGGAAATTAGAATACAGAGGGAAGTCTCAATAGGATCCTGAGGGTTCCCTCTCCTTAGGTAAGTATCTAATTTTGTACGCGAGCATCAGCTCGGCTTGGGTACACTTTACACTTTCAGCAAACCTAAAGGGAAAACATACTAAAAAATAGAACATTTGTAGCAAAGGAAAGAGTCTCATATTGTTTCCAGTACAGGAAGAGTTAAGAAACTTCAGTTGTTATCTATGCAAAAGAGCTTCTCTGAGCTATTCGACCCAACTTGATTTGAATACAGTCCTGTTTTCTGAGGCTGCGTGCCCAACCACATGGCTTGGTGTAAAAGGTTGAGTTTTAGGTTGTGTGCTTTCTGTGCGTGCGTTTTACAAAGTTTTTAGTGCATTTTTACTGCGTTTGTGTTTTTTTTCCGCAGATACATTTTTCAAGCATTTTGGGTGCTTTTTTATGCGTTTGCATTTCGCATATACAAAATGCATATGCATTTTATATGCGTTTTTCAATTGCGCTTTATGCAAATCACTAGGAAGACAACAGGAAGCAGAAATACATAACAAAACAATTATATATATAAAAAAAAAAAAAAAAAAACATGAAAAATGCATACATACTTTTACTATGTGTGTTTTTGGTGCGTTTTTGAATACCATGCAACAAAACCAGCGTTTATAAAAAACACATGATTGAAAATGCTAAAAAAAAAACGCATGTGCATTTTTTATATGCGTTTGTTCCTGCAGCCTATAGACTTACATTAGCGGCAAAAACGCAGCATTTTCCACAATTGTACTGTAGGAAAAGTCAAAGGGTTATTAGCTCTGCTCTGTTTTATTGCTTAAAAAAGTGTGGTTTGTAAAGTGAAAATATGACAAAATGATGCAATGTTATGAAAAAAACGATATACCGTATTTTTCGGCATATAAGACGCTCCGGCATATAAAACGCACCTTGGTTTAGAGGGCAAAAATAAGGGAAAAAAAATAAACTAAACCTAGGTGCGTCTACACTGCTGGGGCGTCTTATGGACCTTTTACCCCCTAAAACTGCCTCTAAGCTACTCTATCTACACTACACTAATCCCTGCTGCCCTAACAACTAAACTGCACAGCAATACAATACACTACACTACCACAACACATTAATACACTTCACTACACTATGCTACACTACACTACCACAACACACCACTGCAATATCCTTCACTACACTATACTACACTACAATGCACTGACACAACAACACACAGCTTCACTACACTACACTGTACTATACAAACACTAAGCTGCACTACAATGACATGGATACTACACCTGTTCCTGCCGCCATGCTCCTCTTCCCCTCGCTTCAGCCGCGATCCTCTTCACCTCCTCAGGCGCAGTTCTCGGATGCCACCTCCGCCGCCAGGTCCTCCGCTCCTGTGAAGGGGGAAAAGCAAAGCATTAGTGGCATTGTCCCCCTCTCCTGCCGCGATCCGCTCGGCGCTGCCACTCACGGAAAGCCGCCGCCGCCTCCTCCACCGCTACACGCCGAGCGTCCAACCTCTTGCCCTCCTACTTCCTGTTTACATCACGTGCAGCCGCGTCATGCATAGCCCCAGCCGCGTTGCGCTCGGGCTACGCATGACGCGGCTGTACGTGATGTAAACAGGAAGTAGGGGGGCAAGAGGATGGACGCTCGGCGTGTAGCGGCGGAGGGGGCGGCGGCTTTCCGTGAGTGGCAGCGCCGAGCGGATCACGGCAGGAGAGGGGGACAATGCCACTAATGTTTTCTTTTCCCCTTTACAGGAGCGGAGGACCTGGCGGCGGAGGTGGCATCCGAGAACTGCGCCTGAGGAGGTGAAGAGGATCGCGGCTGAAGCGAGGGGAAGAGGAGCATGGTGGCAAGATGGGTAAGCGCTTCCCTGCGCACTCTGCAACATTTTTTTGGGTGCATTTGGCATATAAGACGCACCCAATTTTTCCCCCCTGTTTTGGGGAAGAAAAAGTGCGTCTTATATGCCGAAAAATACGGTAATTAAAAATAAAAAAATAAGCCTCATTTCTTTGCTTTTAATGTTCTATTCATTATCCGTACTACACATACAATTCATTATATCATATGGTTTTTTTCACTTCCGGTTTGCTTTAATATTTGGTTTGACTACCCTTTGCTTGTAAAACAGCCTCAATTCCTATAGGTACACTTGAACAATGTCAAGTGTTTTGTAGGATTACAGTCAAGGGTATGCAAAGCCAGATTTCTGGAGAGGCCACAAAGGACGGGCCTTGGGTGATTGCAGCCTAAGGGGGCACCTGAACATGCAAGAGGCGTTGCTACCTATGAAAGAGGAGGCTAAAAATGGGAAGTACCACATGAAAAAGGGAAACTAATGCTCACGGGTACTGTTCATGAAAATACGGGGCTGCAGTACATGGATGATACATGTGGAGGAGGAGCTGCGCATGGAATGGGAGGGGCTGCTGTTGCACATGAAAGGGAAGCCCCAACATACTTGGTCTACAGGCTCACAAAGTATAAATCTGGCCTCGGGTGTATGACTAATCAATTATACCAAACAGGTGCTAATAATTATCATCTTCATTTGTAGACTAAAACACAAGCATTAACTGAAATATAAACATTTGTGTAGGAGGTTTAAAGAGGAACTCCAGTGAAAATAATGTAATCAAAAGGTGCTTAATTTTTACAATAGTTATGTATAAATGATTTAGTCAGTGTTTGCCCATTGTAAAATCTTTCCTCTCCCTGATTTACATTCTGACATTTATCACATGGTGACATTTTTACTGCTGGCAGGTGATGTCAGTGGAAGGAGATGCTGCTTACTTTTTGGCAGTTGCAAACCTCTGTTATTTCCCACAATGCACCAAGGCTCCCACAGTGTGATGTCAGGGCCTCAGTGCTTTGAGGCACTGACATCACACTGTGGGAGGGGGTTTTTACCACAAAATCAGCCATACAGAGCCCTCTGATGATCCATTTGTGAAAAATAAAATATTTCTCATGGGAAAGGGGGTATCAGCTCCTGATTGGGATGAAGTTCAATTTTTGATTACAGTTTCTCTTTAAACTGGGTGAGGAACAGCCAAACTACCAGGCAATTAGCGTGAGGTTGTGGAAGACAGTTTGATGTTGTGGGACATCCGCATTAGCAAACTAAGGACAACCGCACAACACAAGGCAGTTACACTACACCCCAGCTAGGTCTCTCCCAGGTCAAAATTTCAAAGTAAATTGGAGTTTCAAGATGTGCTGTCCAAGCTTTTTTGAAGAAGCACAAAGAAATGAGTAACAGTGAGGACCACGTATACTTATAATGCTAAAATTACTGCTTTTAGCAAAATTCTTAACCCCCCACAGAGTGTGGGAAAGTGGCTGAAACATACTTTAGTGGTTAATAGCAAAGCCCACATACTTAGTATAGCTAGAGCTCCATCCTTGCGGGGCTCCTGCTCTCCTCCCCACCACACCGGCACCTTGGACCACCCACAATAACCTGATATCGGGTTGCTGTTGGTGTTCCAGTGTTCCTGGCCCATGCGGGTGGGTGCGTCGGCATGATAGGTGTGATGGGTGGGGAGGAGAGCAGGAGCCGTGCAGCTATAGATTGGCTAGAGCCCAAAGCATCTTTAAGTTTATCCCCAGGGCTCCCCATCTGTTAATAGAACAATGGGGAGCCTTGAAGGGAAATTTAAAGAAGCTCTGAGCTCTGACTGCTATACTCCCAGATGCCACCATGAACCCACCAGGGTGTTGTCGGCCCCCATCTCCTCCTGGGGCACCAGAAGTGGGGTAGATCCCCTTGTCCATGGATTGGAAAAAGGCTCTGGGGGAAAGGGGGAGGCTTGGCCGACCCTCTCCTCCAGAGCCCCCCGTACCATGGACCATATGAGCTGGTGTAGTTCAGGGTACGAAGCCCCACACAGCCGGGGCTACGCATTCTGGCTATCCCTGCCTGCATAGGGGACAAGGGGTTACAGAGGATTGGGAGGTGGGACCCCACGTCATATTTTTTTACTTACCACACTCTGAGCATCTATATATATAAAATCGGATGTATGTATGTATGTGTGTGTGTATGTGCCACGATCACTCGAAAACGGCTTGACCGATTTGAACGAAACTTGGTACACAGATCCCTCACTACCTGGGATGATATGTTCTGGGGGTCTCGAGTCCCCCCTGCACACGTGGGTGGAGCTATAAACAGCAAATCAGATTTCACCCATTCAAGTCAATAGTAAAAATGTAAAAGGCTGCCATTCTCACAGTAATCAAGCCACAGTTCCCACACATGGCACAGTTGGTTACATGGTGACTGAGGTTACAAATCCAGGAAAAGTGAGCGGAGCATAAAACAGCTAATCACATTTCAGCCATTAATTTTAAATGGGAAAATGTAAACTGAAGCCATTCTTAGACTATTAATTGCAGGGTTCTCAAACTTGCCACAGTTGGTCACTGGGTGAATGTGATTAAGATTCAAGAAAGTGGGTGGAGCCTACAATAGCCAATCAAAATGCACCTATTGATTTTCAAGGGGGATAATTAAACTGCTGCTATTCTTACATTTTTAATTGCAGAGGCTTCAAACTTGGTACAGTTGGTCATTGGGTGACTGGTGTTCAAATTCACTAAAGGGGCGGGGCCACAAACAGCCAATCAGATTTCCTCGGTGGATAAACTGCTTCCATTCACACATTTTTGATGCCAGGAACCTGAAAGCTCACAAACTTGGTCATTGAGTGACTGTGTGTCAAGGTTACAAAAAGTGAGCGGAGCCAAAAACAACTTTTACTGGGAAAATATAAACTGCAGCCATTATTACACCATTAATGGCAGGGTTCTCAAACTTTGCACAGTTGGTCACTGGGTGAATGAGATTAAGATTTTGGAAGGTGGGTGGAGCCTACAACAGCCAATAAAAATTCACATTTTGATTTTCAAATTGAATATTTAAGCTGCTACCATCCTCTAATACTGTTAATAGCAGATGCCTCAAACCTGGTACAATTGGTCACTGGGTGACTGGGGTTCAAATTCAGAAAGGGGGCAGAGCCACAAACAGCCAGATTTGTTTATTTTTCAATGGGAATATACAAAGTATTGATACCAAGGACCCCAAAGCTGATAAACTTGATAATTGAGTGACTGTATGTCAAGGTTAGAAAAAACTTGACACAATTGGCCACTGGGTGACTGGGATGAATATTCAGAAATGTGGGTAGAGCCTAAAACAGCCAATCAAAATGTACCTATTGATTTTTAAGGGGAATATTCACATTGCTACCATTTTTACACTGTTAACCACTTGAGGACCTAGGGCTTTCTACCCCTTAAGGACCGGCCACTTTTTTTCCATTCAGACCACTGCAGCTTTCACGGTTTATTGCTCGCTCATACAACCTACCACGTAAATGAATTTTGGCTCCTTTTCTTGTCACTAATAAAGCTTTCTTTTGATGCTATTTGATTGCTCCTGCGATTTTTACTTTTTATTATATTCATCAAAAAAGACATGAATTTTGGCAAAAAATGATTTTTTTAACTTTCTGTGCTGACATTTTTCAAATAAAGTAAAATTTCTGTATACATGCAGCGCGAAAAATGTGGACAAACATGTTTTTGATAAAAAAAACCCATTCAGTGTATATTTATTGGTTTGGGTAAAAGTTATAGCGTTTACAAACTATGGTGCAAAAAGTGAATTTTCCCATTTTCAAGCATCTCTGACTTTTCTGACCCCCTGTCATGTTTCATGAGGGGCTAGAATTCCAGGATAGTATAAATACCCCCCAAATGACCCCATTTTGGAAAGAAGACATCCCAAAGTATTCACTGAGAGGCATAGTGAGTTCATAGAAGATATTATTTTTTGTCACAAGTAAGCGGAAAATGACACTTTGTGAGAAAAAAAAAAAAAAAAAAGTTTCCATTTCTTCTAACTTGCGACAAAAAAAAATGAAATCTGCCACGGACTCACCATGCCCCTCTCTGAATACCTTGAAGGGTCTACTTTCCAAAATGGGTCATTTGTGGGGTGTGTTTACTGTCCTGACATTTTGGGGGGTGCTAAATTGTAAGCACCCCTGTAAAGCCTAAAGGTGCTCATTGGACTTTGGACCCCTTAGCGCAGTTAGGCTGCAAAAAAGTGCCACACATGTGGTATTGCCGTACTCAGGAGAAGTAGTATAATGTGTTTTGGGGTGTATTTTTACACATACCCATGCTGGGTGGGAGAAATATCTCTGTAAATGACAATTTGTTAATTTTTTTTACACACAATTGTCCATTTACAGAGATCTTTCTCCCACTCAGCATGGGTATGTGTAAAAATACACCACAAAACACATTATACTACTTCTCCTGAGTACGGCGATACCACATGTGTGGCACTTTTTTGCACCCTAACTGCGCTAAAGGGTCCAAAGTCCAATGAGTACCTTTAGGATTTCACAGGTCATTTTGAGAAATTTCGTTTCAAGACTACTCCTCACGGTTTAGGGCCCCTAAAATGCCAGGGCAGTATAGGAACCCCACAAATGACCCTATTTTAGAAAGAAGACACCCCAAGGTATTCCGTTAGGAGTATGGTGAGTTCATAGAAGATTTTATTTTTTGTCAAAAGTTAGCGGAAAATGACACTTTGTGAAAAAACACAATTAAAATCAATTTCCGCTAACTTGTGACAAAAAATAAAATCTTCTATGAACTCGCCATACTACTAACGGAATACCTTGGGGTGTCTTCTTTCTAAAATGGGGTCATTTGTGGGGTTCCTATACTGCCCTGGCATTTTAGGGGCCCTAAACCGTGAGGAGTAGTCTTGAAACGAAATTTCTCAAAATGACCTGTAAAATCCTAAAGGTACTCATTGGACTTTGGGCCCTTTAGCGCAGTTAGGGTGCAAAAAAGTGCCACACATGTGGTATCGCCATACTCGGGAGAAGTAGTACAATGTGTTTTGGGGTGTATTTTTACACATACCCATGCTGGGTGGGAGAAATACCTCTGTAAATGGACAATTGTGTGTAAAAAAAATCAAGATTGTCATTTAAAGAGGTATTTCTCCCACCCAGCATGGGTATGTGTAAAAATACACCCCAAAACACATTATACTACTTCTCCCGAGTACGGCGATACCACATGTGTGGCACTTTTTTGCACCCTAACTGCACTAAGGGGCCCAAAGTCCAATGAGTACCTTTAGGATTTCACAGGTCATTTTTGTTTCAAGACTACTCCTCGCGGTTTAGGGCCCCTAAAATGCCAGGGCAGTATAGGAACCCCACTAATGACCCCATTTTAGAAAGAAGACACCCCAAGGTATTCCGTTAGGAGTATGGTGAGTTCATAGAAGTTTTTATTTTTTTGTCACAAGTTAGCGGAAATTGATTTTAATAGTTTTTTTTCACAAAGTGTCTTTTTCCGCTAACTTGTGACAAAAAATAAAATCTTCTATGAACTCACCATACTCCGTACGGAATACCTTGGGGTGTCTTCTTTCTAGAATGGGGTCATTTGTGGGGTTCCTATACTGCCCTGGCATTTAGGGGCCCTAAACCGTGAGGAGTAGTCTTGAAACCAAATGTCGCAAAATGACCTGTGAAATCCTAAAGGTACTCATTGGACTTTGGGCCCCTTAGCGTACTTAGGGTGTAAAAAAGTGCCACACATGTGGTACCGCCGTACTCAGGAGAAGTAGTATAATGCGTTTTGGGGTGTATTTTTACACATACCCATGCTAAGTGGGAGAAATATCTCTGTAAATGACAATTGTTTGATTTTTTTACACACAATTGTCCATTTACATAGAAATTTCTCCCACCCAGCATGGGTATGTGTAAAAATACACCCCAAAACACATTATACTACTTTTCCTGAGTACGGCGGTACCACATGTGTGACACTTTTTTGCAGCCTAGGTGCGCTAAGGGGCCCAACGTCCTATTCACAGGTCATTTTGAGGCATTTGTTTTCTAGACTACTCCTCGCGGTTTAGGGCCCCTAAAATGCCAGGGCAGTATAGGAACCCCACAAGTGACCCCATTTTAGAAAGAAGACACCCCAAGGTATTCTGTTAGGAGTATGGTGAGTTCATAGAAGATTTTATTTTTTGTCAAAAGTTAGCGGAAAGTGACACTTTGTGGAAAAAAACCAATAAAAATCAATTTCCGCTAACTTTTGACAAAAAATAAAATCTTCTATGAACTCGTCATACACCTAACAGAATACCTTGGGGTGTCTTTTTTTCTAAAATGGGGACACTTGTGGGGTTCCTATACCGCCCTGGCATTTTACGGGCCCCAAACCGTGAGTAGTCTGGAAACCAAATGTCTCAAAATGACTGTTCAGGGGTATAAGCATCTGCAAATTTTGATGACAGGTGGTCTATGAGGGGGCGAATTTTGTGGAACCGGTCATAAGCAGGGTGGCCTTTTAGATGACAGGTTGTATTGGGCCTGATCTGATGGATAGGAGTGCTAGGGGGGTGACAGGAGGTGATTGATGGGTGTCTCAGGGGGTGGTTAGAGGGGAAAATAGATGCAATCAATGCACTGGGGAGGTGATCGGAAGGGGGTCTGAGGGGGATCTGAGGGTTTGGCCGAGTGATCAGGAGCCCACACGGGGCAAATTAGGGCCTGATCTGATGGGTAGGTGTGCTAGGGGGTGACAGGAGGTGATTGATGGGTGTCTCAAGGTGTGATTAGAGGGGGGAATAGATGCAAGCAATGCACTGGCGAGGTGATCAGGGCTGGGGTCTGAGGGCATTCTGAGGGTGTGGGCGGGTGATTGAGTGCCCTAGGGGCAGATAGGGGTCTAATCTGATAGGTAGCAGTGACAGGGGGTGATTGATGGGTAATTAGTGGGTGTTTAGGGTAGAGAACAGATGTAAACACTGCACTTGGGAGGTGATCGGACGTCGGATCTGCGAGCGATCTATTGGTGTGGGTGGGTGATCAGATTGCCCGCAAGGGGCAGGTTAGGGGCTGATTGATGGGTGGCAGTGACAGCGGGTGATTGATGGGTGGCAGTGACAGGGGGTGATTGATGGGTGGCAGTGACAGGGGGTGATTGATGGGTGATTGATAGGTGATTGACAGGTAATCAGTGGGTTATTACAGGGGAGAACAGATGTAAATATTGCACTGGCGAATTGATAAGGGGGGGTCTGAGGGTAATCTGAGCGAGTAGGCGGGTGATTGGGTGCCCGCAAGGGGCAGATTAGGGTCTGATCTGATGGGTAACAGTGACAGGTGGTGATAGGGGGTGATTTATGGGTGATTGATGGGTAATTAGTGGGTGTTTAGAGGAGAGTAAACGCTGCGCTTGGGTGGTGATCTGATGTCGCATCTGCGGGCGATCTATTGGTGTGGGTGGGTAATCAGATTGCCCGCAAGGGGCAGGTTAGGGGCTGATTGTTGGGTGGCAGTGACAGGGGGTGACAGGGGGTGATTGATGGGTGATAGGTGATTGGCAGGTGATTGACAGGTGATCAGTGGGTTATTACAGGGAAGGATAGATGTAAATAATGCCCTGGCGAATTGATAAGGGGGGGTCTGAGGGTAATCTGAGCGTGTAGGCGGGTGATTGGGTGCCCGCAAGGGGCAGATTAGGGTCTGATCTGATAGGTAACAGTGATAGGGGGTGATTGATGGGTAATTAGTGGGTGTTTAGAGAAGATAACAGATGTAAACAATACATTTGGGAGGTAATCTGACGGCGGGTTTGCGGGCGATCTAATGGTGTGGGTGGGTGATCAGATTGCCCGCAAGGGGCAGGTTAGGGGCTGATTGATGGGTGGCAGTGACAGGGGGTGACAGGGGGTGATTGATGGGTGATAGGTGATTGGCAGGTGATTGACAGGTGATCAGTGGGTTATTACAGGGAAGAACAGATGTAATGAATGCACTGGTGAATTGATAAGGGGTGGTCTGAGGGCAATCTGAGCGTGTGGGCGGGTGATTGGGTGCCCGCAAGGGGCAGATTAGGGTCTGATCTGATAGGTAAAAGTGACAGGTGGTGATAGGGGGTGATTGATGGGTGATTGATGGGTAATTAGTGTGTGTTTAGAGGAGAGAATAGATGTAAACAATGGATTTGGGAGGTGATCTGATGTCGGATCTGCGGGCGATCTATTGGTGTGGGGGGGTGATCAGATTGCCCGCAAGGGGCAGGTTAGGGGCTGATTGATGGGTGGCAGTGACAGGGGGTGATTGATGGGTGATTGACGGGTGATTGACAGGTGATTGACAGGTGATTGACAGGTGATCAGGGGGGATAGATGCATACAGTACATTGGGGGGGGGGTGGTCTGGGGGGGGTCTGGGGAGAATCTGGGGGGTTGGGGGGTGATCAGGAGGGAGCAGGGGGCAGGGGGGGGGTATTAAAAAAAAAATAGCGTTGACAGATAGTGACAGGGAGTGATTGATGGGTGATTAGGGGGGTGATTGGGTGCAAGCAGGGGTCTGGGGGGTGGGCAGGGGGGTGTCTGATGGGTGCTGTGGGCGATCTGGGGCGGGGGGGGGGGAGAAAATCAGTGTGCTTGGTGCAGACTAGGGTGGCTGCAGCCTGCCCTGGTGGTCCCTCGGACACTGGGACCACCAGGGCAGGAGGCAGCCTGTATAATACACTTTGTAAACATTACAAAGTGTATTATACACTTTGTATGCGGCGATCGTCGGGTTAACATCCCGCCGGCGCTTCCGTATGGCCGGCGGGATGTTGCGGCGAGTGAGCGGCGACAGGCGGAGGCGGAGGATCGCGTCACGGATGACGCGATCGCTCCGCCCATGCCCAAACAAGGACCGCCGCATTTTGTCAATACGGCGGTCCTTGCGGCGTCTGCTTCCCGGCCGCCATTTGTCTATACGGCGGTCGGGAAGTAGTTAATGGTAGAGGCCTCAAACCTGATACACTCACATTTGTGACTGGGGTCCAAATTCACTAAAGGGGTGGAGCCAAAAACAGCCAATCAGATTTGTTAGATTGATTTCAGCCATTCTGTTATTGACAAGGTTCTCAAACTGGGTGGGTGGGTTGGTGACACAGTTGGTCACTGGATGACTGGGACTAATATTCAGGAAAGTGCGTGGAGCCTACAGCAGCCAATCAAAATTCACCTTTTGATTTTCAAGGGGAATATTTACATTGCTGCCATTCTTAGACTGCAGTCATTCTTACACTGTTAATGACAGAGGCCTCAAACCTGCTACAGTCAGTCGTTAACTGTCTGGGGTTCAAATTCAGTAAAGGGGTGGTGCCACAAACAGCCAGATTTCTTTGCTAGATAAACTGCTTCCAGTCACACAATTTTCATGCCAGGAACCCAAAATCTCACAAACTTGGTCATTGAGTGACTGTGTGTCAAGGTTACAAAAAGTGGGTGGAGTTAAAAACAGATTTTTCTGGGAAATTGTAAACTGCAGCCTTTCTTCAATGTTAATGGCAGGGTTCTCAAACTTTGCACAGCTGGTTACTGGGTGACTGGGATTAATATTCAGAAAAGTGGGTGGAGCCTAAAAATGCCAATCAAAAATCACATGTCGCTTTTCAAGGGGAATATTAAAATTGCTGCCATTCTTGAATTGTTAATGGCACAAGCCTCAAACCTGGTACAGTTGGTAATTGGGTCACTGGGGTTCAAATTCAGAAAAGGGGACAGAGCCACAAACAGTGAATCAGATTTGTTTCATTTCATGGGAAAATACAAATTATTGATGCAAAGGACCCAAAAGCTTACAGACTTGGTCATCGAGTGACTCTGTGTCCAGGTTAAAAACAAATTTCACTGGGAAAATGTAAACTGCAGTCATTCTTACACTGTTTATGGCAGGGTTCCCAAACTTTGCCCAGATTAATATTCAGGGAAGTGGGTGGAGCCTATAATAGCCAATCAAAATTCACCTGTTGATTTTCAAGTGGAATATTTAAATTGCTTCCATTTTTACACTGTTAATAGCAGAGGCCTCAAACTTGCTACAGTTGGTCATTGGGATTCAAATGCTGGAGAGGGGGTGAAGCCCCAAACAGCCAATCTGATTTGTTTAATTTCTATTGGAATATACAAATTATTGATGCCAAGGACCCCAAAGCTCACAAACTTGGTCATTGAGTGTTTGAGCGTTAGGGTTAGAAAGTGGGCGGAGCCAACACCAGTCAAATACATTCCCGGGCAACGCCGGGTCATCAGTGGGTGGAGACAAATACAAATTTCACTGGGAAAATGTAAACTGCAGCCATTCTTACACTGTTAATGGCAGGGTTCTTAAACTTTGCACAGTTGGTCACAGTGTGACTGGGATTAATATTCAGAAAAGTGGGTGGAGCCTACAAAAATGAATCAAACTTCACCTATTGCTTTTCAAGGGGAATATTTAATTGCTGCCATTCTTGCACTGTTAATGGCACAAGCCTCAAACCTGGTACAGTTGGTAATTGGGTCACTGGGGTTCAAATTCAGAAAAGGGGACAGAGCCACAAACAGTGAATCAGATTTGTTTCATTTCATGGGAAAATACAAATTATTGATGCAAAGGACCCAAAAGCTCACAAACTTGGTCATCGAGTGACTCTGTGTCCAGGTTAAAAACAAATTTCACTGGGAAAATGTAAACTGCAGTCATTCTTACACTGTTTATGGCAGGGTTCCCAAACTTTGCCCAGATTAATATTCAGGGAAGTGGGTGGAGCCTATAATAGCCAATCAAAATTCACCTGTTGATTTTCAAGTGGAATATTTAAATTGCTTCCATTTTTACACTGTTAATAGCAGAGGCCTCAAACCTGCTACAGTTGGTCATTTGGATTCAAATGCTGGAGAGGGGGTGAAGCCACAAACAGCCAATCTGATTTGTTTAATTTCTATTGGAATATACAAATTATTGATGCCAAGGACCCCAAAGCTCACAAACTTGGTCATTGAGTGTTTGTGCATTAGGGTTAGAAAGTGGGCGGAGCCAACACCAGTCAAATACATTCCCGGGCAACGCCGGGTCATCAGTGGGTGGAGACAAATACAAATTTCACTGGGAAAATGTAAACTGCAGCCATTCTTACACTGTTAATGGCAGGGTTCTTAAACTTTGCACAGTTGGTCACAGTGTGACTGGGATTAATATTCAGAAAAGTGGGTGGAGCCTACAAAAATGAATCAAACTTCACCTATTGCTTTTCAAGGGGAATATTTAATTGCTGCCATTCTTGCACTGTTAATGGCACAGGCCTCAAACCTGGTACAGTTGGTTATTGGGAGATTGGGGTTCAAATTCAGAAAAGGGGGTGGAGCCACAAACAGCCAATCAGATTTTGTTTTCATTTCAATGCAAATTATTGATACCAGAGACCGCAAAGCTCACAAACTTGGTCATTGAGTAATTGTGTGTTAGGGTTAGAAAAAGTATGAGGAGCCAACACCAGTCAAATACATACCCGGGCAACGCTGGGCAATCAGCTAGTATATATATATATATACACAGTATTGATATATTATCTGTCATTTTACCGCATTTAAATATAGATTTTTTTCCTCTAAATTTATCATTGATTTTCTGAAAAACTACAAGGTCTTTTTGAATTTTTTCCCCACTGGTTCCTACTGTCCTCCTTAACATACCCTGTAAATTTGGTGTTTGTATGGGGGTTTTGCTATTAACTGCTAAAGTTAGCGGACATTGACTTTAACCACTACCCGCCCACCTGCTGTTTCGAAGCATCCTGTTGGTCCCTGTTAATGGACCACAGGACGTTTTAAAACGCCCTTCCCCCGCCGCCACTTCCGTTCAAAAATCTTAGCATAATGTACCATTCAAAGAAAGCCTAATTGGTGCCAAAAAAAACAAGATAGAGATCAGGTGAAAATTGCTCTGGTCCATTAGTCTAAAAACCCCTGGGGATTAAGTGGTTAAAGGATACCTTAGCGCAACATTAAATTAAAAATGGGGGAAGCAGGCATGTTTAGTGGGCTCTCCTCATGCCTAATGCTCCCCCATTCTCCTCTGTGCCCCTCTGGTACTGCCTAGCAACCCCCCATACTTACTTCCTGGCCGAGGAAGTCGCGGCTGACTGCGCAGGCGCTGCCCGTCGAAGTGCGTCCCTGCTCTTCTATGCGCACTACATAGAAGAACGTAGCCGTTGATGCTGTCTTATATCATCACACAGACAAGGTCTCGTATACGGAAGTACACGGAGGGACTCCACACGCCGCTGTGAACTAAGCTTGTGACTGCTACTAACCTGCTATAGCTATAAAGCACAGCGGACGGCGGATGGTGTCACAGTTCAGCTGCCTTTCCCTGGCGAGCTGTTTTTTCCCCACAAGTGGCTATAGCAAAACTGATGGCTGAGGGTGTTTGATCCACACATTTACTACAGTGCACCGCTAACATCTGCTGTTTAACAATGGGAACACGTGAGTGTACAGGCTACAGGCCGAGCCTGTTTACTGATTTCTGGTTGCATACTGTCCCCAGGCATTTTACTAATCACATTAAAGGGACTAAACTTAATACCGTTGGTTCAATTATCAACTAGGACTGCACGGTTTTTCGGTTTAAAACCGAAACCACGGTTCTGCTGATCGTCAGTAACGTCGGTTTTTCGGTCCGCTGTCTGTACTTTGTGTCTGGCCCCGCTGTGCGCGGATTGGCCAGTAGCAGTGAATATGTATGTGTGTTAATGAGCGGGGGGCGGATCCACTCGAGCGAGCGGCCGGGCACATACAGCTTTGCCAATCACTGGATAGCGATGGAATGACGGCAGCAGTAGGCGGAGCTGTACAGAGCGTACAGCTCTGCCTACCGCTGCCGTCATTCCATCCATATCCAGTGATTGGTAAAGCTGTGTGTGCTCGGCCGCTCGCTCGAGTGGATCTGCCCCCCGCTCATTAACACACATACATATTCACTGCTTCTGGCCAATCCGCGCACAGCGGGGCCAGACAGACACGGTACTACAGACAACAGGCCGGGCAGTGCGGTCACAAAGCTGCTGCATATAGTAGACGATCACCAGCATACCCCCCAACCGTCCCGTTTTCGTCGGGATTCTCCCGATTTGGGGGGGCCCTCCCGCTATCCCGGGCCCCCCCCTCTTGAATCCCGACGGCTGGCAGAGAATAGAGGCGGAAAAACTGATCGAGGCTCCAGCCGCGGTACTGAGGGATGCGGGAGCCCGGCTTCAATACTTCCTCCCTCCCTCCCTCTCTGAATGCCCCCTAATGTATGTCCGTGTGCCCCCCTCTCCTCCCCTCCCTATAGGCAGAGTGAGCGAAGCGGAGCGGGCAGTCGGGTCCTCTTACCGCTGATGCACGCATACTGTCTCTGGCATTGGACCTCCATGTGCTTCCTGTTTACTATGACGTCACAGGAAGCACATGGAGGTCGGATGCCAGAGACAGTACGCGTGCATCAGCGGTAAGAGGACCCGACTGCCCGCTCTGCTGCGCTCACTCTGCCTATAGGGAGGGGAGGAGAGGGGGGCACACGGACATACATTTGGGGGCATTCACAGAGGGAGGGAGGGAGGGAGGAAGTATTGAAGCCGGGCTCCCGCATCCCTCATTACCGCGGCTGGAGCCTCGATCAGTTTTTCCGCCTCCATTCTCTGCCCAGGCGCCCCCCACCTAAAAGTGGCACCCTCCTCCCCACCCACGGTGACGGGCATTCTCCCCCCCTCCACTGACAACCCCCCTAATTAATGTTAATCACATAAGGGGACACTGGGGGCACATTAGGAGGGAGGGAGGGAGAAGCTTAATAGCGTCCATGCGGCATCCATGCCGCATACGCATCCCCGGGCTGGTGCCTCGATCGGGTTTTCTTTTCCCCCCCTCGGCCACCCTCACCACCCTCCTCCCCCTCCCACTGGCACCCTCCCTTTCGGGAGTAATTAATTAAAAAATGTTAATAAAAAATAAATTAAAAAAATTAAAATAAAATAAATTAGTGGGCGTGACTAGGGGGTTGGGGGCATGGCCAGGGGTGTGGCCTAAGTGTCCCGCTTTCGACACTTAAAATGTTGGGAGGTATGCACCAGATCGTCTTAAAATGGTGCCTGCACTGCCCGCCCGTTGTCTGTATTACCGTGTCTGTCTGGCCCCGCTGTGCGCGGATTGGCCAGTAGCAGTGAATATGTATGTGTGTTAATGAGCGGGGGGCGGATCCACTCGAGCGAGCGGCCGGGCACACGCAGCTTTACCAATCACTGGATATGGATGGAATAACAATGACGGCAGCGGTAGGCGGAGCTGTACAGAGCGCACAGCTCCGCCTACCACTGCCGTCATTCCATCCATATCCAGTGATTGGTAAAGCTGCATGTGCCCGGCCGCTCGCTCGAGTGGGTCCGCCCCCCGCTCATTAACACACATACATATTCACTGCTTCTGGCCAATCCTGAATCCGCGCACAGCGGGGCCAGACAGACACGGTACTACAGACAACGGGCCGAGAAGTGCGGGCACAAAGCTGCTGCAGATAGTAGACGATCACTAGATCGTCTTTACATGAAACGAACCCTCCCCCCCCCCCCCCCCCGCTGCCATACAGTGCAAAAGCTTGTATAGAAAAAAATCGGGGAAAAAACGAAATTGCAATTTCTGAGAGAAAAATCGCAATTTCGATTTTTCCCTAAAATCGTGCAGCCCTATTATCAACATTGTATGTTGGCTGACGCCAGATGGGTTGACATTTTGATGCATACTGTTTCCGGGCATATGGTCAAGTCCATTAAAGGGACCAAACGGAATACCGTGGACACAATTAGCAATCTTATATGCTGTTTAACACTGGTTGGATTGATCCTGTGTCAAGTGATTGGTAATCTTGCATGGAGTGAACTAGATCAATACATTGTGGAACTGGAACGCTGACATTTTCTTTAAAATGTTTTTGAGTTTATATTTTTCCTACATAATCTCTCTTGTTTTTTAGGAGAAGGACTCCATGTGAGTGTACGGGTGAGTTTGTATGGGTGTTTTACACGGAATCAAAAGTCATGTCATTTATTTTATGTGATTTAATAGGGTCAACTGATGTTTTATATAAATTGCATTGGATGTAATTTGTAATAAAGATCTATTTTACTAAGCGCAAATTATTGTTTATATTGATTGAAGGTTGATGTTTACAGAGAAAATTTTTTGGTTTGCAGCTCATAGAAGTACGTTTGTCGTGTTTATCCTGAGTATAATACCGTGCTGTGGAAAAAGTCACCAGGGCCGTCCCACCTATGACGCGGGTGACGCAGCTTCCTCAGGCAGAGGAAGTGTGGGGTGGCGCCAGGCAGAAACAGGTAGAGAAAAGTGCACCTGACTTTCTGCTGCCCGCCTTACCGCCACCTGTCTGGAAGCACAGCCACACAGCCCCCCGGACCGAGTATGTGTGGCTGCGTCTCCCGCTCTGTTTCCTTCCTTGCTTGATGTCAAATTTCGTCCTCCACTCCATCTATATAACAGCAGGACTACAAGAAAATGGCCACCAGCGTACAACGGCGGCCATTGTGGTGTAGCCCTGCTGTAATAGACGGAGCTCAGGATGCCATCTGACAAGCAGCCAGGGATGGAAACAGAGCAAGGGATGCTATGCTGCGGATGTTTGGTGAGCGGGGAAGAGGGGCATATTGACAAGTTTTCCTCAGGTGGCAAAAAGTGTAGAGTTGGCCCTGAAAGTCTTTACTTTTCTCGCGGAGCGCAAATAAACAATAAAGTCACCAACTTTGCCTTCTTCTCACACTAACCATTTCATAGGCAAATGTAGGGGAGGGGGGGGGGGGGGGGGGGGATTACAGCTGCCCAGAATCCCACTCAGACCAGGGCCGGTGCAGTGTCTGGGGACAGGCACAAGTTGAGACACCAGAATATCTGCAGGTATCCTGCAGCTCACAGCACTGCCCCCATTCTTTCCCTGCAACAGTTGACTTTGGAAAGAGCAGCAGCATGTGTAGAGAGCACGGAGCAGCAGTGTGTGTACAGAGCACGGAGCAGCTGTAAACAATATGTCTGCTTCCATCAATCAGGAAGTGGAAACTGTGCAGATTTATTTTAGGATTTGTATCAGCTGTAACAAAAAAATGTTTTTTGTTTACAGGTTATTATGCTGTTGTGAGCAGAGAGGAGTTCTGAGTTCAGGTCCGCTTTAACTAACCTAAATCTCTTCTCACAGTACCCGTCCTTCTTTTGATGCCTAAAGGTGCCCATTAACGGTACAATTTTTTCACCAAATGTGATCTTTCGATGCAATTTTAATGATGCAATTGTATAGAAAATGTGCCGTTTATAAAGGCAATCGATAAGAAATAAATTCTTTGGTCAGTTGGTAGCTGGAATAAAATCGATCCACAAGTTGGATTTTAGGATCAAATTTGAACGAAGAATCATTCAGTAAATGTGAACAATCAATATTTACCTTCCAATTAGTTTCGATCATAAAAATTGCATCAAAGGATCGCATTTGGTGAACAAATTGTTCCGTTAACGGGCACCTTAACACTAACCTACCCACCCCCCCCCCCCCCCCCAATCCAAACTATGCCAATGTTACATACTTCAGCATGCTACAGTTATGCCAGTTTCTGGGAAGAGGCGTGTGTGGCTGTTTCAGAGGGAGGGATCATAAATGATGTGAAACTGTAGCTTAAAGAGAAACCGTGACCAAGAATTGAACTTCATCCCAGTCAGTAGCTGATGCTCCCTTTCCCATGAGAAATCTATTCCTTTTCACAAACGGATCATCAGGGGGCTCTGTATGGCTGATATTGTGGTGAAACCCCTCCCACAAGAAACTCTGAGGACCATGGTACTCCTGGCAGTTTCCTGTTTGTGAACTTTGTTGCATTGTGGGAAATAGCTGTTTACAGCTGTTTCCAACTGCTAAAAAACAAGCAGCAGCTACATCACCTGCCAGCAGTAACAATGTCACCATGTGATAAATGTCAGAATGTAAATCAGGGATTTAAAAGATTTTACAATGGGCAAACACTGACTAAATCATTTATACATAATTATTGTAAAAATGAAGCACTTTTTTATTACATTATTTTCACTGGAGTTCCTCTTTAAACGGAACATAAACTGCGAAGTATATGAATTTTTCCTTTGAAAATAATACCAGTTGCCTGACTCTCCTGCTGATCCTGTGTCTCTAATACCTTCAGCCACAGCCCCTGAACAAGCATGCAGATCAGGTGCTCTGACTGAAGTCAGACTAGATTAGCTGCATGCTTGTTTCAGGTGTGTGATCCAGTCACTAATGCAGCCAAAGAGATTAGCAGGGCTGCCAGGAAACTGGTATTGTTTAAAAGGAAACATCCATATCCCTCTCAGTTTAGGTTCCCTTCAAAGTGGCTAAATCCCATTGAAAACAAAATCTAGTAAAATCTGACAGCAGGCTAGTACAGTGTGTATCGCAATGCTTTACCATAGTGCAAGAAAAGGGGGTGAGCCACATATTGGAGTCGATTCACAAATTTGACTTATTTTTCACCTTAACTGTAAAGGTGCCTATACATCATACAATGTATGGGAAGATCGACCAAGAGACAGATCTCTCTCTGATCAAATCTGATTAGAGATAGATCTGTTGGTGGCCCATACTCTGCAGGCCATCTCAGTATGAAATCTCTGAAAACATTGGCCTGGTGATACTGCATTTGCCGCCTCACTGTTACCACTAATGTAAAATGTTCACACCCCCCGGTGCAGTATACATTACCCGTCTGTATCCGCCGCTGGCACTGAGTTCCGCCCGCAATCCACATACACGAGCCCCATGTGGTTGCTGGCGCCTACGTGGGCGCATGTGTGACATCACACGCGTCCACGTTACTCTGGCAACCACATGGGGCACATGTTTGTGGGTTACAGACAGAGCCCGGAGCCAGTGGCTGTCATAGCCGATCGCTCTTCTGCCTTCCAGGGGGACAGCCGTGTCACCCGGCTGTGCCCAGTACAGCACTGCAGTAGATCGCAACCCTGTACATTGTAAAAAGACTGCGGTTTCACAGTCTCCTAGCGGCGACCGAGAGTGATGGGCCGAAATTTCACATGGAAATTCGCATTTTCGCATCGTAATCATAATGCAAAATTTCAGGGAAAATCGTAATTGATTTCGTATGTAATAGTAGTATTTCATAATTTCGTGTCATTTTTTTGCGTAATTTTTGCGCAATTTCACAACATTTTGCGCTGACTTTGGCAGTTAATAGCAAAGCCCCCATACATGCTATTGCTACCAAAACTGGTACATATGTTAAGGAGAATATTGAGTACAAGTAAAAACAAAAAGAATTTTCCAAAAAGACCATTCAGTTTTTGAGAAAATCAATTTTAAAAATGCAAAGAAAAATGATTTTTAAACTGTCATTTTTCCAAGTTTAAAAACTATTTTTCTTTGCATTTTTTAAATCGATTTTCTCAAAAACTGTATGGTCTTTTTGGAAAATTCTTTCGTTCCCTTGTACCCACTATTCCCTTTACCGTAGGTAGCAATTTTGTTGTCAGTAACCTCCAAATCGGCACAAAATTATGCAAAATTTCACGAAATTATGCACATGTTTATGCGAAATTACAAATGACTATGACATCAATTTAGTTTGCAAATCGTAATAACGTATAGGTGTATTTGCGAAAATGTACTCAAAATTTAGGAAAATCGTAATTTCACTGGCAATCGCCGATGGCAGAGCTCCGTCATTCAAGCAGAGATGCATGTGCATTGGCGTGCTTGATCTCATGCAAAAACCCGCCCCAGGACCTCACGCCAGTTGGAGTTGAGCGTTCCTGGGGATGCTGCCGCATTTATGGCTTTCACTCCAATTGCCGTGGAGCAGTCAGAAAAGGGTTAAATGGAAGGTCAGAGGTGATTAAAAAACAAAAATCTACTTCCCTCAGGCTTCCTGCAGCCTCTGGCAGCCGTCCTGTGCCCTTGCCGCAGCTCCACTCCCCGCCGGTGGCTAGGGGTCCCCTCCAGTTCAAGATGCTACTGCGCTGCAGCATGCGGCTCACTGAATGGTGCTGACATAATCTGGACTGTACTGCGCAGGTGCAGTAGTTCTTTACCTGCGCAGTACAGTCCGGATGACGTCGGTGCGACTCCATGAGGCGCATGCTGAAGCACAGTAGATGCCGGCCTGGCGAGGTTGGCATCTGCACTGTAGGGGACTGGGAGCCACTGGGGCTGCAGCGAGGGCACAAGACAACTGCCAGGGGCTGGAGAAAGCCCCAGGTAAGTAGATTTTTGTTTTTTAATCGCCTTGGACCTTCCCTTTAAGTAACATAAAATTTGGAAGACAACCCAGAGCAGGATTATCCACCAGTTAACCTAGGCAGGTGCCTGGGGCCTAGTCGGTGTTAAGGGGCCCATCTGCAACCTTCTTTGACCTCTCTCCACTTCAGCTTAACAAAAGGACCACAAGATGGCCCTAAATCTACTACCTGGCTTGCCTAGGGCCCCATTACAGAGCTCTGTGAGTCGGTCAGGAGGCAATTTAATTGGCTCCCTCCTGACCCTGTGATCAATGTGAGCTAATATGATCATACGACAGTAGAGCGGCTGGGCTGAGGCAACGGGTGTGCGGCGTGAACAGCGGTAGCAGCAATTCAGTGTGGCGATTATTCGGTATGCGCCGGTTTCTGGTACCAGCAGTCTCTGAGCGGCAGCGGGGAGAGAGCGATGCGATAGGTGGTAGCAACGAGAGTGGCCAGCAATCGGCTTTCTAATTGCGCAAGACAGTGGCCGCATCAGCAAGACGACACAAACACAAGTTGCGCAATTAGAAAGCCGATTGCTGGTTACCACAGCAACGGACACCAATAGCGGGCAGCATGTAACTATAGACCCCTACGGCGGCGGCTGCAGCCCACACAGATCTCAGTAACTGCACGATAGTGCAGTTACAAGTTGGACCAAACTTAGCTGGGCTGACCAGAGAGGGGGGGGGGGGGGGGGATGTAACGGCTGCAGTATCTACAAATACAGATGCCTCCTACTGCAGAATGGATTATGCCAAGATTAAGACAAGTCGCGTCAGAAAGGTAAATCTTTCGACGTGACTCACTAGCTATGAATGGTTAGTGGCAATGTAAAAAATACTTTTGATCGAAAGCTTTTTTTCATTCCACTGAAAATTTCGATCAGATTTACCGTTTTCTTTGATTTTTATCGATCCGGAATGCCAGATATTTTTCTTCAAACTTTCTAAAGATTGTATGGTGTGTGTTAGATTGTTCATTTATTAATATACACACCCCAGCAATTTTGTCAGAGTTTCCAATCATTTTCATCACAATTGGGGAAAAATTTAACATACGTGTGTGGTACATTGGTCATATTTTTGAAATGTTACAATCGGTCAGAAAAATTGATTGCAATTCTTAAGTTGAACAGATATTTAAAAAATTGTATGGTGTGTGGCCACCTTAAAGTGCGCCCCTCCATCCCTTCCACCCCAGCCGTCACGCACTGATTGCTATTAGACTAAAGGTGGCCACACACAATACAATAAAATGATCCAATTTTACGGCAATTCGATAAAAACGATCGGATCTCCCGGAAAAAGCAAAAGCTTTTTTTTTATTAGACTGAAAAATCCGATCAGATTTCCCGTTTTTTTTTATTTTCATCGATCCAGAAATTCCAGATATTTTTCTTCAATCTTTCTAAAGATTGTTTGGTGTGTGTTAGATTGTCAATTTAATTAATGTACACACCCCAGTAATTTTGTCAGAGTTTCCAATCATTTTTATCATAATTGGGGAAAACTTGATCATATGTGTGGTGCATTGGTCATATTTTTGAAATGTTACAATCAGTCAAAAAAATTGATTGCAATTCTTAAATTGAACAGATATTTAAAAAAATGTTTGGTGTGTGGCCACCTTAAGAGGTACCCCAGGGCCCCCAACACCTTAATCTCTAGTTATCTGGCTTGCAGTCACTGCCATGTATCCCCTTTTCTTATTTCTCTCTGCTTCAAAAACAATAGGGGAATGATAGCTGAGTGAGTTGTGCACCCGTCCTACACTGCACCCTGAGGCTGGAGTCTCTCTCGCCTCTGCCTCGGCCCGGCCCTGAACTTTACTCACCTGGGGCTTCTACCAGCTACCTGCAGCAGTCCTGTGCCCTCGCAGCCACTCACTAATCCTCTGGTCCCGCGCTGCCAGCTAGTTTCGTTTTTGGCGACAGGCCCGACAAGACTGGCCACGCATAGCTTCCTCCGCATTCCCGACTGCAATTAGCGCTATTGCGGGCCACAATGCGTACAAAAATACGCGTTGCCGCGTTACTAACACATAGATATGCGGAAACTCGTATTTTTGTATGCATTGCGGCCCGCAGTAGCGCTAATTGCAGTCGGGAATGCGGAGAAAGCTACGTGTGGCCACACTGGCCAGCAGGGTTGCCAAGCGTCCGTATTTGGACGGACAGTCCGTCTAAATGACCCCAAATATCAGCTGTCCGTTCCTGTCCGTACTTTGCAAAAGGCGTCCGTCCAAAAAGTGTACTTTTTGCAACAATCCTCATGCGCATGCGTGTGTTGCTGAGCCAGGAATCCTCCTCCGTCCTTCCCTCCTCCCTCCAATCACGGACAGCCTGTTTATGAATGGCACTTCTCTCCAACTAATAAGAAGAGAGAAGCAGCCAAGCCAGCTCCACCCCCACAATGTGTCATCCACTGTTTCAGTCGAGGAGTAGGAAGCACGTGTGGATGCAAAGAGACTTTGTATGGACCCTGCCGCTGGGTGTTCTCCCTAGCCTCTCGCTGTCCAGCATGACATGTCATACAGAGCACTGCAGAAGCCACAGCAAGCCGAGCCAGGTAATGTGTGTGTGGCTCAGCGTCAGTGATGGCCCGTACTCACGGGCTGCAGAAGTGGCCTGTCGCCAGCATACGTGAGCGTGCTAGCGACAGGCCAGCGACAGCTTCTCTCCAGGTCCCTCCGCGTACACACGCGGAAGAGGGACCAGCGGCGAGACGGAAGCTGTCGCCGATGTTCCTCCTCCCCCCGCCGGAAGCTCCATTTACCTCTATGGAGGTTGCTGTCGCTAGTCCGCGTACTCACGCGGACTAGCGACAGTTGCGGCGGCGACTGTTGGCATGCGATTGAAACTTTCAATCGCATGGCGACAAGAGCGACGGGCGACAGTTCGGGGTGCGCGCGCGTGCAACGGCCCATACTCACGGGCGACCTGTCGCCGCAACACGCGCGCGCCGCGTGTTGAGGCGACAAAAGTCCCTCGTGAGTATCGGCCATTAGGCTCCCTCACCCAGAACAGCCGCTGGCTGCACTCCCTCACTGAATATGAAGAATGTGATTGAAGCCAGTGATAAATGGCTAATTGTTTGAAAGGTCAGGGACAGGGTCAGTCAGGGATGGAATTTCTGCTACCTCGGCTCACGTTATTCTGCTTGTCCCAGTACCCTGAAACATTAAATTAGCAGGTAGTGGTAATTGAAGGGGAAAACGAGCCCCCATGCCAGGAATAATTCAGCTGCTAAAGGGGGAAACAGCAGGAGTAGAGAGAGGGGATTTTCAAAGCAATTCACTTTTTTTCACTTTGGGGGAAAAAACAAACAAACCAGTAGTGCACAGCAGGCTACCTCAGTGCCAGACTGTCAGTGAGTGTATTGCTTGTCTGCTTTGTTGTTACTGAAAGTGATTAGGCACTGCTATGTGACAGCCAACCACCTCTCCTGAATCCTGCTCTGTTTCTGGCTATAGCAAGCAGCATTTGGCAGCATGTGGCAAGCAGCATTTTCCCCTTCTATTGGCTATTGCACTTCTGTTGGATATTATAAATCACCTTTCTCTATCCCCTCAGGCCAGAGTTGATAATCAAGGACTACCTTATTCCCTGATATCATATTATACCCTATGCATATTGCCTTAATTATATGTCCAAAAATACATCTTCTGTTTCTTAAAATATTTGCTAAAGTGAATAGAGGTAGGATCTAAACACTTCACTGGCTTTGATCCGTTTTTCCTGGCACTAGGCACTCCGCAGGATACTTCATAGGGAGAATCAGCTAACTTGATTGGATGAATAGCACCCACTCAAACTGCTAGGTTTCCAATATATTGTAGTAATCTAGACCCACACTATTTGGCCAATCACAACGCTTTGTGCTGTAGCGTGTTCTGTGACTAAACTGTTCCCTATGAGGTTTCCTGCTGAGTCCCCTAAAGTAAATAATCTATCACTTTTTTTTTTCCTGATCCATAATTCATTGAGGGTGATGGGCCCTCAGGATTACTATATTTTTCATTTGAGGGCTCTGAGGTTGCTAATAGATGGGTATGAAATAGCCTTCAGTTGAAATACGAGCCCAGGCACCCTATGGGGTATAGTAGAACGCAGCTACATGCAGATAAAAAGCTGTCCCAATCCAGCCTTCTTCATTTAGGTAGCATGGAAAAACCCTTAAAAAAAAGTGAACTTGCCCTGTCGAAAAAGTGCGCTGCTGACTCCGCCCCCATGTCCGTCCCAAAAAAATGTGTGTCCTGCTTTTTTGGACCTTTTGTCCGTAAAAAAATTGAAATTAGGTTGGCAACCCTGCTGGCCAGTCCTGTCGGACCTGTCGGCAAAAACGAAACTAGCTGGCAGCGGGGGGATCAGAGGATTAGTCAGTGGCTGCGAGGGCACAGGACTGCTGCAGGGGGCTGGTAGAAGCCCCAGGTGAGTAAAACTCATTTTTTTTTCTGGCTTAAGTGTCCCTTTAAAGGTAGCCATACATCTAGCGATTCTGATTCCGTCGACAAAACGATTGACTTTATTAAGGAATCGACTTCATTATGGTTGATCGAAAGTCGATTGACTAGTGGCCCACACACTACAGGCAATATCCTATGCAATTCACCTTCATTAATTGATCTGAACAATGTTGTGTTTCCATACTCTGAATACAAAATTCAATTTGATCGAATGACATGTGAACAGTAGCCGATTCCTGTGCGATTGACAGATATCTTGCATCCTACTCGATCAATTAGGCTGGTCGATTTGACACGATATCAGCCCCTTTTCATCGATTGGGCATTCTGGAACACACTCGATTCTCTCTCGATTCCGTCTCAATTCTATAAAATGATCAAATCGAGTGGTCGATCGTACAGCCAAATCGCTAGATATATGGCCACCTTATTAACTCTTCTGTCCTTGAGTCAAGGAGAGATCTCCTAAAGTTAACATTTCAATATTTAAAATAACTACAGAATTGTAAAAGTAAAGCCAATGGTTCCCGTTTAATTTAAAAAAAGCCAGCTACTTACCTAAGGAGAGGGAAGGCTCTGTGTCCTAATGAACCTCCCCTCTCCTCTCCGGTGCCCTCGTCGCAGCGGCAGCTCCTCTGTTCAAGTCCCCCGCCGCAGGGGACTTCAGAGGTCGTCGGGAGCCGAGTCCTCCTGAAGACCGGCGGCTCCATACTGCGCACGTGCGAGTACAGGATAGAGGGCGCTCACGCGTGCACAGTTTGGAAAGGCCCGTCTTTGGGAGCACTCGGATTCCCGAAGACTCCCTTCGGCGGCGGAAGTAGCAGTATTTGAGCAATTTAGTCAAATACTGCTACGGGTGAGCCAGCGCTGGAACGGGCACCGGGACAGGAGAGGGGAGGCTCATTAGGACTCTGAGCCTTCCCTCTCCTTAGGTAAGTATCTGGCTTTTTTTTTTTACTGAATCGGTTCCCATTCTCTTTAAAGACAGGCTGCTAATTAACTGCATGTAAAAATAACTACAGAGGAGGTGATAACTTAAGGACAGAATATCGAAAAAAGGACAAGGCACTCAGAAGGATGTATGCAGCAACAATCGGTATCGGAGCTCAGTGTACACACATTATATGTTTTGGGCAGAGCCCTTCCTCAGGTGTACCATCCACAGTACAGACAGGTATTATATTCCCACCCCCAGGAAGTGACATAATTAAACAAGAACCAATCAGGAACTACACTCCAGTGTCTACCCTGAAAAAAACCCAGAGGAACACACATGTGTGTAGTAACTATACTACCTACACTGAGGGCAACTATACTACATATACTGGGGGCAACTATACTACCTACACTGAGGGGCAACTATACTACCTACACTGGGGGCAACTATACTTCCTATTCTGGGGGCAACTATACTACCTACACTGGGGGCAACTATACTAGCTATACTGGGGCAACTATACTACCTACACTGAGGGAAACCATACTACCTATACTGGGGGAAACTATAGTAGCTACCTAAAGTGTGGGCAACTTTACTACCTATACTAGGCCAACTTTACAGGAAGCAACTATGCTACCTATACTGGGGCAACTATATTACCTATACTGGGGGCACCTATACCTGGCATTACCCGCCGTGGCTTGCTTAGCATGCCACACTCGCTCCTTTCCTTTTTTTGGGGGGGGGGGTCTTTAAATATCCAGCACAGGGTGTCAAATACCCTAGGTATGCCACTGCAGGGGTGGTGTACCTGTTGGATGCTGGTCACCGGTTGGCCGTGTATCCACCGGTTATTATTTACCAAAGGTTTGCTTTTTTTTAACATTGAGTCTCAAGCAACCAGAAAGTACACTTATCCAGTATCAGCTGATCCCTGGACAAGCGAGACTCTACTGTGTTGCATTTTTGAGACCTAACTTGGTTTATGCCCAGAGCAGGATCATGCACGAGGCAACCCAGGCTGGCGCCTGGGGCTTACTGGGTGTCAAAGGCCACCTTGACTCCTTTCCGACCTCAACTTACTTAAAAGACTAAAAGGGTGTGCCAAAGCTACTACTTTGCCTTGGGACCCATTTTATCTTAATCCCTCTCTATTTACGCCTGGTGACCCATCTTGTCCTAGACCAGCCCTGGATCATTTTAGTGGTGTGAGAGGGACGACACTCATGGTGCTTAAATAAAGAAAAAAGAATATAGAATAGCACACTGAAATAACGTGTCTACTTACCTGTCTTACAATAGTGTGTATCCTGTGACTCGGTGACAGACAGCCGTGATCTGTAACAGAACACAAAGAAGATTTTCAGGCCGGTTACACATTAAAAGCGTGCAGGAGAACGGCTCCTGCACGCATTGCGGCGTGTCATCGGGAATCTGCGGTGCGACGCTGAGTAGCGGCGGTAGTAGTTAATTAACCCGAAGAGGAAACGCTGATTCCCGATGATAAAATGCGCCCGGGTGCGTCATACCGCAACGCATCGAAACGCAGCATTGGGTGTGAAAGGTGAAATGAAAGTCTTTTACGTTGGTTAACGCAAAGTATAGACTTTGCGTTAAAACACTGAAAAAGGGCTCTGGTGTGAAAGAGCCCTTAGATGAAGTACTGCCTGTCCAGCAATATACACATGATTGAAGGGTGCAACATTTTACAGGAAGGTTGCCTCCAATTTCCCTATCTTCGCATTCTGCCGCATAAACTAAAGTGTATGGTTAATGGTTCGGTGGAGTGCAATGCAGAAGCCATTTTGCCGTTTGCCTTGCCTATTGCACCGCACCAAGTGTAAAAGGACCCACAAAGTCAAATAACAGATTTACCTGGCTTCTCGATGCGGCTCAGTCAGTCAGCAGGGATGTGAAGGATTCATAATCTCCACCTGCACATTTATATATTATTGTAGCATCACCAGCAATACCTAGAATAGCAAAAAAGCTCCAAAACTGGTTATTTATTAACTCAGGTTAATATTGGCTACCCAATGTCAGGTCAGGATGCTCTGATCCTCATTATGATCCCCCTATTCCAATCAGGCGATCCATGTCAAAATTGCTGAGCTTTCAAATCACTAACGGTAAATGTTAAAGTCTAAACCAAAACTATCAATCAGTTTTATTTTAAAGAGGAACTGTAGTGAAAATAACATAATAATAATAAAATATAATTTATAGATTATTTAGTCAGTGTTTGCGACTTTTGCAATATATTTGGTGGACTTCCAGCTAACCAACTGGCACCACTCAATTCTGTACTGAACTCAGCTGCTCGATTCATTCATCTCTCCTCTCGCTCTTCCTCTGCTGCTCCTCTCTGTCAAGCTCTTCATTGGCTACCAATTAACGAGAGGATTCAGTTTAAACTCTTAACCCTAACCTACAAAGCTCTCCACAATCTCTCTCCCCTGTACATCTCCTCACTAGTCTCCAGATACCAACCCAACCGCAATCTCAGATCGGCACACAAGCTTCTTTTATCCTCTTCTACAATTACCTCCTCACATTCACGTGTACAAGACTTCTCACGTGCCTCACCCCTCCTCTGGAATGCCCTCCCACAGCACATCCGCCACTCTCCTACCTTTGAAATCTGTAAACACTCCCTCAAAACCCACCTTTTCCGACAAGCACATTCTCTAGCTTAGGCAATGCACCCACTAAATAACCTAATTACGCACTGCCTGTACACATACTGTATACCCACCTCTTGTTTCCACCCCATTCCTTTAGATTGTAAGCTCGCAAGAGCAGGGCTCTCACCCTTTTGTATCATGGAATGTTATTAATTTAATTACTTGCACTCTGTTAGAAATTTATACATTTTAGTCATCATGTTAAATTTGCTATTGTAATCAGCAGTTCTGTATTTTGTATCAGTGTTCATATTTGATGTATATCATTCTCTGTATCATTATGTATCCCTTGTTTGTTTTCTTACATTGTACAGCACCATCGAATATGTTGGCGCTTTATAAATAAATAATAATAATAATAATAATAATAATAATATTAGGGTCCGAGTTGGTCTGGTCTTCCATTTTTAGGAAGTATTTGGTGGTGGATATTGCTCACTGTTGAGAAATGTTTCGTATATAACGATTCCACATCCCAGGTAACCAACAAAGTACCTGGAGGAAGTATGGTGTCATCAATTATTCGTAATAGGTCCAAGGTGTCCTGAAGATATGAGTCCAAAGCAGTCACATGATGCTGCAAGAAAAAATCCAGGAAATGCACAAGCGGGAGATGTCAAACTGTTGCCAGATATAATGGGTCTATTTGGAGGGTTACTGATTGTTTTGTGTACCTTAGGTGACATATAGAAAGTGGCAATGGTAGGTGTCTTTGGATATAGATATTCAAATTCGCGAGGAGTTATGATACCACGGTGTCTAGCATCTTCCAGCAAATTCTCCAATTTCACCTGATAGTATGGAGTGAGATCACCTGGAAGGACAATGTAATTACCGTATTTTTTGGACCATAAGACAAACCTACATTTTGTTGAACAGCAAGGAGAACGCCAGCGCATACCACTAAGGTTGCATCTGAAATTACCACCAGCTCTGTACAGAACCTAAATAGATTTTCCGCACACTTCACATTCAATTCAGATGCAAATCATATGCAAATCTGCTACTACGTATTATGCAAACAGGAGACTCAGGAGGAGGGGCTGGGAGCAGCTAACCTGTTATTTGCATTGTTACAAAGTTAAGAAAAGGTGGGGGGAAAGGCTGCGCATCCCTAAACACATGTTGCAATTGAATGGTTAATTGCACGGGCATACACCGCCTCTGTCAGACTGAAAAATGCATGCCCTGCATCCAAGACAAGTGCTAACATTTATTAAGCTAGGAGGAACTTTAGCTTCCAATATGGTTTGCATGCAAAGTATATTATACCAGACACTTGCGCCAAATGTCTAAGTTACACATTTTTTTTTTTTTTGCTTAGCTGCTCCCAAGGTTTTAAATTTAGGTTAGGTCAATTGCAACATGTGTTTAGGGATGCGCAGCCTTTCCCCCCACCTTTTCATAAGACAAACATAACCATAAAACGCGCCCGGGTTTAGAGGGCAAAAACCAGGAAATATATATATATATATATATATATATATATATATATATATATACACACTAAACCTGGTGCATCCGTGGTGCAGGGGCATCTTGTGGAGCTTCTCCCCCCAAACTACAGTAATCCCTTCCCAGTTACAGTAATCCCCTTCCCATGTACAGTAATTACCCTCCCCCATTTACCATAATACCCCCCTTTGCAGTTACAGTAATCTCCCCTCCCCAGTGTAACTATTGGTGTCAGCACGCAGAGAGAATCTGATTATTAGTGATCTGCAGTATCACCAAAAATGCAGATATATATCTGATTATTGATGATCTGCAGAATCACCGATGATCAGATATATAACGCTAACCTCTGGTCACCTATAGGTATGTGGGTGCTTGGTGTAACAGTAGTACTTTGAGTGAGGACCACCAGAGGAGCAGGTGGTCCTTGGAAGTATGAGAAATACCTCCCTTGGGAAGTGCAGAGATCTTGCGGCAGCCTGAGACGTCCAAGGGGCGGAGTCCCAGGCTAGATAGCAAGAAGACCCGGTAGCTAGTGACCCCTGGAAGATGGGCGTCACAAGCAGGTCTGGAGTATAACACAAACGATAACACAGTTCCCTAGTCTTGGGTGTGAGGTCCGTGTTCTCAGCACCCTGGAACTAGTCTGGAATATAACACAAATGATAATACAGTTCCCTAGTCTTGGGTGCGAGGTCCGTGTTCTCAGCACCCTGGAACTAGTCTGAAATATAACACAAATGATAATACAGTTCCCTAGTCTGGGGTGTGAGGTCCGTGTTCTCAGCACCCTGGAACTAGTCTGGAATATAACACAAATGATAATACAGTTCCCTAGTCTGGGGTGCGAGGGCCGTGATCTCAACACCCTGGAACTATGCTAGAGAATAACACAGATGATATACAGTATTCCTAGTCTGGGGTGTGAGGGCCGTGATCTCAACACCCTGGAACTATGCTAGAGAATAACACAGATGATAAACAAAAGTAATCTGGCTCAGTGTGAATTCCCAGGTCCTCCTGGTTCAAACACACTGTTGGATCTGACTAAGGTCTGTATGCTTCCACGTAAGTGTTCGCAACGGCAGACAACCAACAACTGGCAAGCAAGCTTCATATATAGTTGCTGGACTCTGCCGCCCCGCCCGAGCCACTCAGCCAATCAGGAGTCCAGCAGGAATCAGCTGATCGTTCTGATCAGCTGACCCATCTCTCGTTGGTATAAAGGTCCTGACTTCTGGCTCGCGCGCGTAGTTCCCCATCCAGGTGCACTAACAGACTCAGCCAGACCAGACACACGCCGCCGCGTGCAAACCGCCGCACTGGACGCGGAAGCTGCCACCTTACTGTTGCTGCATGCGGCGGCTTTTCCGCGTTCTACCCTGCTACCATACAAACGCTTCCGCGTGCAAACCGCCGCACTGGACGCGGAATCAGCCGCCTGCTCAGTAGCACATGCGGCGGCTTTTCCGCGATCTCTCACACCCAGTCATAGTAATACCCCCCTTGTTACAGTTATACCCCTCAGTTACCTTAATACCCCCCTCCTCATAGTAATACCATCCAGTTATAATAATCAATTGTCCCCACCCCAGCTACAGTAATACCCCTATTACATTATTAGCCCCCCAGTTACAGTCATCCGCTGCCCATCACACGAGTTATAGTAATACCCCATTAACAGCCCCCCAGTTACAGCAATCTACATATCGCTCTTTACACTAAGTATGGCAACATACATAGCCTTTCAGGATGTTCACATAGTCGCCATGGTGGATCGGGGAGCTGGAGGCCACCATGTAGAAGAGGTAATGCTGAGGGGCTCTCCTGGATGCTCCTGGCCCCTCAGCAGTCTCTGTCTGTGTGCAGAAGGGGACACCGGCACTGCAGCCCGGGTCTCAGCAGCTCCTCTGTGCACAAAATCTGCACCGGCCGCTACCTCCTCTTCCTGCTCCTCCAAACAAGCCCTCCAGGGCTACCAACGAGACTGACTCCTGTCTCTGAAGGGAGGGGCAGCAGTATGACATCTCTGGGACTAAGCAGCTCCTTCATCCAGCCACTTCAGGAAGAACACCTCCTGCAACGGCTTCCGCCTTCTCCGTCTACAGAAATGCCCAGGCCCAGCGCTATTAGCACTGCCGCTGACTCCCACAATGTGGAGAGACTCATGTCTCTGTAAGGAAGAGGGCAGCGGCACAACATCTCTTGGACTGACAGCTCTTCCAGCCGCTTCGTAAGAACACCTCCGGCACCGGCTTTTGCCTTCTCCATCTGCTATGCCCAGCACTATCAGCAGCAACAGGGGGCAGCGGCACGACATCTCCGGGACCTGGTGCTTCGTCGGCAGACCTGGCAGCTCCACCAATCAGCTGTGGCGATGTGGAACAAGCCCTCCCTGTCCTCCATTGTGCTTAGCAACCCTGCTATCTGCACCATGAGGAGTGATACCTCTCTCTCCCTTCCGACAGCCCCAGGAGCAAGATGACAGCAGCAAGGCAGGTAAAACCCGCTTAATGGGGCCACAGGCCGAGCTCACTGACTCACTCCGCCATGCTCAGCCTTTGCCTGTGCTGTTAATGTTGCGAGGAAGAAGGGAGACTCAGTGACGCTGGGCTGAATATGCTGTATTCGGACCACAAGACGCACTGACCTTTTCCTCCACTTTTGGGGAAGAAAAAGTGCGTCTTATGGTTCGAAAAATACGGTATTTGTATTGCTCAATTGTCTATTTCCTCTGTTTTAATTGTCTAATTTCCTCTCTTGTCTACCTCCTTTATGATAATTGTATGTTTACTTGAGTTTGGATATAGCACTAATTTCACTGATAAGGGGCCCCATACACCTAACGATTTTCCCGCCAATATACAGCAAATTCGATCACTGTGATCGAATCTGCTGTGAAATTGTTGCTCAGACGCAAACGATTGATTTCTGTCTGAAATCAAATGTTTCCGTCCGTGCGGAAGATTTTGCTCGATCGGGAGGTTAATCATTCAGTAAAATTGCATCATGAATGGTCACCTTTAAATAACCAATAAAAGTGTGTGTTTGTGGGTAGGGGGCTGCTGTTGGACAGGGGATGGCTGGTGATAGTGGCCTTCGGCGGTAATTGCACAAATCCGGCCTTGGGGGAGGTGTTACTCCCTATTGCAAAATCCTCCATAGCCCATAGACTTTCAAGCGCCATAACTATTTTATTCAAAAGATAATGATATGCAGTGCAAGAAAAGAATCTTTATAAACACCAACTTAGCAATTAAAACTGCCAGTTTGCACATTTGACACTGCGTTACAAATAAGTGTCTATATGATTTGGCATCCTAGAAAGCTCTGTCCTGTGCTTTCGACCTGGGCTTGTCATGAGAGTGTAATCCCTGCCACAACTTGTGCTGGCAAACATTATTGCTCGTGAGTTTTTGCCAAAGTAATTTTCGCATCGAAAATTGCGTTTTAAGATTCATTTTAAAATTAAAATTTTCATGAAAATACATTGCATTTTTGCAATATGGCAAAAATGCACAGAAACGCAAGAAAATCTTTATTTTTACAGCGAAAATGCATTTTTCTTACAAAAATTATTATGAAAAGAATATTGGCATTTTCACCCATCACTGTTGGCAAAAAACACAAGTTATTAGCATAAAAAGGTCTTATCATTCACATGTATGTGAAACATTCTTGTTGAAGACTCCATTAACACCAAAAGTTATTATTTCAATTAGAATTAGAGATGGCCCGAACCTCCGATTTTCGGTTTGCGAACTTCTGCAAAAGTTCGGTTCGCGCGAACTTTCGCGAACCGCAATAGACTTCAATGGGGAGGCGAACTTGGAAAACTAGAAAAAATTATGCTGGCCAGAAAAGTGATGGAAAAGATGTTTCAAGCGGTCTAACATCTGTAGGGGGGCATGGCGGAGTGGGATAGACGCCAAAAGTCCCCGGGAAAAAATCTGGATTTGACGCAAAGCAGCGGTTTATGGGCAGAAATCACATTGCATTGCTAAATAGCAGGCCTAAAGTGCTTTAAAACATCTTGCATGTGTATAGATCAATCAGGTAGTGTAATTAGTGTACTGCTTCACACTGACACACCAAACTCACTGTGTAACGCACAGCAAACAGCTGTTTGTGTAGTGACGGCCGTTTTGGACTACTGCGCACCATGGCGAGATTGCTCTTCCTCACTCAGTGATGTCAGGTTTGGTAATGTCTGACTGCCTTATCAACACAAGGCCAAGTCTGCCATTGTGAGTGACCACAGGTAATGGCCGGGGAATCCCGGTTCTATTCCGGTCCGGAGTTGGAGCCTAAGAAACGGCTACCACCACACACATCCAAGGAAGGCAGCAGGCATGGTATGCACGTCCCGAGGTAGTGACCAAGAATAACAATACAGGAGGACTTTCGAGGGCTTGCTGTATTTGAAATGAATTAACTTTTTATTATTATTATTATTTATTTATAAAGCGCCAACATATTCTGTGGCGCTGTACAATGTAAGAAAACAAACAAGGGATACATAATGATACAGACAATGATATACATCAAGTATGAACACTGATACACAATACAGCACTGCTGATTACAATTTGATTTAACATGATGACTAAAATGTATAAATGTCTAACAGAGTGCAAGCAATTAAATTAATAACATTCCATGACACAAAAGGGTGAGAGCCCTGCCCTTGCGAGCTTACAATCAACTTTAAATCTTTTAACGAGAATCTGTTATGGCGGACAATGATGATAACACTTGTCTTTCACGAGAATCTGTTCTGGAGGGCAAGTTTGCCATTGTGACCAGTGGGTAATGGCTGGGGAATCCGGGTTCGATTCCGGTCCGAAGTGGGAGCCTGAGACCCATGCTGTATAAATAATGTACCCTGACTGTGCTTTGCAGACCGGGCATCTGTGGTCAGATAGACCCTTGACCCAGCGGAAGACAAACCAATTCGAACGCATTTGCCAAGAATGTGTTATGGAGGGCAAGTCTGCCATTCATTCAACTGTGTGAAACTTTTGATGGTACTTTCTCAGTTCCATGGTGACTGACCAGGGGTAATGGCCGGGGAATCCTGGTTCGATTCCGGTCTGGAGTGGGAGCCTAGGAAACGGCTACCACCACCACACATCCAAGGAAGGCAACAGGCATGCTGTGGGCAAAGGAGCAGGAATGGCTACCACCACACATCCAAGGCAGGCAGCAGGCATGGTATGCACGTCCCGAGGTAGTGACCAAAAATAACAATACAGGAGGACTTTTAAGGGCTTGCTGTATTTGATATGAATTAACTTTAAATCCTTTAACGAGAATCTGTTATGGCGGACATTGATGACACCACTTGCCACAACAGCTAGGTATATGCTGTGATGAGGTGGGTTCACTGAACACAACAGCTAGGTATATGCAGTGATGAGGTGGGTTCACTCAACAAAACAGCTAGGTATATGCAGTGATGAGGTGGGTTCACTCAACGCAAAAGGTAGGTATATGCAGTGAGATGGGTTCACTGAACCCATCTCTGTCTCTTGAAACTATTGAATGACTTAAATGTCTCACGCTCTGCTGCCTTTGCCATGTGTACCACAACCAATTCCGGGTACGCCTACAGCGTACTCGGCGAATAAACTGATTCTGATTCTGATTCTGAACACAACAGCTAGGTATATGCTGTGATGAGGTGGGTTCACTGAACACAACAGCTAGGTATATGCTGTGATGAGGTGGGTTCACTGAACACAACAGTTAGGTATATACGGTGATGAGATGGGTTCACTGAACACAACAGTTAGGTATATGCTGTGATGAGGTGGGTTCACTGAAAACAACAGCTAGGTAGGTATATGCAGTAATGGGTATTAGAATGTGCAGCTGCCTATCACACACACAGGTACAGTAGTCGTCACTGAATGTGCTGGGCCTGGGCTGGCAGTGGCACACACACAGTATGAATTACAAAAGCTGTCTATGCAACACAAGTGCAGTAATGAGTATTACACAATGTGCAGCTGACTGACACAGGTAGTCACTGTCTGATTGTGCTGGGCCTGGGCTGGCACAAACACAGTATGAATTACAAAAGCTGTGTATGCAACACAAGTGTCAGTGGGACAAACAGAAAAAAAATAGATCACAATAGCAAGTTTAGCTCTCAAAAGAGCTATTGTTGGGTGCTATTTTAGCAATAAGAATCAGCCAGCAGCAAGCTAACAAGCCTACAAGAGCCTAACTAATCTTTCCCTATGAGAGTCTGCCAGCAGCTGTCCCTTCTCTCACTACTGCAGGCATCCGAGTGAGTGTAATGGCCGGCGCTCCCTGCCTTATATACGGGGGGGGGGGGGGGAGTGGCTCCAGGACTGAGTGTAGCCTGATTGGCTACAATGTGCCTGCTGACTGTGATGTAGTGGGTCAAAGTTAACCCTAATGGAGCATTATGGGGGTGAACCGAAGTTCCGGGAAAGTTCGCCTTCGCTGGCGAAGGGGAACCACCCAAAGTTTGCCTGGAACCGTTCGCCGGCGAACCGTTCGGGCCATCTCTAATTACAATTTGTCATGCTGTGGGAATCCTGCTGGTGGTGAATTTGTGACTTGGCTTGAACTTCTGCTGTCCACCACCAGGGGTCTTTATTATTGTTTGACACTCTGTCATTTCTGGACTGACCTGCAGAGGGAGCTCTGTGAACATTTGGAGTAGTCACATGACCAGCTTGCTCTATTTAAGACTGTGGCTAGCAGAAAGACGTTGCTAGGTCATTTTGTGCTGTTAGGCCTGTGCTCTGGTCACATCCTGTTCCTAGCTCCTTGCCTTGCCGCTTGAACTTATTCTGATCTCCTGGTTTCGATCCCTGCATGTCTGGCTAATCTCTTGTTACTCCCTGTGTTGATATTGATCTCCTGGTTATTAATATTGGCTTGTTTTGACTATTCTACTGTGTACTGAGATTGCTGTTATCTGTATATCTGTGTATATATCTTTGCTGTTGTACGATTGTCAGTTTGTATGTTCCATGTCCAGTGTGCTGCTATTGTACATATGGTGATCTGTGTCTTGTATCTGTGTATATATATATATATATATATATATATATATATATATATATATATATATATATATATATATATATATATATATATATATATATATATATATATATATATATATATATATATATATATATATATATATATATATATATATATATAAAAATATATATATATATATATAAATATATATATATAAAATTGCTACTGTACAATTGTCAGTGTGTGCATATCCATGTCTGGTATGTTGCTATTGTAGATATCGTGATCTGTGCAATCTTGTCCTGCATACTTGTTGTATATAGTGTCTGGGTTATCGGTACATTGTGTGTGTATGTATATACAGTATGTATGTATGTAAATTGCACCTTGTGAATAAAACACGTTTTCACATTCTAATTCAACCGTTGCAGACCTCAGTATTTCCATTGAAGTGATCTCTCATTGCTGTTATGTCTCGATAAGGATCTGCCAGCGCAGATCCTTACACAATTATATAGTTAGAAAAAAACAAAGTCTTGTAAAAGTAATAATTATAGTACAAAAGGTAACCTGACTCTTGGGTGCATGTAAAAATGTTTTGTTTTGTTTTATTTTATCAATTGTAAATATAAAAACATACACACAATCCTAAGTATAAAAATACAAACTACATAATACCCCACCCCTAATAACATCATTAAGCACCAAGATAAAAGATGAACATAAGATCCCAGACGGCTGATTTAAGAGGCTGCAGTCCTCTGTTCCCACCTACACTCAAAGATGCAACTAAAGAAGGTTATGCCAGCAAAATATGAACTGTTGTGATGGCCAACATAACGTGAGCATTGATGCCAAAAATCACGAAAGTCCAAGTGTGAATTGCTCCATGTAAGCCAAACTGCAAAAGTCCAAGTTTTTAGGACCTAAAGGGAAAATGAGGGTGTTGCTCCACAACACGATGGCTCACAGTTCAGTAATACCATATCAAATAGAAAAATATATATAAAAGCATGGAGTCCTGGACCCACTCGCAGTCCAGAGCAAAACTTCCACAGTTCCACACAGTTTGTGTATAGGAATTCCCACAGGACTTGACAGGCAGTTGAGCAAAGATCTGAATGTTATGCTATAATTCATAGACAGCACCACATAACATGGAGGATCATATTAGTGCAAAAATGGCATCCATGCAGAAAGTTGTTAGTGGTTCATGAGCAGTTCATGAGCAGTTCGCGAGCAGTTCATAAGCAGCAAGGCAATGCAAGCAGGCTCAGCTGTAGCTGTATAGTTACTAGTGATGGGCGAACACCTGGATGTTCGGGTTCGGGAAAGTTCGCCGAACATGGCCGAGATGTTCGGCATGTTCGGGCCGAACCCCGAACTTCCCGAACATCCCTATTTTGGGGGCCCTATGGGGTCGCAGGCATAAGGGGGGAGCATGCCCCGATCGCGGGGGGGGTCGGAAATTCCCCCCACCCCCTCCGCTAGCGCTCCCCCCTCTGCCCGCTTCCCCATTCAAAAGTTTCAAGAAGTACCTGTATAGCGGATGGCCTGGCAGTGGCACTGTGGAGTGAGGAGGAGGAGGAGTCCGGAGAGTGACGAGTTGAGGGAGGCCGGGCAGCGGGCGTGAGGTCAGAGAAAGGGCGGAACTCGCCCTTTCTCTGACCTCACGCCCGCTGCCCGGCCTCCCTCAACTCGTCACTCTCCGGACTCCTCCTCCTCCTCACTCCACAGTGCCACTGCCAGGCCATCCGCTATACAGGTACTTCTTGAAACTTTTGAATGGGGAAGCGGGCAGAGGGGGGAGCGCTAGCGGAGGGGGTGGGGGGAATTTCCGACCCCCCCCGCGATCGGGGCATGCTCCCCCCTTATGCCTGCGACCCCATAGGGGGGCCGTATTGCGGCCTGTTCGGCCGAACAGGGCCCTGTTCGCCCGAACAGGGGCCCTGTTCGGCCCTGTTCGGGGGCATACAGAAGTTCGGGGCGAACCCGAACTTAAAAGGCCGAACACCATGAGGTGTTCGGCCGAACTCGAACATCACCCGAACAGGGTGATGTTCTGCAGAACCCGAACAGTGGCGAACACTGTTCGCCCAACACTAATAGTTACCATCCCATCGGTGTGCATCAGCATGAAAAAGATCTCGGGTGGTATAAATGTGCCACTGGGATATGTCCATCAATGGACGCCTTGATCATCGACATGTTTTGCCGTTGCCAATGACGGCCTCTTCATAGATAGCGTCTATTGCGGTGCATCCGTCCATCCCCTATAGATGCCGGCATTATGAGGGGGAAGCTATGACCCGCCCACCCGCTCGTCATTCCATTCCCGCCCACCCACTCGTCACTCAACTCCCATCCCTCACTGCACCAGCCGCAAGGTCGGCTGGTCCATGACGCTCGGCGGAGACAGGCGCAGCCGCGCCATGCGACATGACGCGCACGCGTCCCGCCCCGCACGCACAGCGGAGACAGACGCAGTCGCGTCATGCGTACCACAGTGGGGTGCAAATAGAAAGTACCACGCCCCACTGTCGGCAAGAGGGGGGAGAGAGGGAGAGAGAGGAGGAGGCGGCGAAGAGAGGAGGAGCGATGCATCTAGAAGGAGGACAAGATAATAATGACAAATACAAACGAAATAGTTTTAAAGAAAAAACTCCAACTTAAACCTAACTATCACCAATCTTCAAAAAAAGCCAAAAAAATGAAAACATACAAACATAGATCCCAAATCACCAGATATTGGGAGCCCTGTTCAATAGAATTATTTGTATTATATTTTGAAGTCATAAGTCAAATTGCATTCGGACCAATTGAAAAAGAAAAAAAGGAAGAAAGATACTTAAGGCACTGCACCAACAGGTGTCTATACATGCCACCTTACAATTCTCATATAGACCAAAAAATGGTTGTTAACCAAACTCATACGCAGAGGGCTAGGAGAGCCGGAAATGGTAAGGAAAAGGAGAAGGAGGGGAGGGAGAAAAAGAAAGGGGGAAGGGAGGAGGGGGGGGGGGGATAAAGAAAAGAAAAACCGAAAGAAAAGGAAAGAAAGGGGGAAAGACAAAAGAAAAGGAAGAGAATGGGAGAAAAAGGAGAGATAGGAGACAGAGATAGGTCGAGGGGAGAGTATAAGACCAGGGGGTTAAGTAAGGACCAAAAGGCCCTATGAAGGTAGAAATGCACTATACTGTACTGCATCATTCAACCACTTACCCTTAGTGGCATCCAGTTCATATATCCATCTCAGCTCCATTTGTAAGAGTCGTTTATCAGGATCACCACCTCTCTCATTAAGGTGGGCGGGAATGGAATGACGAGCGGGTGGGCGGGTCATAGCTTCCCCCTCATAATGCCGGCATCTATAGGGGATGGACGGATGCACCGCAATAGACGATATCTATGAAGAGGCCGTCATTGGCAACGGCAAAACATGTCGATGATCAAAGGCGTCCATTGATGGACATATCCCAGTGGCACATTTATACCACCCGAGATCTTTTTCATGCTGATGAACACCGATGGGATGGTAACTATACAGCTACAGCTGAGCCTGCTTGCATTGCCTTGCTGCTTATGAACTGCTCGCGAACTGCTCATGAACTGCTCATGAACTGCTCATGAACCACTAACAACTTTCTGCATGGATGCCATTTTTGCACTAATATGATCCTCCATGTTATGTGGTGCTGTCTATGAATTATAGCATAACATTCAGATCTTTGCTCAACTGCCTGTCAAGTCCTGTGGGAATTCCTATACACAAACTGTGTGGAACTGTGGAAGTTTTGCTCTGGACTGCGAGTGGGTCCAGGACTCCATGCTTTTATATATATTTTTCTATTTGATATGGTATTACTGAACTGTGAGCCATCGTGTTGTGGAGCAACACCTTCATTTTCCCTTTAGGTCCTAAAAACTTGGACTTTTGCAGTTTGGCTTACATGGAGCAATTCACACTTGAACTTTCGTGATTTTTGGCATCAATGCTCACGTTATGTTGGCCATCACAACAGTTCATATTTTGCTGGCATAACCTTCTTTAGTTGCATCTTTGAGTGTAGGTGGGAACAGAGGACTGCAGCCTCTTAAATCAGCCGTCTGGGATCTTATGTTCATCTTTTATCTTGGTGCTTAATGATGTTATTAGGGGTGGGGTATTATGTAGTTTGTATTTTTATACTTAGGATTGTGTGTATGTTTTTATATTTACAATTGATAAAATAAAACAAAACAAAACATTTTTACATGCACCCAAGAGTCAGGTTACTTTTTGTACTATAATCATTATTGCTGACATGGTGCATGTGGAAATTGATTATGAATTATTATTATAATATACTTATCTTACGGGCTCAAATGTTGGCCATTTGATTATTTTGGTGAGATCAATGATGGCGATCTCATCAGGGTGTTTCAGAGTCTCAGAGGACAAGGAGAACGGCTACTGATGCCTGGATCCCCCGAGAGGTGAGTAAAGACGCCTGCTGTGCACTATACTCTGCCTAAAGCTCCCGGCGGAAGGTCCGAGCATAGCTCGGGATTACCGCCAGGGAGGTTAATGGCTAACTGATAACGTTAAATTATGCAAGCTTTCTGGGATCTAGCCCCCTTCTTCAGGCATATTTCCAGATATAAAACACTGATGCAGGTAAATAGTAAACATGAAGATGACAGCTGGTTACTGTTTAGCTGTTAGATGTCAGGTGATCAGCAGGCTGGAGCCAGTGAGCTCATGCAAGCACACATGAAATACAGCAGGTTTCTGAAGATCATGAATTAGAATTATGCAAACTTTAAATTGCGTGGACATTTTTAGAATACATCTGCTGCCTTAACTATGAGGTTTTTGTGTGGATAACTGTTCAGAAAGGCCCTTTCTGTAATTCACTGTTACAGAATCTTAAAGTGGGCAGCACGGTGGCTTAGTGGATAGCACTCATGTCTTGCAGTGCTGGGTCCCTTGTATCTGTGTGGGTTTCCTCCGGGCACTCCAGTTTTCTCCTACATCCCAAAAACACATATAAGTTAATTGGCTACCCCGTAAAAATTGGCCCTAAACTACCCTGATACATACATTACATGATACATTGATACATACATAGACATATGACTATGATAGGGATTAGACTGTGAGAAGGGCAATTAAAGAGAAACCATAATCAAGAATTGAACATCATCCCAATCAGTAGCTGATACCCTCTTTCCCATGAGAAATATATTCATTTTCTCAAACGGATCATCAGGGGGCTCTGTATGGCTGATATTGTGGTGAAACCCCTCGCACAGTGTGATGTCAGCACCAGGGTGCTGACATCACACTGTAAGAGCCTTGTTGCATTTTGGGAAATAACCGCTGTTTCCAACTTCCAAAAAAGCAAGCAGCATCTTCTTTCACTGACATCACCGGCCGGTCAGCTGACCCCTGGGGACTGACCTCTGCCACCTAATTGGTTGAGAGGTGTGGGCGGAACGGCGGGGATTACCCTTGCATTTAAGTCCTGGGCTGTCAGTAGTACATTGTCTGCTGTTGCTGAAACTTTGTGGTTAAGCTCTCAGACCTTAGATAGTTCCGGTGTGCTTTGATCCGGGAGGAAACCGGGGATTTCACACAAGATAGGAATTGATTGATAGCTATAATTATAAATTGATATATTGTCTTTGTGTATGAACCTTGCCTGAACTCTTGACTATCCTTTGCCTCACGATTCTGTACTCTGCCTATCTGTCTGGTTGCCGACCCCGGCCCGACCACCACTCTGCTCTTGCCTTCTGATTTTGCACTACGCCTATCTGATTGCTGCCGACCTTGGCTATCCTCTGACTACGTACTGGTTGCCGATTCTGTACCGCTGCCTGACCGATCAGTTACCGACCCGGCCTGTAAGACCTCTCCTGTTCAGGTGATAGTCCCACAGCCGGGGGCTATCACCTGGAGTGCTACTGAGTTACTGTGCACCCAATCACGTGTGATCACTCTGAATAAAGTACTGACTGTTCTGTCTATCTCTGTATTATTGGTGATTCTGCAGATCACCACATAATCAGATATAGCTTCTGTATTATTGGTGATACTGCAGATCACCAAATAATCAGAATCCTGTCACCAGCTGACACTAACCGTTACAATTATTTTCACTGGAGTTCCTCTTTAAGTGACAAGACTATAAACTCTTTACAGCGCTGCAGAAAATGATGGCGTTATATAAATATTATTATTATTTAGTATTTATATAGCGCTGACATCTTACGCAGCGCTGTATAGAGTATATATTCTCTTGTCACTAACTGTCCCTCGGAGGAGCTCACAATCTAGTCCCTATCATAGTCATATGTCAATGTATGTATCGTGTAGTGTATGTATCATACTCTAGGGCCAACAAAGGGGGAAGCCAATTGACGTATCTGTATGTTTTTGGGATGTGGAAGGAAACCGGAGTGCCCAGAGGAAACCCATGCAGACACGGGCAGAACATACAAACTCCTTGCAGATGTTGACTTGGCTGGGATTCAAATACTAAATAATAATAAAAAGTGAAGCTGGAGTAGTAGCAGCAGGTTGGTAGAAGCAGCAGGTTGGCATTACAGCGTAAAGCGAGGTGATGAGCAGTGCAATGATGGCTTGAATGTGTGTCCTCTCTCCCTTAGTGTTCGTAGCCTGCTCTAGCGTACATGGTTCAGCAACATTGCATAGACATAGAGAATAGAAGATGCTGGCACTGCTATAAAACACTACTTTAATTCAAATGCTTTGTGTGAAGAAACGCGGAAAAGCCGCCGTCTCTCAAGGTGAGGCGGCTGTTTCCGCGTCCAGCATGGCGTCACAACGCGGAAAAACCACCGCATGCCGCATAGGCAGAGCGGCGGAATCCGCATTGGGAACGGCGGAATCCGCATTGGAGGCGGCGAACTTGCCGCATGGCAGTGTCCCTGGCAAAGGGGTTGAGCATGGGGAAGCCACCGCTGGTGTAGTGAGCGGTGCGGCGGCTCCCACGCTCGGCTCACTGGATACATTGCAAAACAGTACTGGTGTGGCTGGGACTGATAGTCCACCAAGATTCAGAGTGACACACGCGCGCGCGCACAGAGGCAGAGCATATATAACAGCCAGAAGTGAGTCATCTGACCAGGCCGGTCAGCTGACAAATTTTACACCTCTCATTGGTCCAGCAATTAGGGAGGGGCCTGGAGAGTGTTCTGGTATATATACTGCTGGCTGTTCAGTTGCTGGTTGTCTGGCGTTGCGATCACTACGTGGTAGCACGCAGACCTGAGTCAGATCCGAAAGTGTGCCGGGACCAGCTGGAGCTGTAATCCTACACTTAGCTAGACTTTGTTGATAGTTTAAAGTACTAGTTTGATTGTGTTTATATGTTATGACCTTCTGCCTGCCTGACCATTCTCCTGAACTCTGATCCTGTACTTTGCCTTTCTGATGCTCTGTTGCCGAACCTCGGCTCGTCCTTAGACTCTGCATCTGCCTTCTGACTTTGTACCTCGATATTTCTGATACCCTGTTGCTGAACCCTGCCTGTACTTTAGACTCCGCCTTTGCCTTCTGATTCTGTACCTTGTCTGTCCGTGTGGTTACGACCTGATCTGTCCGACTTCGAGAACCGACCTTACTGTTAGAGGCGGTTCCCAGTCCTGATAGTGACACTTCCTCTTGAGTGTCACTCTCGTTCTGTCATTCCTTCTCTCAGCCTGACTCCTCCCTTCGGGAGAGTCCAGAAGGAATTGTGCAGTACTCCTTACTGCACTGAGGCCCAGTCCTCTCAATATTACTGTTTGCACCAAACACTCTACTCAGGTGTCCAGAGGTTAGCTTGTATATCTGATTATCGGTGATACTGCAGATCATCAATAATCGGGTATATATCTGTATTGCCAGTGATACTGCAGATCACCGGTAATCAGATCCTCTCTGTGTTACACTGATCGTTACACTTTGTTACATAGTACATGCATAATCCACAACAGCTTGAATGGTGAATATACCAGTGAGTAGAGAGTGGCACAGATGGTGACGGTGGGTGCTGGGTACAGATGCCTAGGCAGTGTGATCCTGAGCCAAAGCTCTAGACCAAAATAAGATACTCACCTGAAGAGAGGGAAGTCTAAGGATTCTATTGAGGCTTTCCTCGTTGGTCCGGTGTCCCTCGTTCCTGAGCGCAGCCCCTCACCACTTCAGGGCAGCGCAGCTCATCGTCTTGCAGCATGGCCACGCAGTAGACACGTGAGCACGGCCACAGAGCCTGCGGCTCCGGCTTACTGTGAATGCATGGGCGGGCATTTAATGCCTTGTCGCCAGGGCCGGATTTACCATAAGGCACACTAGGCACGTGCCTATAGGCGCCTTATGGGGCAGGGGCGGCACCTGAATGTCCCCTATAATAGGATTACCTCAGCAGGGGATACTGTATTGTAGTCTCAGCTAGAGAAGTGGGGAGATCAGTTAGGGTGATAAGGCTCCTATTAAAATTATTATTATTTAGTATTTACAGAGCGCCAACATCTTTTGCAGTGCTGTACAGAGTATAATGTCTTGTCACTAACTGTCCCTCACAATCTAATCCCTGCCATAGTCCTATATCTATGTATCATAGTCTAGGGCCAATTTTAGGGGGAAGCCAATTAACTTCTTCGTATGTTTTTGGGATGCGAGAGGAAACCAGAGTGCCCAGAGGAAACCCACACAGACACGGGAAGAATATACAAACTCCATGCAGATAGTGCCCTGGCTGGGATTTGAACCAGGGACCCAGCGCAGCAAAGCATGAGCTGTAACCACTATGCCACTATTCTGCCCACTACTCCATGTCAGTGTCAACAGTAAGGATCAAGCTCAACACACACCATACTATCTTCATTGTACAGAATTATCAAATCTAATTAGTATAAAGTCGAATCTACACGATACGATTCTTTGTGCGATTCGATTACAATTCTATTTACGATCCGATTAGATCCGACATGTTGAATCACACAAATAATCGTATCGTGTAGATGGGGCTTAACCTCCCTGCCGTTATAAAAAATTGCTGCGCATGGCAGGGAGGGTGTTTTTTGGCATTTTTTTTTTATAGCATGTAGCTAGCCTAGCGCTAGCTACATGCTTCCCCCCTCCCTGCGGCGTCCCCCCGAATGCGCCGATCGCCGCCGGCGCATATACCCATCCGGAAATCCCGTTCTGAACGGGATTTCCAGGAGGGCTTCCCCCGTCGCCATGGCGACGGGCGCGATGACGTCACCGACGTCATCGACGTCGTGACGTCAGAGGGAGTCCAGAACCACCCCTCGACGCTGCCTGGCACTGATTGGCCAGGCAGCGCACGGGTCTCGGGGGGGGGGGGGGGCAACCTTTGATGCGGCGGGTTGCAGCGAATCGGCGCGGAGCGGCGGCGAACGTAAGTTACACGCAGCTAGCAAAGTGCTAGCTGCGTGTAACCAAAAAAAAATTATGCAAATCGGCCCAGCAGGGCCGAGGAATCCTCCGCGGCAGGTTACCCCGAGCTGAGCTCGGGATAACCGGCAGGGAGGTTAAGGGCCAACAGATTGAAAATACCTTGATTGATTGATTGGATAAGCTCTTATACTACATGAAAGTGGTAAGATTGAACAACCAAGATTGTATGGTGTGTGTTGAGCATTAGTGTGACATCAGTTTGGTATACCCAAACAGTTTGCTGTTTCTATGGAGTCGGGGGGAAGGCAAGACAAAGCATCTTCCCACTGGCTGGGAGGAAGGGAACAATGCATCAATGTAATGCCTACCTGCTGCTAGATTCAACCAATTACTGCCTGCTTGTCACTTGAATCAACCAATCACTACCTGTCTGCCACTAGGATTGACCGATCACTACCTGTCTGCCACTAGGATTGAATCAACTGAACAGAATCAACTGATCTGTACCAGCTGGCCATTAGAATAGCTGATTAATCAAGGTAATCGGGTCACATAAGTAGTTCTGAAGCTGTCTGAATCTGATTAGCCATATGGAAAGTAGTGGTATAGCCCCAAAACTACACGTGGTTTTGAGTTTTCTCACCTGAAATGATCTTTGGTATATGGTTGCCTTTTTCAGATTGGCAGCTGACAGGCGGTGAATTTACCACCTGTCATCTACTCTCCTGCACCGGCTAGGTGCTTGGTTAAAACCTGCCTGTAATTAGAAACTGTCACAATTTATGTGTTATTAGTATTACTTTCTTGTGATTTGTATTTTCTGCTTGTTGTTGGTAATAGCCTATATTTGGTCAATTCTACATGTCATTGGTAGTATCTGTATATTGTTGTTGGTATTCTCTATTTGTCTTAGGTAATATCTACATTAACTTGCGTAAGAAAAGGAGGCGTGGCCTGGGGTGTGGCCTGTGCTGATGGGTGGGGCTTAGGGCGCCAGAATGTCTATGCCTATAGGCTCCTGAGCTGTAAATCCGGCCCTGCTTGTCGCTAATCTTCCGGGGGGCCGCGCTCATCGACGGGGGACATCAGAGCAGGGAGTAGAGATGGCTCAAACCTCAGATTTTTGGTTCGTGAACCTCCAAAGCGAACATGCGAAAAAAGTTTGCAAACCGGCAAACATTGCGAACTGCAATAGACTTCAATGGGCAGGCAAACTTCCAAAACTACAAACACTAATTCTGGCCACAAAATGATGGAAAAAATGTTTCAAGGGGTCTTACACCTGTAGGGGGGCATGGCGGAGTGGGATACACACCAAAAATCCCGGGGAAAATTACGGATTTGGTCCACAGCACGGTTTTAAGGGCAGAAATCACATTGCATTGCTAAATTGGAGACCTAAAGTGCTTTAAAACACCTTGCGTGTGTATACATCAATTAGGTAGTGTAATTAGTGTACTGCTTCACACTGACAGACTAAACTCACTGTGTAACGCACTGCAAACAGCTGTTTGTGTAGTGACGGCCGTGCTGGACTGGTGCGCACCATGGCCAGAGTGCAGGTGATGGCAGTTTTCAAGCCCATATGGTCGGGCTGAGGTAGCTGAATGACAGAACAACAGTGACTGATTGTCCAGCTGATCGAATTTGGTCTGTCCACACTGAAGCAAGACCATATTATCTTGGGTGTGCCCCCCCCCCAACACACTCATTTAGCTGGTCATTGCTTCATTGTGATACGCAAGCCCCTTCACTGTGGCAAGGTAACGATCACGAAGAGGAATTGACAAATGTACTTGCCTTTTGTTTTGTTGTTGCAGCCACAGTGCAACCAGAAAAATTAGGCAGGCATGTACACGCACCAGAAAAATTATTATAGCGGCAGCTGCTAGCAGCGGCCTTAAAAATTCAGGAATTAACCTGGAGTTCTGGACCCTGTTGGTGGTGAGGGAGAAGGCAGTCAAGCGGCCTGCAGGCAGAGATGCTGTGTGAGGACCGACTTAGTCTTGGGGCAGGCAGTCACACGGCATGCAGGAAGAGATGCTGTGTGTGGGGATTGACTAAGTCTTCGGGCAGGCCTAACCGTGCTTTGCAGACCAGGCATCCCTGGTCAGATGGACCCTTGACCTAACGCTGTGTGCCAGAGATGACACCACTTTCCTTTCAACATCATGGTACAGTTTGAGTATCGTCTTTTTTTGAGAAATAATTCCAGCCTGGTATTTTCCACTGCGGTGTGTGGCTTTGCTTTTGTGTGCTGCTTTTCCTCAGCTGGTCATCCCATTGCAGTTTGTGCTTTTTCATCATGTGCCTTCGTAAGGTAGTTGTCCCTACACGGATCTTGGTCTTTCCACGGCTCAATTATCGGTAGCAGAGAGTGCAGAATGCATCGCTCTCATCTGAGGCAGACAAACAAAAGAATTTCCACACCTCTGAGCTCTGGGATGATGGCACTTTGGTGATGGCTGCCAACGGAGTATTAAGTGGGGTGCCAGAATCAGAGCAGGAGGAGGAAGATATGTCACACTTCCCGTGCGGCAGATGAGGTGTTCTGTGTTAAATAGTCAACTACGTCCTGACAATATTGGGGGTTGATGGCACGTTCCTTCTTCTGAACACTGTATTTTGGTCGAGGGCCGCAGGAAATCACGACAGCACGACCTCGAACAGACCTGCCGGGTGGCCTGCCTCTGGCTCTGCCTTTTGTTTTGTGCATATTGGGGTGGGATGAAGTGAAAGGTATGCACTGACTTGACTAATACAATGTGCAGTCACACAGATGCAGTGAAAAGGTTGCAGTGACTGCTGGTATAACAATGTGTGGTCACACAGGTGCAGCAAAAAGGTTGCAGTGACTGCTGCTGGTATAACAATGTGCAGTCAGTCACACAGGTACAGTGAAAAGGTTGCAGTGACTGCTGCTGGTATAACAATGTGCAGTCAGTCACACAGGTACAGTAAAAAGGTTGCAGTGACTGCTGCTGGTATAACAATGTGCAGTCAGTCAAACAGGTGCAGTGAAAGGTATGCACGGACTGGTATATAAAACAGCGTGCGGTCACACAGATGCAGTGAAAACTATGCAGTGACTGCTATATAAAACAGAGTGCGGTCACACAGGTGCAGTGAATGGTATGCAGTGACTGGTATTATACCAGTTATCCAATCACATATACAGATATCCAATCACTGAGGCTACAAGGGATTACACCAGTTAATATGGTGTAATCCCTTGTAGCCTCAGTGATTGGATATCTGTAGAGCACAGAGGGGGCAAAGTACTAGACAGCAGTGCTTGGATAAAAACAGTGCCTATCTATATTAACCATTAACATACTCAAAACAATCCATGCAATGATTTAGAAAAAAAGAAAGCAATAACAGTGTTGCCAGCCTATTTTAAAATAGGACATATTTCTTTTGAAGAAACAAAGGACACATTTCTTTAACTAACCCTCTCCTCCCCCAACTACCGTATTTTTTGGACTATAAAACGTTCCTGACCATAAGAAGCACCTAGGTTTATAGGGGAAAAAATATACTAAGCCTAATAAATCTATAGTGCAGGGGCATCTTGTGAACCTTCCCCCCAAGCTGTCTCTATCTAAACTACACTGCCCAAATACACTAACCCCTGCTGCCCCACTAGCTACTTAGCTACCTTTACTAACATACACTAGCCCCTGCTGCCCCACTAGCTACACTTACTACCCTACATTAACCCCTGCAGCCCCACTAACTATACTAACTACCCTACACTAACCCCTGCTACCCCCTTCCCACTTCACTAATAAGAGCTAACACTAAACCCTGCTACACTAAACTCTGCTACACTCATCCCATCTACACTAGTCACAGCTACATTAATACTGGCTATACTAAACCTGCTACAATAATCTCTGTTACACTAATCCCAGCTACACTAATCACAGCTACATTAATACTGACTACACTGAACCCTGCTACACTAAACCCTGCTACACTAATTCATGCTACTCTAATCCCAGCTACTCTAATTCCTGCTATACTAATTCCAGCTACAATAATCCCTGCTACTCTAATCCCTGCTACACTAAACACTGCTACATTAATCCCTGCTACACAAAACCCTGCTACACTAAACCCTGCTACACTAATCTCTGCTACACTAATCCCTGCTACACTAAACCATGCTACTCTAATCCCAGCTACACTAATCCCTGCTACACTAATTCCAGCTACAATAATCCCTGCTACACTAATCCCTGCAACATTAATCCCTGCTACATTAAACCCTGCTACAATAATCCCTGCTACATTAAATCCTACTACACTAATCCCTGCTACACTACTCCCAGCTACACTAAGACCTGCTACACTAATTCCTGCTACACTACACCCTGCTGTACTATTCCCTGGTACACTAAATCCTGCTAAACGTATTCCTGGTACACTTATCCCTGCTACACTAATTGCTGCTGCATTAATCCCTGCTACATTAATCCCTGCTACACTAATTCCTGCTACACTAATCCCTGCTACACTAATTCCTGCTACACTAAATCCTGCTAAACGTATTCCTGGTACACTTATCCCTGCTACACTAATTGCTGCTGCATTAATCCCTGCTACACTAATCCCTGCTACACTAATTCCTGCTACACTAATCCCTGCTACACTAATTCCTGCTACACTAATTCCTGCTACACTAAATCCTGCTGCACTAAATCCTGCTGCACTAAATCATGCTACACTAATCCCTGCTACACTAATCCCTGCTACACTAATCCCTGCTACACTAATCCCTGCTATACTAATCAGATCTACACTAATCACAGCTACACTAAACTACAAGTGCAGCAGTTGTTCCCTATCAAGCCGAGTCCTCCATCTGCTCCTCCGACACAGCACCAGCACACTCTGAGCCCCTGTAAGACTTGTCAGAATATCCACTCACGAATCAGCCCCAATGCCCCAATCTATCACCACACGCTTCACCCTATGTGGCGCGTCCCCGCTTGAACAGGAGGTGAGGAGACAACACCTACCCGACTTCGGTTACACCCAGGCCTTTAAGTGTGCAAAGTATTGGGGCTGAATGCAGGGTGAGCAAATATTTCTCCAGGCCAAACAAGGATACAAGGTAACACAGTCCAGAAACAATCCAAGGTCATACACGTAAGATCAGAAGTATCGAGGTACACAAGGAGCAAGCGATATCAGAGTCAGGTTCCAGGCAGAGGTCGGTACAGGCGGCGATCAAACAGTAGTAATATTCCAGGCAAGGGTCAGTACGGGCGGCAATCAAGTAGAGTAGTCGTTATCCAGGCAATTCGGTACACAGAATATCCACAAAATGAATCAGCACCCAGTAAGCATACGCTAAAGCTATCACGGGCAATGTGCTAGTGAGGAAACAGTGTTCAAATACATTCACACACCCAATCAGTGGCCGGCCACTTTAACAGCAACCAATCAACAGGCAGCAATATTCCCTGCCTAAGTGTCAGCTGTATCTCCAGCTGACACAACCAATAGCAGTCCTCTCGAATGTCAGCTGACTGCCAATGTCAGCTGACCTTACAAGGTACACTTTCTGAGCATATAGGATGGGCGCTTGGCTCCATGCGTCCGTCCCCGCTCGCTTTCTGGATGCACGCGCACACCCCTGTTGCTATGGACGCCGGGGTTGCTACGCGCGCGTGAGGACAACGTGGACCCGGAAGTGCCAGAGTCCGCATGACTCGCGGCGGACACGGCTGCATCACGGGACCCCCGAGGTAAGTTCCTGACAGCCCCGTCTTCTGTCTTCCTGCCTTCTGTCCTACCTTTCTGGCACTGTAGCAGCTAACACGAGTCCTCTGTCTTTAGTTGGTGCAGTGTAACATGATCAAACACAGCACAGGCACACTCCAAGTTCCATCTTCTGGTACTTCCTGGACTAGCACCCTCTTACTGCATGACCCCAGCAGTGGCTACTTTGACAGGCATCGTCCCTCCAGGATTGGCTGCTGTCCCTGCAGTGCACAGGGATTGGCAGAGACAGGACTTCGAGGTCCGGCTCGTGGAGGTATCAGAGCCAATAGGAATGTTTTTTGGAGCCACACGTTACTATTGGCTCTGATACATTTCCTGGCAGGACCTAGAAGCCCCATCTTCCCCAATCCCAATGCAGTGAAGGGCTGGCAGCTAATCCAGGAGGGGTCATTGCTTGTCAAAGTAGCCACCACCATGGTCATGTAGTGCCGGAGCGTGCCGGGTCTGTGTTTAATTATGTTACTCTGTACCAACTGAATGCAAGGACTCGCACTAGCTGCTCCAGTACCAGGAAGATGGGACAGAAGACAGGAAGACTGAAGAGAGGGCTTGAAGCGCGCTGGTGCTGTGTTGGAGGATGAGCAGATGGAGGATTGGATACATAACAACTGCTTCTGCTGTGCACTGCACTCGGGGGTACCGTACATTCGGACCATAAGACACACTGACTTTTTCTACCCACTTTGGGGGGAGAAGAAGTGTGTCTTATGGTCTGAAAACTGCAGTAATCTAAAAGTGTAACACACCCACCAAAGCCCCCACTATACTCACAGAGATACTCAACTTTGGGGTCAGTTGACCCCACCAACAGGGCAGTTACAATACTTAGTACCAAAGTTAGTATAACAGACATGCCAACAGGCATAAAATATCTAAAACTGGCTTAAAAAGGAGGTAGTGGTGGACTTACCTCCTCCAAATGATGACCAAATAGTCAATTTCAGAAAAGACTCCAAAATGCAATGCATTTCCCAGGACACTGTCCATTTCCTCAGGCAAAAAGGGAATATCTAGGAGGCATATCAACATACACACTGATTCAACAATGGAGAGTTTTGTAAACCTTTTTCAAAATCTCAGTGTTATTATTATTATTATTTATTGTATTTATAAAGCGCCAACATATTACGCAGCGCTGCACAATAGATAAATGGGTTAACATATAAGGTAGGACATACAGGAAACTCACAACAAAACAAGATCATGCAAATTATTTGATAACAGTACAGTGTCATAGGTCAAAATAGAGACTGTTCTAGTCCACAAGAGGGGTGACTGACAGAAAGATTGCATAATCAAGTTGGAAACACTAGGGAGGAGGGCCCTGCCAGAGGCTTACAATCTAAAGGGTGGGGTGGGGTCAACAGGTGCATCTGTAGAGAGGGTGTCTAACAGAACATATGTCCTGGTGTAGGGCGGTATGCGAGCATGAACAGGTAAGTCTTGAGAGCTTGTTTGAAGGTATTAAAGGTGGGGGCTAGTCTAATGGCTGGTCGGAGCAAGTTCCAGAGAGTGGGGGCAGCCCTAGTGAAGTCCTGCAATCATGCATTGGACTGAGATATGCGTGGCGCGACTAGGAGTTTAGTGGTGTCAGGACAGGTAGGAGTGGATCTTCAGCAGGGGAAGCACAGTGGCCTGTTTTGAATATGGAGGGGAAGATGCCGATGGAGAAGGAGAGGATGCACAGGTGGGGTGGACAGGGGCCAGATCATAAAAATGTGGGCGGAGGGAATCAGATGGGACCAAATCTAGGGGGCAGGAAGTGGCAGGTGAAGTTGCCAGCGCCTGGTTGACTTCCGCCAACTTGACAGGAGTGAAGGAGATAAGGGGGGGAAGAGGCAGGAATAGGATGGGGTGAGCAGGAGGGGGCGATGGAGTGGGGGAGAGAAATATCTCTACGGACAGTTGTAATTTTGTTGATAAAGTAGTTTGATAGGTCAGTGGCTGAGAGGGAGGAGGTTGGGGGGGGAGGTGTGGGGTTGCGTAGGGCATTGAAGGTGTCAAAAAGACGATGTGGATTGGAGGCTTGGGTAACGATTAAGCGAGTGAAGTATTTCTGTTTGCTATCAGCGAGGGCAGTATGGTACATCTGCAGCTTGGTCTTGTATCACAGGAAATCATGGCTGTGGCAGGATTTCCTCCATTTGTGTTCTGCAGCTCATGTCTCTTTTTGTCATTTTTTGTGATGGCAGTGTGCCAGGGTTGGGGATTGGGGCGACAGTCGGTACGAAAGGCCAGGGGAGCAGCATGATCTGCTGCTGAGAGGTTACGATTGTATTGAGCTGCCGCTTGGTTGGGGCAGGTTAGGCTGGGGAGGTAGGAAAGGGATGGAGGGGTGTGGCTAGTACATTGGGGTCAAGGTTGCACAGATCTCTCTGCCACCGTCTAGGTTGGAAAGGGGGCAGGGGGTGCTGGATGGAGTGAGGGTGAAGGTGATGGTCAGAGATGGGGAATGGTGCAATGTCCAGGTTTGTAAGGGTGATGGCTTTGGAGAAAATTAGGTCCAGGGTATTACCAGCACTGTGGGTAGGGTGTTAGTGTGCTGAGTGAGGCCAAGGGAGTTGGTGAGGGAGAGAAGCTGAGTGGCGGCAGAGGTGGTGGGCTCATCAAGTGGAATGTTAAAGTCAACGAGGATGATGGTTGGGAGCAGTGATGCTCGGATACCCCTTTTTATTATTCGAGTTCGGTCGACATCGAATGGTAAATTATTTGAGTTCGGTCGAATATTTGAGTCGAATATTTTTTACTATTCGATTCGACCTCGAAATTCGAGCTCACTATTTGAGTCGGTATTCGAGCTCATTATTCGAGCTGACTATTCGAATTGGCCTTAAATAGCTTCCAACACTTGTTTTGGGGGTGAATGATGCAAGAAACATCTTTTTTTCCAAGTAACAACAGCAAGTGATTATGTGGGGATGTTCCTTTAAAAAAAAAAAGGTGGAAAGAGAAGTTGTGTCCAAAATTCTGTTCAGTACTGTATATACTTCTTCTTCTTATTCTATATCTTCTTCTTCTTCTTCTTCTATATCTTCTTCTTCTATATCTTCTTCTTCTTCTATAACTTCTTCTTCTATATCTTCTTCTTCTTCTTCTTCTTCTTCTTCTTCTTCTTCTTCTATATCTTCTTCTTCTTCTATATCTTCTTCTTCTTCTTCTTCTTCTTCTTCATCTTCTTCATCTTCATCTTCTTCATCTTCTTCATCTTCTTCATCTTCTTCTTCTTCATCTTCATCTTCTTCTTCATCTTCTTTTTCTATATCTTCTTTTTCTATATCTTCTTCTTATTATTTTTCTATTTCTTCTTCTTCTTTTTCTATATCTTCTTATTATTATTTTTCTATTTCTTCTTCTTCTTTTTCTATATCTTCTTCTTCTTCTCCTTCTTCTTTTTCTATATCTTCTTCTTCTTCTATATCGTCTTCTTCTTCTTCACTTATTTCTCTTCTATATTTTTTTTTTAAAGAAATGCAGCTATTTTTGAGCGTAATAAATAGCTCGTGGCGCATGGTGGAAGCGCCATTGTATGTGCTCCCTGGCAGTGGAAACACACAGACAGCAGGAGGTAAATTCTGCAGCAGCAGCAGGAGGAGGATGATTGTGTGGCAGCAGGCAGTCAATGAGGCAGGCAGCAAGACATAATAGGCTGTGGTACCTAGCGGTGGTACCAGGCCGTAAATACACAGCATGAGGTTCCAGACAGCGGTCGTGAAGCCCACATCGTGTCCAATACACAACTGGGACAACACAGTTTTCAACCCGGACACCTCTAAAAATAATATCACAAAGTATTAAAAAGTATATATATTTTTTTCGTTTTTTTAAAGAAATGCAGCTATTTTTGAGCGTAATAAATAGCTGGTGGCGCATGGTGGAAGCGCCATTGTATGTGCTCCCTGGCAGTGGAAACACACAGACAGCAGGAGGTAAATTCAGCAGCAGCAGCAGCAGGAGGAGGATGATTGTGTGGCAGCAGGCAGTCAATGAGGCAGGCAGCGAGACATAATAGGCTGTGGTACCTAGCGGTGGCACCAGCCCATAAATACACAACAGGAGGTCCCAGACAGCGGTCGTGAAGCCCACATCGTGTCCAATACACAACTGGGACAACACAGTTTTCAACCCGGGCACCTCAGAAAAATTAAACCTTTTTTTTTTATTAATTTTTTTATTTTTTTTTTTACGGCAAATTTAACAGATAGCTATTGTTGGACGTAATAGCTGGTGGCAGAGTGGCAGCAGAAGGTAAATCTGTGTACCCTGGCAGTGGGAAACACAGACCGACAGCAGCAGCAGCAGGAGGAATGGAGGATTAGTGTGAGTGTGGCAGCAGGTAGGCAGCGTGACATAATAGCCCTGGTACCTAGCGGTGATACCAGGGCTGTAAATAAACACAACAGGAGGTCCCAGACAGCGGTCGTGCAGCCCACATCGTGTCCAATACACAACTGGGACAACACAGTTTTCAACCAGGGCACCTCAGAAAAATTAAACCTTTTTTTTTTTAATGGTTTTGTTTTGTTTTTTTACAGCAAATTACACATATAGCTATTGTTGGACGTAATAGCTGGTGGCAGAGTGGCAGCAGAAGGTAAATCTGTGTACCCTGGCAGTGGGAAACACAGACAGACAGCAGCAGCAGCAGCAGGAGGAATGGAGGAGTAGTGTGAGTGTGGCAGCAGGTAGGCAGTGTGACATAATAGCCCTGGTACCTAGCGGTGATACTAGGGCTGTAAATAAACACAACAGGAGGTCCCAGACAGCGGTCGTGCAGCCCACATCGTGTCCAATACACAACTGGGACAACACAGTTTTCAACCCGGGCACCTCAGAAAAATTTAACCTTTTATTTTTTTAATGGTTTTGTTTTGTTTTTTTACAGCAAATTACACATATAGCTATTGTTGGACGTAATAGCTGGTGGCAGAGTGGGAGCAGAAGCTAAATCTGTGTACACTGGCAGTGGGAAACACAGACAGACAGCAGCAGCAGCAGCAGGAGGAATGGAGGAGTAGTGTGAGTGTAGCAGCAGGTAGGCAGCGTGACATGATAGCCCTGGTACCTAGCGGTGATACCAGGGCTGTAAATAAAAAAAACAGAAAAATTAAACCTTTTTTTTTATGTTTTTTTTTTTTTACAGCAAATTACACATATTGCTATTGTTGGACGTAATAGCTGGTGGCAGAGTGGCAGCAGAAGGTAAATCTGTGTACCCTGGCAGTGGGAAACACAGACAGACAGCAGAAGGGCAGTACACAGCAGCCCACTGTAGGTGTAAAATGTGTGGCTACAGGCGACGTAATAGTCAAACTGAACCAGGCTGGCTTGGTAGTGAGCAGGAGCCAGGAGGTGGTAAAGGGTGGTAAGGCATATTAACGATGGTTCCGGCAGCCAGTTCATGTCCCCCTCTCGCCAACAACAGGGGCCAGGAACTCGCCTTCCACCCACGCCTGGTTCATCTTGAGAAACGTCAGTCTGTCCACAGACTTGTGAGACAGACGTGAGCGTTTCTCGGTGACCACGCCACCAGCTGCACTGAAGCAGCGCTCGGACAGCACGCTGGAAGGGGGACAGGACAGCACTTCCAGGGCGTACTGCACCAGCTCGCTCCAGATCTCCAGGCGCTTGACCCAATACTCAATGGGATCAACAGGGGCATCGCTGTCAAGCCCTTTGTAGGACCCCATGTAGACAGCCACCATGCGGGTCAGGCGCTGGCTGTGACCGGAGGAGGATGCTGCTGCATGCACCTCCTTTCTAGTCACTGCTGGAGCTCCTACAGTCCTGTAGAGCTCGTTGCTGAGAGACAGCAGGTCTGTGGGGCGCTTGCTGCTGGATGCAGGCACCTGCTGCTGCCTCTGTGCTGGCTGGACAGTGGGGGTGGAAGGCTGGGGGAAGGCTTCCTCCAAGCGCTCAACAAGGGCCTGCTGCAAGCTCCTTATTTGTTGCGCTGGGTCTCCTCCTGTAGGAGGCAGGAACTGGCTCAACTTCCCCTTGAGGCACAGGTCCAACATCATGCTGATCCAGATGTCCTCCCTCTGCTAAATCTGGATCACCCTGGGGTCCCTGCACAGGCACGTCAGCATGTGCGCTGCCATTGGGAAGAGGCGGGCCACGTGTGCTGGCACATCGACGGCAGTGCTGTCCTCATCCTCCTCCTCTGCCGCCTCATCCTCTCTCCACCCCCGCACCAACTCAGCTGCACTCTGCTGATCCCCCTCATCAGCAGCAAGGTCAGGGACCTCCAACAAGTCCTCCTCCTCCTCTCCGTCAGAGGTGGACTGTGCAGCTGCATGCCGCTCCTGCTGGGCCAAGGCTGCCGCTCCCTGTTCCAGCAAAGCATCGAGGGCCCTGTTCAGCAGACAAACCAGGGGCACCCACTCGCACACCATAGCATGGTCCCTGCTCACCATGTTGGTGGCCTGCATAAGGGAGCCAGCACTAAGCACACCTGCTGCATGTGCCCCCAGTCGTCATCGGGGACGATGGACGGGATGTTGCTGGTCTTGTCCCTTTTCTGAGCGGCGGACACAGTGGCCAGGGCAAGGTACTGGTTGACAGCGTGCTTCTGTTCAACCAGACGCTCCAACATCGCCAGGGTGGAGTTCCAGCGAGTTGGAACGTCAAGGATCAGCCGATGGCGTGGCAGCTCCATCTCCTTTTGCAGGCTCGCAGAGGCTGCAGGCAAGCGCCGGAAGTGACGCACAACATTCCTTGCCGTTTCCAGCAGTTCGCCCATCCCCTGGTAGGTGTGCAAGAACTTCTGCACCACCAGGTTCAGCACGTGGGCAAGACAGGGGATGTGGGTCAGGTTTCCCCTGTCGATTGCGGCAACCAGATTGGCCTCATTGTCGGCCACCACCTCTCCGACTCTGAGGCCTCTGGGGGTCAGCCAAATCCTCTCCTGCTCCTGGAGTTTGGCCAACACATGGGTTGCCGTCAGTTTGGTCTTCCCAAGGCTGACCAACTGCAGCAGCGCTTGGCAGTGGCGTGGCTTCACGCTGCTGCTGAGGCGGGGGGTTTGGCCAGGTGTGCCGGAGGATGGCAGAGGATCGGAGGAACCTGCTGCAGTTCCCCTGACCCTGCGGGGTGGCACCACCCACTGTGTTGCTGCTGCTGCTGTGCCCGCTGCTGCTCTCCCATCCTCACCCCCTTCCACCAAGCTGACCCAGTGGACAGTGAAGGACAGGTAGCGGCCTGTCCCGTAGCGGCTGCTCTAGGAGTCCATGGTGACGTGGACCCTTTCACCAACCGCGTGCTCCAGCCCTCGCTCCACATTGGCCATGACAAAGCGGTGCAGTGCAGGCATGACCTGGCGGGCGAAGAAGTGTCTGCTGGGGAGCTGCCAGTCTGGGGCTGCACAAGCAAGCAGCGCACGCATGTCGCTCCCCTCCTGCACGAGCGTGTACGGCAGGAGTTGGGAGCACATGGCCCGTGCCAGCAAGCCGTTCAGCTACCGCACGCGACGGCTGCTGGGAGGCAGAGCCCTAACCACCCCCTGGAAGGACTCGCTCAAAAGGCTCTGGCGTCGCCTTTTGCTAGCACGGGAATCAGCGTAGACAGCAGAGGAGGCCACTGAGGACTGGCTGCCAGAACAGGCCTCAGTGTCGGCGGCAGGAGTTGCAGAGGGGGGAGGAGCAGTGCGTTTCCGCACTCCTGCTGGTGGTGCTAGAGGAGCAGGAGGGCGGGTGGCTGCTGTTGCTGCTGCTGCTGCTGCTGCTGAAGGCTGTGCAGTGATGGGTGTGGTGCCACTGCCAGCACCAGATGCCTTCAGCCTCTGGAACTCCTCATGCTAGTGGTAATGTTTAGCAGCAAGATGGTTGATGAGAGAGCTGGTGCTGAACTTTAAGGGGTCTGCACCTCTGCTCAACTTCCGCTGACAGTGGTTGCAAGTGGCGTACTTGCTGTAAACTGTGGGCATGGGAAAAAATTGCCAGATTGGTGACAAGAAAAAACCCCTACGGCCTGGAGCCGCTGCTGCCTGTCTCCCTGTGGTGGTTGGGGGGGGGGGATGCTAGGGTGCGGCTGGTGGTGGTACTGGCAGATGCTGCCGCTGCTGCTGCTGCTTAGCCTGAGACACCAGCAGGCTGTGGGACCTGCCTACTGCTGCCAATGCTTGCAATGATGCGCCTCCTTGCAAGGCCCACAAGCGCATCCTCCTCCTCAGAGCTGCTGATGATGACATCCCCAGGTGCTGGTGGTGGCACCCAGTCTTTGTCCGTCACCCTGTCATCATCATCATCATCATCATCATCCTCCCCCTCCTGAAACATGTCCTGCTGGGATGATGACCCCCCAAACTCCTCTCCTGATGCATGGATGGGCTGCTTGACTGTCGCCACAGTCTTGCTGTCCAATCCCTCCTCCCCCAAAGTGCCCATCAGCATCTCCTCCTCAAAATCGCCAACAACAGCAGACAATTGACTCATGATGCCTGGGGTCAAAAGACTGCTGAATGACAGGTCGCCAACTGACGGTGAACTGGCCTCCTCCCCAGGCCCTGCTGGGCGGCTGCTGCGAACAGGGGTGGTGGTGAGGGTGGAGGCCTCGGATGCAGAGCTGATGGCGGGCTGCTCATCCTCCGTCATCAGTTGCACCACAGTGGCTGCATCCTTTTCCTCAATGGGATGTTTCCGACCCGGCTGGAGCAAAATAGGAGCAGGTACTACACGCTGCTGCTGCTGTGTCCCTGCAGCGTGAGTTGCAGATGCTCCTGCTGGGCGCCCAAGGCGTCCACGGCCAGTGGCTATAGGCGGAATGTTAGCCACTGACGCAGCTGCTGCTGCTGCGGAACTGTGCATGGAGGCACGGCTTGCCACAATGCTGCTCCCTCTCCTCCTGATTCCCTTGCTGTCCTTCCCCTTGCCCAAACCGCGCTGGCTGCCACTTCCAGACATCTTAGATGTTTTGGGCGTAAACAAAAAAGTTTTTTAAAAGGGCAGGTGAAAAAGTGGCGTACTTTAATGGAGTGGATTGGTAGGTGAGGTGACACTAATCACTAAGTGATTAGATCGCTAAGTGATTACTAGGACAGTACAAATACCAAATACAATAAGCAGTAATCAGTAAGTGTGAACAGTGAACAGTGAGTGTGTCCCCTAGTACACTAACTAGAAAATACAATAATCAGTAGTAATCAGATTCAGTAGAAGGAAATAGAGTGTGTGTACACTACAGACAGTGCACGCACACACACACGCAGGAGCTAGCATTTGAACAGTGACTGAGTGTCCCTAGTACAGTAAGTACAACTAGAAAATACAATAATCAGATTCAGTAGTAATCAGATGATTCAGTAGAAGGGAATACTGTGTACTGTGTACACTACAGACAGTGCACGCACACACACACACACACGCAGGAGCTATGAACAGTAACAGTGAGTGTCCCTAGTACAGTAGTATAACTACAAAATACAATAATCACTCAGTAGTAAAGGACAAGACAGGGTAGAATACACAGCAGAAACACTGGTATAGATGAGAAATAAACTAACAGAGGACAGGAGGACAGCTGCCCACACAGGCAAGGCCCTGAGGCCTTAAGCTGTGTAAGCTTGCCTACAGCAGCAGCTGTCTCTATGTAACACACAAGCTACTAACTAAAATACAATCTCTATCTAGCTAACAACAATATAGGTGTATATAGCAGGTGTATGTGAGCAAAAACGCTAGGTGATTGACAACAATAGAGCACTTGCTAAGCCAAAGCACAAAGGAGCAGATCTCTCTCTGTACAGTCAAGCAAGGACGGAAAAACCGAACATGGCGGCCGCTATTTAGAGGGTAGGGGCTGGCCAGGGTCCCCCTCTGTGATTGGCTGCCGTCAGAGGGCCTGGGAGCCCTCTGATTGGCTCTAAGGACATCAATCTGGGCTATGACGCTATTCAAGCTCGGTATTCGAGCTCGAATAGCGCTGTTTGCTTGAATAGCGCGAATAGTGAGTGGGCTATTCGAGTTTACTCGAATAGCCCATTCGAATAGCTGCAGCTATTCGAGCTCGAATACCGAGCTCGAATAGCTGAAAAAGAGCTCGAATATTCGAGCTCTGCTGAGCATCCCTGGTTGGGAGGTCGGAGGACAGGATGTGTGGGAGCCAGGAGGCAAGGTTGTCTAGGAAGTGTGATGTTGTACTGGAGGGGGGGGGGGTACAGGACTGCAATAATGGCTGGGAGGGGGTGGTAGAGGCAGATAGTATGGACCTCAAAGGAGGTAAAGTGAAGAGAAGGGGGAGGGGTAAGGACACGGAAAGTGCAGGACGGGGAGAGGAGTAGGCCCACCCCACCCCCAAGCCTGTTATCTGGTCTTGGAGTATGGCTGCAGCCGCAGGCAGGTCAGATGGGGTGAGCCAAGTCTCAGTAAGGGCAAGAAATTTGAGGGTTTTTGAGAGGAAGAGGTCTGTAAGCTTGTTGCGGATAGATCTGGCATTCCAGAGACTGCTGGTTAGAGAAACAGATTTTCTGAGGATGGGGCAGATGGGAATGAGATTGGGGCGAGAATGTTCGTGAGTATGGGGAGGGTGGGAGGTGCGGCGGGGAGTGGGGCTAAATGGGTGAATTTGATTGTGGGGGGTGAGGGGGAAGTAAGGAGAGGGGAATGGGAGGGCTGGGAGACAGGAGTGGGCCTGTGGTTAAGATGTGTGGCAAGAAGTGGACAAGGGACTAAGGGCAGGAGCAGATGGAGCCAGAACATTAGGCACCAGTAGGGCGGGTGATCAGGGGAGAGAGGAGCAGGTATGAGGGGGGTACGCATACTGATGTGCTGGGGATACATAATGTTGCACTGGGAGTGGTGGTGTGGTTAGTGGGGAAAATGGTGTAGCAGAACCCGGGGAATCCTTGGTGGTGGGTGGGCTTGACTAGGGCAATGGAGCAACGGTTGGTAGATTATCAATGCAGTTTGTTTGTTTTTGTTGGGAATTAATCCTGGCAAAAACAGAGGCTCTCAATATTATACTGTCCAGTGAGTGACACTATCCAGTTATCTCTATGGGCGGTCTACCCATTTACCTGAAGGTGCTTCTTATGACACTTCATCTCAGGTCAGGTCTGAATGAATATAATCATTTCTGCCGGACTAACTCCATAAAAATGACTCTACTCCCTAAGGTGCTTTGTTTTTTCTATATGCTTCTAGTCAGCCCCCCCCCCTGCCTCCACACACACACACACACACACACACTTAACGCGGACTCTCGAAAATAAGTTGCTTTGTCTGGGATAAATCCCATCCCTCATCTACCTAGGGCTGCCCTTTATGTTCACAAATGGCTGCCGAGCCAACATAGACCCCATACTTTAGGCATTATTTATAAACATTGTTTACTGGTGTTGCACTCGACTAAACACTTTAAAAACCTTTTATATCTCCCCTCCCCAGTTTTTTTCCTTCATAGTTAATCCATTCTCCCCCCCCCCCCCCACACACCCTCCAGCATATGAGAGTCCAACAGCGTTTACCTGGTGGTGGGCCTAGGGTTTCTTGGGAGAACTTGGTTGCGTAATACCAAATACCCAATAGGGAGAGATTCTTTGCTCAGAAACCGGAGTATCGAATCCCACTCTCCAGGTTTGAGAGGCTTTGTTTGGAGAATCCTGCTACTAGAGGGTTTCAGATCTGTAAGCCACATATATGCAAAAAAGGCAGTGGAAAATTTGGGCGCAGGGTGAAGCCAAAAAATGGCTCACTCTGCTATTGCAAATTTCCCGATGGCATAGATTACTATTCCCCCTCCAGGCCACCATGGACTCAGGGGTAAGAGGCAACTCAGCTGCCAGCTATTGCACTCAGCGAATTGCAACTTTTTCTTTGTACTTGGGCTCCAGGGGTCAAGTCCTGCATGGACGCGGGTGAACGGCGTCCACCCACTTTTTCTTCAGAGTGAACGCCGTTCACCCTGGCTTGTGTGGAGGGGAGCAGCGCAGAGAAGGCAAACTATGGGGACAGTGGGGATGGGCGGACATCTCCCCCCCCATCCCTCACCTTCGTGCTCCCCTTCCTGCCTCTCCCCTCCAGCGTTTTGAAATGTCGGGCCCGGCGGTGAAAGTGGGCAGAGACTTTCCGCCTTCTTCTAGCCGCAAGGGACGCTCCGCTCTGTGTGCGGCTAGAAGACCAGACTAGCCGAACACAGAGCGGAGCGTCCCTTGCAGCTGGAACGAGGTAACTCTCTGCCCACTTTCGCCGCCGGGCCCGACACTTCACAACACTGGAGGGGAGAGGCAGGAAGGGGAGCACGAAGGTGAGGGATGGGGGGGGGGGAGATGTCCGCCCATCCCCGCTATCCCCATAGCTCTCCTTCTCTGCTCTGCTCCCTCCGGGTGGGGGCACACCTGGCTACCTGGGCACATATACCCCTGCCTACATATACTGGGGACATATACCCCTGGCTACCTGGGCACATATACCCCTGCCTACATATACTGGGGACATATACACCTGCCTACATATACTGGGGACATATACCCCTGCCTACATATACTGGGCATATATACCCCTGGCTACATATACTGGGCATATATACCCCTAGCTACATATACTGGGCACATATACCCCTGGCTACATATACTGGGCATATATACCCCTGGCGACATATACTGGGCACATATACCCCTGCCTACATATACTGGGCATATATACCCCTGCCTACATATACTGGGCATATATACCCCTGGCTACATATACTGGGCACATATACCCCTGGCTACATATACTGGGCACATATACCCCTGCCTACATATACTGGGCATATATACCCCTGGCTACATATACTGGGCATATATACCCCTGGCGACATATACTGGGCACATATACCCCTGCCTACATATACTGGGCATATATACCCCTGGCTACATATACTGGGCATATATACCCCTGGCTACATATACTGGGCATATATACCCCTGGCTACATATACTGGGCATATATACCCCTGGCTACATATACTGGGCATATATACCCCTGGCGACATATACTGGGCATATATACCCCTGCCTATATATACTGGGCACATATACCCCTGCCTACATATACTGGGCACATATCCCACTGGCTACATATACTGGGCACCAGAGCAGGGACAAGGTCCTCCAGCACCCAAGGCTGAGACACCAAAGTGCGCTCCTCCATCCCTCCCACCCCAGCTGTCACACACTGATTGCTATTAGACTAAGAGGGCCACAGGGCCCACAACCTCCCCAACACCTTAATCTCTAGTTATCTGGCTTGCAGTCACTGCTATGTATCCCCTTTTCTTATTTCTTTCTGCTTCATACACAATTAGGAATGACAACTGAATGAATTGTGCGCCCCCTCCTACACTGCGCCCTGAGGCTGGAGCCTCTCCAGCCTATGCCTCGGCCCGGCCCTGCTGGGCACATATACCTCTGCCTATATATACTGGGCACATATCCCACTGGCTATATATACTGGACACATATCCCACTGGCTATATATACTGGGCACATATACCCCTGCCTATATATACTGGGCACATATACCCCTGGCTATATATACTGGGCACATATACCCCTGACTACATATACTGGGGACATATCCCACTGGCTACATATACTGGGCACATATACCCCTGTCTACATATACTAGGCAACTATACCTCTGGCTACATATACTGGGGACTACTATACTCATGGCTACTTATACTGGGGACACCTATAGACCTGGCTACCTGGGGGTACCTATTTTGGGGGAACTGCTGTCAGATTATCTGCATTTTTGTGGAACCGCTGTTATGTATTTTGGGGAACAGCTGCCAAATTATGTCTATGTTAGGGGAACGGCTGCTGCCAGATTACGCGTATTTTGGGGAACTGCTGCCAGATTGTGTATGTTTGGGGGACCACTACTGCCAGATTATATGTCTTTTGGGTGTTACGTGTATTTTGGGTGATCCGCTGCCAGGTTTCGCGTATTTTGGGGAACTGCTTCCAAATTATGTGTATGTTGGTGGAACTGCTGCTGCCACATTGTCTATTTTGGGGGAACCACTTCCATATTATCTGTATTTTGGAGGAACTTCTACCAGATTATGTGTCTTTTTGGTGAAATGCTGTCAGATTACATCTATTTTTGGGGGATACACTACGGCAGAGCTCAAACCTCCTCGGCAGACCTTTTACATCACTGCTAAGGTCATGTATATTTGGCCCCACCCATGACCACGCCCACGGTGTGCTTGACCGCGCCCCTGTTGGGCTCCATCTTTTGCCGGCACCCAAATTACCCTCTGAGCACCTGATGGAGCTTGAGAGGTGCTGCAAATAGGAATGAGTGAAATTGGCCAAGGATAGGTGTGCCAAGCTTGTGGCATCATATTCATGGAGACTTGAGGCTGTAATTGCTGCCAAAGGTGCATAAACCAAGTATTGAGCAAAGGCTGAGAATGCTTACGTATATGTGATTTCTCAGTTTTTAGTTTTGTTTTTTTTTAGAATATGGGAAACCTGGCTTAGACTGGTGTGGCCATTTCCATATTAGACATCTCTTAAGACAATTGGGGGTGAGGCCGTCCCAGATGAGACAACAAACTGAGTTTGAAGATTTATGTACAGGTACAAACCCAGTAAAAAAAACCCTGTCCGAAATGTACCTTCTGCTAATTACCCAATCAGGCTATGAAGCACACTTTTTTGAAAAATGGGAGAGTGCACGAGGAAGATCCTTCACACCAGTGCTGCTCGTAATGGAAAAATCTACGCTTACGGATCATTACGCGTAATTTTACGCTATTACGCATTACGCAATTACGGTTACGGCGAAGGAAATTATCTACGGTACATCACTGTAATTACGCGTAAACTTACGCAATTACGCGTAAGGATACCGTAATGAAGGCGCTTACACTACGATGTTACGCGTAGTGCCGTAATACCCATTAATGCGTATTTTTTGACGCATGCGGACGATATGTACGCAATAGCCGTCAATGTGACAGTTATTGCGTACATATCATTCGTATGCGTCAAAACGTACGCTTATACTGAAGGGCGGGAGAAGATACTATTGGTTGCTTAGGATGTTGACTGATTGGCTACTCTTAGAAAATGGGAGATTTTACGTTAGTAATTACGCGTAAAATTACGCGTAAGTGTTCGTAAAATTACGCATGCCTAGCAATTACGGTAGACAGTGTAATTACGATACCACTTACGGTCTTACGCGTAAATAATTACGCGTAAGACCGTAAGTTACGCGTAACGCTTACGCGTAAATTTACATTGAATTACGATGCGTAATTACGCTCATGCGTAATTTCGGCCCAGCACTGCTTCACACTGGCACAACGAGAAAGAATGTGTATATTTGCCTACAAGATGTCCATATTAGCTAGAACCCAGGAAATACACTATAAAATACTCTAGCACTGGTACTATACTATATTTAACTGCATAGTATCTACAGCAAACAAAACAAAAAAGGTTTTGGAGATGTAGAAATGGTCTGGTCTCCTGCTGAGCTTATTCGGTCTTCTTCAAAAGGCAGCAACACTTGCCGTTTGGCGTTTACTGCTAGAAAGCTTCACACCTTGGTGTCACTGGCCAGGAAGGAACTTCTTTTGATGAAGTTAATTACACCACCAGGTCTTCTCAGAGAGCCACGTGTCTCATGAAAAGGAAGTTCTGCTGACAACTGAAATGCTAGATTTTTAAAAGAAGTCTGCTACCCCCCCCCCCCCCCCCCCCCCAGACATACAGTCTAGATCTGCCAACGTAATGACAATCGGTGCACGAAACGTTTTCTGTTCTCATGGCTCTTCTGTGACACCTCCCTCCAAGTATAAAGGCCTAAGCCACGCATCCACAAGATGTGTGGCGTTGCCGTTAATGTGGAAAACAGGTCTTGAGCTGCCGGTACGGCGGGAGAACTCATTGAAGCCCACGGCTTGGTTCACCTGGACAGGTCGCTGTCCGCTACCCTCAGGTTTGACCCGTCATGGACCTTTCTGGACAGGGCGTTTGCACCACCGTGTTCAGCTGTTGAATCTTCCAGGACTGCTGATAACAGGCAGTGGGTCAGGTAGGTCAACAGCCAGCCCACGCAAGGGGTCCTTGCTAAGTGGCTGTGGACCTAAGGGCACCCCGCGGGAATCCCTGGACTTTCCCAGCTCCCGACATGCCTTGCAGTATTTTGCTACATCCATGTTTATCCTGTGCCTGGCCAGAGGGCTGTCATGTGCGGAGTGCAGCACATGGCCCCGAAATGCACTCGGCACCACAAGCTTCACCTGCGACTTACCTGTAGTGGGCTGCACAGCCTTGCTGTACAGTCTCCAACCTTCCCAGTACACCTTGAAAGTGGCCCCGTCTGCAAGAGGCTCAGAGGCTTGCTGCCTGAGCGCCTGCAGGCTTGGGTCCCTTTGTAGCACTGCTGTGAATGCAGCACTGTCAGTTTCAGCCAGCTGGCTCATGTCACATGAAGTCAGCGGTTGAAAGTTCTCCCTACTGGGGTCAGCACTGAACAAAGAGTCTGGCACTGAGCCCACAACCCTTGCAGCACTTCCAGTTTCAGCCAGCTGGCTCATGTCACGTGAGACCAGCAGCTTAAAGTTCTCACCATTGGGGTCAGCACTGAACGAGGAGTTCAGTACTGAGCCCACAACCCTTGCAGCACTCTGGGTGACTGCTGCTAGTACAGGCATGGCATTAACATTACAATAATTGACATTCTTCACATCATTGACACATGCATTAATGACAGTGACAGGTACAGGAACATTTTCATCACAGACAGTTCGTACATTAAACACAGGTACCTTTGAAGCAGGTACTATTGAACCCGGCACCCTTGAACTGGGCACATTCAACCCACTTCCCCCTGGTGCTCCCCCCAGTGCAGTGGTGGCGCCAGGGGGGTGCTTGGGGGTGCTCAAGCACACCCTAGAATTGTCCAAGCACCCCCAAAGCACCCCCTGGTGTGAACTGACTTCAGGCGTCTAAGAGACGCCGAGTCAGTTCACAGCGGCAGCCTGAAGCAGCAGAGCAGGCCTACGGTAAGATGGCCGCCTGAAGCCCTGCTCTGCAGACTTGGAGTCTGCAGTGCAGGGCTTCGGGCGGCCATTTTCCCATAGCCCTGCTCGCCGGGTAATGCAAGCTGCAGGCAGGAAGTCACTGTAGGAAGAGGATCGTGGGAGCTGCGCGCCACAAGAAGGTCGGGAGAGGAGGAGGTCGGAACAGGAGGTCTTCTGACTAGGTGAGTAAATGGGTTTTTCTTTTCTTTTTCAGGTGGTGCTCCTGATTGTGGTCAGAACTGCTGAGCATTGTGCATATTGGGGTCAGATCTGCTGAGCATTGTGCATATTGGGGTCAAAACTGCTGAGCATTGTGCATATTCGGGTCAGAACTGCTGAGCATTGTGCATATTGGGGTCAGAACTGCTGAGCATTGTGCATATTGGGGTCAGAACTGCTGAGCATTGTGCATATTGGGGTCATATCTGATAAGGATTGTGCATATTAGGGGTCATATCTGATAAGGATTGTGCATATTGGGGTCATATCTGATAACGGTTGTGCATATTGGGGTCATATCTGATAAGGATTGTGCATATTGGGGTCATATCTGATATCGATTGTGCATATTGGGGTCATATCTGATAACGATTGTGCATATTGGGGTCATATCTGATAACGATTGTGCATATTGGAGTCATATCTGATAACGATTGTGCATATTGGGGTCATATCTGATAACGATTGTGCATATTGGGGTCATATCTGATAACGATTTTGCATATTGGGGTCATATCTGATAACGATTGTTCATATTGGGGTCATATCTGATATCGATTGTGCATATTGGGGTCATATCTGATAACGATTGTGCATATTGGGGTCATATCTGATAACGATTGTGCATATTGGGGTCATATCTGATAACGGTTGTGCATATTGGGGTTATTGAACGTGTTTTTTGTTCAAATCTGCTTACATTACGTGTATTTTCTTGAGAAAACCTGCACAATTATGTGAATTTTCTGTGGAAAAGGTCACCAAAACTTGGGCCCTCTGTCTTTGCGTTGCACTTTTAAAGGGAACCCGAGGTGAGAATAATATTGAGGCTGCCATATTTATCTCCATTTAAGCAATACCAGCTGCCTGGCTGCCGTGTTGGTCCTCTGCCTCTAATCCTTTCAACCATAGACCCTGAACAAGCATGCAGCAGGTCAGGGGTTTCTGACAATATTGTCAGGACTGACAAGATTAGCTGCATGCTTGTTTCTGCTGTAATTCAGTTCACTACTGCAGCCAAATAGATCAGCAGGGCTGCCAGGCAACTAGAATTGTTTAAAAGGAAATAAATATGGCAGCCACCATATCACTCTCACCCTGGGTTCACTTTAAATTACAGTTAGCCCCACCCTCATCCAGTCATGACCACACCCATTTTTTCGCCGTGGCAGGTTATAGCCACACCCAGGTCGTCAGCTCCCCCGGAAATTGGTCCAGCACCTGCATAGAACCCCCTAAAAAAAATTCCTGGAGCCGCCACTGTGTAAAGTACCTGGTGGTGGGCGGAGAGTCCGTCTCCTTCCGTGAGCGTCGAGGCAGTTGCGGCAGGTTCGTAATAGGACACAAGCTTGCCCAAATCAGTCCCCAACAGCACAGGGCCTGGGAGATCATCCACAACCCCAACAACCCTTTCTTGAACCCCAACCCCCCAGTCGAGTTTCACTCTCACTTGGGCTATGTGTAAAAGGTTGCCCTCTACTCTAGAAAGGGCAAGGGTTTGGCTGGAGCTGATGCTCTCCTTTGGAACAAGGTGTGCGTGAACTAAGGTGATGTCTGCTCCGGTGTCTCAAAATCCGGTGACAATCTGGTCGTTCACTCTAACAGGCTGCTGCTGGTTGATTCGGTCGTGGGTTTCCTTTCTGCGGGCAAACAAAACAAAATCTGATGATCCAGGCTGTGGTCCGCTGGCTGTTTGCATCTGCCGTGGGTGAGGTATTGGTGGTACAGGTGATCCAGGTGCTGGTGATGTCTGCCTCCACTAAGGACAGTCGAATTTCATGTGTCCGGGGTTGCGGCAGTAGTGACAGGTGACCCCCTCAGGTGCTGCAGGCCTGGGCGCAGCAGCTGCGCTGGGTGGCCTCTGTGGCGGACAGCTCACAGGAGCAGGAGGGTCTGCCAGGGTATTAGGCTGACCTCCTCTCCAGCTAGATGGTGCAGTTCTGCGTGTGTCAGGCACCCGGGTAGTCATGAAGGTTTCAGCGAGGTCTGCAGCGACAAGTCGCTGACGCAGGCTTGCGCTCCAGCACAAACTGTCGTACATCAGCAGGGCAAATGTTCTAGGACTATCAAGTCCTCCAGGACATCATAAGACCCATTGGTGAGGCCTAGAGTCCACTGGCGGAGTGTGGTGAGTAAACTGCTGACCACATCTCGATAAGAGTCCGTAGATTTTTTCTGCCAGGACCTGAACTGTTGTCGATAGGCTTCTGGCGTCAGCTGATATTTAGTAATGATAGTGTCTTTTATAGCGGCATAATCATTATCTTTTTCCACAGGCAACTCTGCGAAAGCATCAAGCACTTTGTAGCGCAGCAAAGGTGTCAGATGTCTGGCCCACTGGCCTGGGGACAGACGATACTGACAGCATGCTTTCTCAAAAGATCGCAAAAACAAGTCAATGTCAGTGTCTCTTTCAATAGAAGCAAATTTAAATTTTGCACTTACGGGTGATGCGGCTCCTTCAGCAGGGAGGCTGGGCGATGAACTCCGGCTGGCCTGGTGCACTTTTGCCATGTTCAGTTCATGCTGTCGTTGGCGCTCCAGTTCCGTAGCTTGGCGCTCCTCACGTGCTTCGGCAGCCTGGCACTTCTCATGCGCTTGGCGTTCTGCAGCCTGGTGCTCCTCACACGCTTCTGCAGTCCTCCGGACCGCACAATGCCTTCCAATCAGTTTCAGCACACAGACCATGCAATCTGTGGTCGCAATTGGTGCGCAGAAACTGCTGGGATTTTTGGCCGCAGACCGGCTAGAAGGGAGCCTGTGAGTTACGGTAATACAATTTACACACTATTTCAGGGTATAACTGCCACCACCTCTGTTACCATGGGACAGAGGAACCCACTGACTGGCTGATTCTAGACCTGCAAATAAAAATGGTTAAACACACTCTATTTTGTCTAGCTATCAACAGTAGTAGCGACTCTTCAGAAGCCAGGGTTCAGTTTTTGTGTGGCTGAATAATAGGGTAGCTGAACAAATAAATGGCGTTAGCATCGTTTATTAAGAATGCAATATAAATAATTAATATATACAGAAAATCATTAAAATCAACAATTATAGAGACATTAGTAGCCAGTATGAAAATAAAAGGGAGAAAATACTCTAGTATTCGTAAAGTTCCTTTGTTTCAGTTCAGGAGCAAAGTTCAGACAAGATGGCCGCTAACCACATGGTCCTCTGGCTAGCAGCAGCATGCTCTCGTAAAGATGGGATTTGGAGGACTGAGGGAGGAGTCCCTGGCAAACACTTTTGACTGATCCACATCTTTGGGTGGAGTCTCAGGTCCAGCCCAGGGGCTGGACAGGGTGCAGTTAACCCCCTGGGTGGGTTTCTGGTGCCCACCAAATATGACAGTTTCCATATCTCGGCTTACGCTTCCCGCACACACTTAATGGCCACAGATTCATGTTCCTCAGAATATGACAGTTCATATGACATCAAACTTGGGTGGTTTTGCATGCCCGGTTACGAAATAGCGGAATACTTCGGGTTCTGGGTATGTCAGTGGCCTCAATTTAATATTAAAATATTCACCAGCCCCGGACCAGCAGAATGAGATAACTTTCATACCTCTCATATGAACGGTAATCCTTAAATGCTAAAAACCATATACAGCATTCGTTTCTCTCTGCTCCCAATGGAGTCAGGCAGTCTGGTCTCCTGCTGGGCGTATCCTGTCTTCTTCAAAAGGCAGCAACACTTGCTGTTTGGGATTTACTGCTAGAAAGCTTCACACTTTGGTGTCACTGGCCAGGAAGGAACTTCTTTTGATGAAGTTAATTACACCACCAGGTCTTCTCAGAGAGCCACCTGTCTCATGAAAAGGAAGTTCTGCTGACAACTGAAATGCTAGATTTTCAAAAGAAAACCCCAGACTGACAGACTGACCCCCCCCACCCCCCCTAGACATACAGTCTAGATCTGCCAACGCAACGACAATCGGTGCAGGAAACCGATTGCGATTTCTGGTCTCACGGCTCTTCTGTGACAATGGTCATTCTGGAACATTTTTGGGGTGTATGAAAACTTCAACAAGGTACTAGAGGGGCTGGCAGTGTGAAGCTACAAAAGATGCTTCATAATGGGTTTTCTTGGAGTTGGCTGGAAATGTACAACAGTATATATGAGCATACACAGATTTGGGGGATGAATGACACGTCACGCCCGATTAGGGTACACAATCTCTGTATATGTTCAATGCAGAACCAACTAAGTCTGTTTCGTGTATCCAGTTGAATTTTAATTATGAGTCTATTTTAGTTAATGTTTCAGGTCTGTTTTTTACTAGACCTGGTTAATGTGTATGCATACCAGAAATGATGCGACATTAAAATACACTGTCGACTTCGTAAGAACATCTATGTACTAATGGAGCTGCGTCTCCAATTATGTATGCAATATACTTATGTTGGATCCGCATATGCTATATCATTTGATGGTGTCCATGTTTATAAAAACAAAATCATATTTTTCAATTCCCCCCCCCCCCCCCCAAACCCCAAATAAACTTTTTTTTTCCACGTTGTCAATATGGGTGTTGTGTGTAGAATTCTGAGGAAAACCAACAAATTTAATCAATTAAATAAGGCTGTAACATAACAATATATGGAAAAATATGGAAAAAGTGATGTGCTGTAAGTACTTTCTGCATGCAATTATAATGTAGTTTAAAGGGACACTTAAGTCAAACAAAAAAATGAGTTTTACTCACCTGGGGCTTCCAATAGCCCCCTGCAGCTGTCCGGTGCCCTCGCCGTCTTCCTCCGATCCTCCTGGCCCCGCCGGCAGCCACTTCCTGTTTCGGTGACAGGAGCTGACAGGCTGGGGACGCGAGTGATTTTTCACTTTCCTGGCCACAATAGCGCCATCTATGCTACTATAGCATATATCATATACCATATAGCAGCATAGAGGGTGCTAATGTGTCTGGGAACGCGAAGAATCACTCGCGTCCCCAGCCTGTCAGCTCCTGTCACCGAAACAGGAAGTGGCTGCCGGCGGGGCCAGGAGGATCGGAGGGAGACCGCGAGGGCACCGGACAGCTGCAGGGGGCTATTGGAAGCCCTAGGTGAGTAAAACTCATTTTTTTTGTTTGACTTAAGTTTCCCTTTAAATACAACTAAGGACATGGAGGATTGGGAGAATGTTTAATGTGTGATTCCTCGCCTATCAACCTGCCAAAAGTGCCATCGGCCTACAAAGTGTAACTCCGGTGGCACTGAGTTCTTGTGAGGCTGGCCCACTTGCCCAGATCAGACTCAGGTCTATGTTATAGGGCAGTGATGGCTAACCTTGGCACTCCAGCCATGTCAAAACTACAAATCCCATCATACTTCTGCCTCCCTGAGTTATGCTTAGAGCTGTTAGAGTATTGCAATGCCTCATGGGACTTTTAGTTCCACCACAGCTGGAGTGCCAAGGTTAGCCATCACGGTTATAGGGGCTGCGGAGGGAGGGCACATATTCTGGTCCTGCACCATGTTGAGGAGATTCTGGGCTCAGACAGACAGGCTTATTAGACAACTTGCAGATAAGGTTGTTTCTAGAGATCCCTGGGCTGCTCTTTTACATTTTAAAATTGAAGACTTGAGTAAACAGCAGCAGAAAATAGTAACCTTTATTTTTGTAGCTGCAAACCACACAATGGCTAGTTTCTGGAAAACTCAATTTGTTTCCTTTGAGGAAGTCATAATGAGGGTCTCGGGGTACATGGTGCAGGAACAGTTAGCTAGTATTCTTGAAGACAAATGTGCACTAGAGATGTCGGGAACTGTTCGCGGGCGGGCGAACAGCTCCCCCTGTACTACTTCCGGGTCGCTATGACCCGGAGTAGTATGCCTGCGCTGGCCCGGCGGTGCGCGTCCTAGATCGCGTGCCTGTTGCTGGGCATTTTCTGCGCATGTGCGTGACGTCATGAGTGACGTCAAGCACATGCGTAGAGAGTGCCCGTCAGCAGGCGCGCAATCAAAGACGCACGCTGCCGGGACAGCGCAGGCGTACTACTCCAGGTCATAGCGACCCGGAAGTAGTACTGCCCCCATAGAGGTTCGCCCGTGAACAGGTCGGGCCATCTCTAATGTGCACTGTGCACAAATGTGTCATATTTGACAGAATATGGAGCCCATGGCGTAGGATGATTGAAGACAATTAGAGAGTGATCTGGGATTTGGGGGCCCTGCTTCTTGAAACCTTGGCAACATTTTCTTGTCTTTTCTCCTGTTCCTTCTCTGTTTTTTGCTTTCCTTTTCTTCTATCTCTGTCTTTCCTTTCTTTCATCTGGTTCTGTCCCAGGTGTTCTTCTTTCCTCTTTGAATTACCACCACCAGTCCACCAGCTCTGAGAGCTTGAAACCTGCCAAAGCTGTAGCTAGGGATGTAATGATTCTGGGAGCAAGTCCCATATTTTAGTGAATTTATGGTATGTTCTGTCTGTTGATGAGCCCCTGTCTCGTATGTGTACGTCAAGGCCTGCAAGCCTAATATTGTGACATTGCTTTTTATCTTGATGGGCTGTAATATCTTCTTGTGAAATTTAATAATAATGTTTGAAGTACAAAACTTCCCATGTCTGTAAAGAGGACAAGGACACAGCCCGATATTGACCCAAGTTAATAAATGAACAGATTTGGAGCCCTTCTATTTTTGTGTGTAAACATTCATTAACCTTCTGCAGTCAAAACACGTGTTCACAAAAAAACTGGAACTCTAATAATAAAAAAGAAATTAGTTTGTAAAAATGAAAATAGATTGCATGATTTTGTACGAGGCTAATTCACCACAATGAGGTTCCCTCCTTAGAAATGGTCCATATTCTACTTGCACCAGTAATCACACAAGCAGACATTTCATGCTCTAGAACCTGAGCTAAGCCAATCAAGAGCATAACTAGAAATAACTAGGCCCCTGTGAAATTTTAGATGGGGTTCCCTCCATTTAGTGCCTTCTATTCACCTACCTCTCTACCCCTTTTAATACTGTATCCCTGGCCTGGGCAAAATTTGAGTGTTTCCGCATTCCTAAAATTCTCCCTCTTTTTCCCCCCTCCTTCCCTGCAGAGTCGTGAGCGGGCGGTGTAAGAATTTAAGTAATATATGCTTGAATTCATAGGCCTCAGTTACTTTAACTGAGGTTAGTTAAAATACTTGATTTGCAGAGTATACCTTTAAGGAGCATTTCTAGAAGCACTGAAGAACAGTGTGGTTCGGTCTGTACAAGGCTACGCGATGTACAGACAGATAGGCAGTCTTGTTCTGTAAACATTGAGCCAAGTACAGTAAACAAGTATTTCTTAGAACAAGATGACCGGTGCCTGGACCATGGGATTTTCAAGGCCATGCGCAGTAAGGACTGTGCTTGTCATGATACCACGGGGTATCTCACGGGGTCTGAGCCAATAACAGGTGATGAGTTAGTGATCCGTCACTGCTCAGATGATGTCACATTTAACTCTTTAGAGATGAGTTAAGAAGAGGTAACGTGTGCCCGGGAGGGCTATTCTGACTACTGCTGCTTCTTCTGATGTCTGGCTGATGACTTCCACCCTTTACTTTTATTTGTAATGTATTGTCATATAATCTAACTGTATGCTGTATATAGGCCTATGGGCCACGTAGATGTAACAATAAGAGGAAACCTGGTTGCCATGCAATGGGACCAAGAGCTGTAACGCAAAGAACAATGGCGTCGCTGAAGTGTAACATGTAGCAATAAGCATCTGTATATCTGTTTACTGAATAAACTCCTGAGACTGTGACAACGTCTAAGAAGTTCTATCTCCTATGCTGCTTGCTGTGATGAGAGTCGTATTTGCAGCTCTTATTAATGAGTTGCTGGTGCCGAACGAAGGAGTAGTGTTGTTGCCAATAGCAACCAACATATAGATTCTTACAGGCGATAGTTAGGGGAGACTTAAAACTCACCTGATCGCCGTCCAGCGTCGCAACTCCATGGCAACAGGGCATCACATGACATGACCTCGGAACATGCCAGCATGTAATACGCTTGCTCGTCCCAATGTCATGTCATGTGACGCCCTGTTGCCATGGAGACGCGACACTGGATGGCGATCAGGTGAGTTTTAAGTCTCCCCCATTACCGCCCACATTGGCGACCCTGCAGGGAGGGAGGGGGAAGGAGGGGGATCCGAGCGCTTGTTGGTGGGCCAGAGTAACAGCGCGAGCAGGCCTAATCTGGCCCATGGGCCGTAGTTTTCCCAGTGCTGCTCTATGCCCTCTATGCCTCTTTCTCAACTCACAAAATGCTCAACTGTATAATGAGGCACTGGGAGGGGGTTGCACTTTGGAATCTCTAGTTCTGTAGAACCTTGTCTCGACCTTGAGTAAGGGATAAGTGGTGCAAACACCATGTCTGCTCCCAACAGTGATAGCGGGAGTACCAGTATAGTAGCACCTTTTCTGACTTATCAGAATATGTGCCACGGACACCTATGCCAGGATTCTCCTCCTCGACTTCAGCTCCGCCTTCAACACATCATCCCCAACATCCTCCATGATAAGCTGGTACAACAACAATGTGCATCTCTCCCTCTGCATGTGGCTGAAAGACTTCCTCACAAACAAAACCCAAGTGGTGAAGCTCAACACCTTCACCTCGCGAGTGCAAACCACCAACCCAGGCAATCCCCAAGGGTGTGTCCTATCACCAATCCTATTCTCCCTATACACAAACTTTTGCACTACTAAGAACGACTGTCAAGGTGATTACGTTTGCAGATGACACAACCGTCATAAGCCTCATAGACAAGAGCTGAGAACTAGCCTACAGTCAGGAGATGGAGAGGATCAGCAAATGGTGTAAGGACAGTAAGCTTTTCCTCAATTCAGCAATACTGTTGAACTAACCATTGACTAACAATTGATTCCCCCCCAGTTCTCATTGAGGGCTCCAAGGTTTCCAAAGCCCCCAGCACTCACTTCCTAGACAGCACAATCACCAAGGACCTAAGATGGGAGGAGAATGCTTCCAAAGCACAAAAAAGGCCCAACAACAGCTGTTCTTTCTGCTCCAACTGAAAAAAGTTTAAAATGACTTACACCCTTTTGACCCACTTCTACTCCACCATCTTTGAGTCGACGACGCCCTGGGGGGTTTATGGTGGCATCTGGGAGTCCCCTTTAAGAAGGGGACCCCCAGATGCCTGCCACCCTCCCAGGAGAAGTGAGTATAGGGGTACAAAGTACCCCTTACCAATTTCCACAAAGGGTTAAATGAAATAAAAACATGCCGACGAGAAAATTATTTTATTATTCTTAATTAACCAGAAATTCTTACCTGTACCTTTTTAAAAAGTTCCCATATCCTCGGAAAAGGTCCCACACCAATATCCTCTAACTTGCGACCTTCAATTACATCTTGATTGAAGATCTCCGCCATCTGCAGCCACACACCACCGCTCCCGCCGCCAGCTCTCAGCTACACTAAGTGTAGCTGAGAGCAAGTCCTATGTGGACGCTTTACCGCCAGCTCCCGCTGTCCTCCCCACACCTGTCGTCCTGGAAGTGGGCGGAGCCATGATTGAAATCACTCAAATCCGTGATAGGGGGTATCCGAGCAACCCTGCTCGGCGATTAAAATCTATTCTGATTCTTTTCCGATTAATTCAGAAGGCCCAAATCAATTATCTAATATACTGCCATGATTCATATTTGCCCTAATAGATCATACTAATTTCTCTGTGCTTGTACTGCAGATTGTCTAATTACTTTTTTATCATGCTCTTTACTTCTCTCGTAAACTATGAGTTTGTTTTTCTGATAAATTCTGTGCTAACCTTCAAACTATTCAGTACCCCTTATGTACACAAGGAGCATGCAATATGCATCCAACTTCTGCCCCCGCTGGAAGGCAGGTCTCAATTGCTGGTTTAAAATTTAGCTTGGAATATATCCCTACCCAACCACGCGTGGTTTAGTCAATGGGTGGGAGATAGCTTCCTAAAGATACATTTACACAGGCATTGCTTCCGTCTACCCATATTTGATCTAATTTATATCGATCATAATAGATAACCATACCTCCCAACTTTTTGAGACAAGAAAGAGGGATGCTTAATCCACACCCCTGTCACACCCCTGATCAATGTTTTTTACTATGGAAAAGATCTGCTTTCTTTGTACGGGTGTTCTGGATGTTATTTTGATCCTATGCCTATGTCTTTTTTGACCTTTTTATTTTCTACTAGCTGATGACCAGGCATTGCCCGGGTATGTATTTGGCTGGTGTTGGCTCCACCCACTTTTTCTAACCCTAACACACAAACACTCAATGACCAAGTTTGTGAGCTTTGGGGTCTTTGGCATCAATAATTTGTGCATTCCCATAGAAATTAAACATATCAGATAAGCTGTTTATGACTCCATCCCTTTAATGGATTTGGACCCCAGTCACCCAATGACCAACTGTAGCAGGTTTGAGGCATCTGCCATTAACAGTGTAAAAATGGCAGAAATTTATATATTCCACTTGAAAATCAACAGTTGCATTTTGATTGGCTATTATAGGCTCCACCCACTCCCCTGAATATTTATCAGTCACCCAGTGACCATCTGTGCAAAGTTTGAGAACACTGCCATTAACACTGTAAGAATGGCTGCAGTTTATATTTTACCAGTGAAATTTGTTTTTGGCTCTGCCCGCTTTTTGTAACCTGGACACACAGTCACTCAATGACCAAGTTTGTGATCTTTGGGGTCCTTGACATCAATAATTTGTATTTTCCCAGTGAAATTAAACAAATGTGATTGGCTGTTTTTGGCTCCAACCCCTTTTCTGAATTTAAATCCCAGTCACCCAATGATCGACTGCACTAGGTTTTAGGCTTGTACCATTAACAGTACAAGAATGGCAGCAATTTTAATATTCCCCTTGAAAATCAACAGGTGAATTTTGATTGGCTTTTTTTAGGCTCCATTCACTTTTCTGAATATTAAAGTGAACCGAGCACCTTTTTAGCACTCAGGACATTTCTATAGCACATGAAAAATGCATGCCAACAATCTGTTTTATTATTAAAATAAACTTGTATTTTACCTTGTATTTTACAATCAAATGAGTTTTAATAGGCTGTTTCAGAAGCCTGACCGTCCGCAGAAATCTCAGGACACTAATTGTTTTATTGAGCTAATTACCCAGAAGAAAACCATCTCTTTTCAACAACAAAGGGGGTGGGTAATTAGGACTGTTTGAAACAGACAATGTATTACCCACCCCCTATGTTGTTGAAAAGAGATGGTTTTCTCAATAAAACAATTAGTGTCCTGAGATTTCTGCGGACGGTCAGGCTGCTGAAACAGCCTATTAAAACTCCTTTGATTGTAAAATACAAGGTAAAATACACGTTTATTTTAATAATGAAACAGATTGTCGGCATGCATTATTCATGTGCTATAGAAATGTCCTGAGTGTTAAAAAGGTGCTCGGTTCACTTTAATCCCAGTCATCCAGTAACGAACTGTGCAAAGTTTGAGAACCCTGCCATTAACAGTGAAGTAGGGCTGCAGTTTACATTTTATCAGGGAGTCTGTTTTTGTATCCACCCACTTTTTGCAACCTTGACACACAGTCACTCAATGACCAAGATTTGAGCTTTCGGGTTCCTGGCATCAAAATTGTGTGAATGGATGCAGTTTATGCAGCAAAGAAATCTGATTTGCTGTTTGTGGCTCCACCCCTTTAGTGCATTTGAACCCCAGTCACTTAATGACCAAATGTAGCAGGTTTGAGGCCTCTGCCATTAACAGTGTAAGAATGGTAGCAGTTTCAATATTCCCCTTGAAAATTAATAAGGGAATTTTGATTGGCTGTTGTAAGCTCCACCTACTTTTCTGAATATTAATCCCAGTCACCCAGTGACCAACTGTGTCAAGTTTGAGAACCCTGCCATTAACAGTGTAAGAATGGCTGCAGTTTATATTTACCATGTAAAAAGTTGTTGTTAGCTCCACCCACTGTTTCTAACTGTGACATACAGTCACTCAATGACCAAGTTTATGAACTTTGGGGTCCTTGGCATCAATAAGTTGCATTTTTCCATTGAAATTAAAAATTCTGATTAGCTGTTTGTGGCCTGCCCCCTTTTCAGAATTTAAACTCCAGTCTCCCAGTGACTGACTGTGCCAGATTTGAGGCCATTAGGAGTGTAAGAATGGCAGCAATGTTAATATTCCCCACACACAAAAGAAAGCATCCATGACACTAAGAATCACTACATAGCCAAATCCATCATAATCATATATAATACTTTATTAAGGGTAACATAATAAAAACAAATACAATCAATCAGCAAGGGGTCTATACAGGTGGGGTACTCAAAAGACACTCCTGTATACTAGTAATAAACAATATTCGTCCAGAATGACACTAAATACGTAGGTGTCTAATCACCAAAAATGGGTAAACACACATACAACAGCTGTTGGGAAAGAAACCTAGCATAATCACATGCCTGGTAACATCCACATGAAAATTGAATCAATGTGTACAGTCACTTTTTAGCCCGCAATCATGCATCTACTCGTAATCGGGCTATGCACTTACCCACAAGGAGAGAACCCACACATCGAGGCCCAATTGCTGTACGCAATCTCACACGTTCCGGACCCCTGTCCTTCGTCGGAGATGTCGGCGCAATGAATCCCGGGAGCCGACGAGTTCCGGTGGGCATGGCCACGCCCACCGCTGGACTGCGCTTATGCGTCATTACGCACGCACCCAGTCAGGCCACCGTCGTAACCAAGCCTCAAGTCCACTAAGCCCACCCCCAGGAAAAGTGCAAAGTCCAATATAATATATGGAACAAGGCGAAATATGCCAACAATTATTCTACTCAAATATATAAAATGAATAAATAACAATGGATTGCTGCGGACAAGTAAGTACTTCAAGTATGGGTACACACTAAGGATTGACCACGGCTTAAGAATTAACGATTGTTCATGGATTTACAATTGTTGATATTGTATATATTTATAAATGAGCTATTTTTGATTTGGCAGCTCATTCATTGCGCCGACATCTCCGATGAAGGACAGGGGTCCGGAACGTGTGAGATTGCATACAGCAACTGGGCCTCGGTATGTGGGTTCTCTCCTTGTGGGTAAGTGCATTGCCCGATTAGGAGTAGATGCATGATTGCGGGCTAAACAGTGACTGTACACATTGATTCAATTTCATGTGGGTTTTCCCATTTTTGGTGATTAGGCACCTATGTATTTAGTGTCATTCTGGATGAATATTGTTTATTACTAGTATACAGGAGTGTCTTTTGAGTACCCCACCCGTATAGACCCCTTGCTGATTGATTGTATTTGTTTTTATTATGTTACCCTTAATAAAGTATTATACATGATTATGATGGAGTTGGCTATGTAGTGAGTCTTAGTGTCATGGACGCTTTCTTTTGTGTTTGACTATATGCGTTTTGTCCATAGATATGGATAGAAGTTTGGTTTTTTTCTTTGTACTCTGCTTTGTTGTGCCTATGTTAATATTCCCCTTGAAAATCAATAGGTGAATTTTGATTGGGTTGTAGGCTCCACCCACTTTCCTGAATATTAATCCCAGTCATCCAGTGACCAACTGTGTTAAGTTTGAGAACCCTGCCAATAACAGAATGGCTGAAATCAATCTAACAAATCGGATTGGCTGTTTGTGGCTCCACACCTTTACTGGATTTGGACTCCAGTCACCGAACGACTGACTGTATCAGCTGTGAGGCCTCTGCCATTTACAGTGTAAGAATGGTAGCAATGTAAATATTCCCCTTGAAAATCAATAGGTGAATTTTGATTGGCTGTTGTAGGCTCCACCACATTTCTGAATGTTTCGAGTTTGAAAACACTGCCATTTACAGTGTAAAAATGGTTGCAGTTTATATTTTCCCATGTAAAAAATGTAGTTGTTGTTGGTGCCACCCACTTTTTCTAACCTTGACATTCAGTCACTCAATGATCAAGTTTATGAGCTTTGGGGTCCTTGGTATCAATAATTTGTATATTCCCATTAAAATTAACCACTTTGTACTCCTTGACGTATAAAAACGTCAAGGAGGACAGGCGCGTTCCCACGCGCTCCCACGGCCGATCGCGCGCGTGCACGCGCACTCCCGGACGCGGATTCGGTAGTCACGGAATCAATGTTTCGGGCTATGGAGCCCGATCACTGATTCCTCTCCCCCGCTGAAAAAGCGACAGCTTCTCTCGGAAGCTTCGCTTTTTCTGAAGCTATGACCCTCTAAGCGTACATTGTACGCTTAGAGCGACGTCATGTAAACAAACTCAAGATTGCCATCTTGTGGCCAAAAAGTAAAACTACAAGTAAAAGTTAAAAAACATTACAATACACAAATATTTCCCCAAATAAAACACTTTCATATCCCACCCTCCCAAAAATGCCCACATAAAATGTTTAATAAAAAAAAAAAAAAACATTACTATAAAAAAAAGCAACGCATAAATATTTACCTAAGGGTCTAAACTTTTTAAATATCTATATAAAGATGAAATATTTCTCTCTATTTTTTTTTTATAAGCTTGTAAATAGTGATGAATGCAAAACGGAAAAAATGCTCTTTTATTTCCAAATAAAATACTGTCGCGATACATTGTGATAGGGACATAATTTAAATGGTGAAATAACCGTGACAAATGGGCAATTACAATACGTGGGTTTTAATTATGGAGGCATGTATTATTTTAAAACTATAATGGCCGAAATCTGACAAATAATGAATTTTTTCATTTTTTTTTCTTATTCTTACTGTTAAAATGCATTTACAGTAAGGTAGCTCTTAGCAAAATGTACCCCCCAAAGAAAGCCTAAATGGTGGTGGAAAAAAACAAGATATAGATCAGTTCATTGTGATAAGTAGTGATAAAGTTATAGGCTAATGAATGGGAGGTGAACATTGCTCGGATGCATAAAGTGAAAACGACTGAGAGCTTAAGTGGTTAAACAAATCTGATTGGCTGTTTGTGGCTCTGCCCCTTTCTGAATTTGAACCCCAGTCACCCAATGACCAACTGTACCAGGTTTGAGGTATGTGCTTTTAACAGTGCAAGAATGGCAGCAATTTAAATATTTCCCTTTAAAATCAACAGATTAATTTTTATTGGCTGTTGTAGGCTCCACCCATTTCCTGAATATTAATCCCATTCAGCCGATGAACAACTGTGCAAAGTTTGAGAACCCTGCCATTAACAGTGTAAGAATGGCTGCAGTTTATATTTTCCCAGGGAAATTTGTTTTTGTCTCCACCCACTTTTTATAACCTTGCCACACAGTCACTCACTGACCACGTTTTGAGATTTCAGGTTCTTGGCATAAATGTGTTAATGGAAGCAGTTAATCCACCAAGAAAATTTCATTGGCTGTTTGTAGCCCCGCCCCTTAAGTGAATTTGAACCCCAGTCACCCAATGACTGACTGTAGCAAGTTTGAAGCCTATGCCATCAACAGTGTAAGAATGGCAGCAGTTTAAATATTGCCCTAGAAAATCAGTAGGTGAATTTTAATTGACTGTTGTAGGCTCCACCCACTTTCCTGAATATAAATCCTAGTCACCCAGTGACCAAGTGTGCCATGTTTGAAAACCCTGCCATTAACAGTGTAAGAATGGCTGCAGTTTATATTTTCCCAGTGACATTTTCCCATTTAAAATGAATGGCTGAAATTTGATTGGCTGTTTTATGCTCCGCCCACATTTCATGGATTTGTAACCTCGGTCACCAAGTGACCAACTGTGCCAAGTGTGGGGACTGTGGCTTGGTTACTGTGAGAATGGCAGCCTTTTACACTTTTTTCCATTGACTTGAATGGGTGGAATCTGATTTGCTGTTTGTAGCTCCGCCCAGGTGTGCAGGGGGGACATGAGACCCTCAGAACATATCATCCCAGGTAGTAAGGGATCTGTATACCAAGTTTCGTTCAAATCGATCAAGCCGTTTTCGAGTGATTGCGGCACATACACACACACGCACGCACGCACGTACACGCACAATTTTATATATATAGATTACAGACTGAAAAATGTCTGATTGTCTTAAGAATGTATTGCCTTCTGTGACATATGTTTATGGATCTATTATGCATGGGATGTATAGTTATATGGGTTGCTGTGTTGCTGTGTTCGTATGTAAATATATGCTGCCATGGTTTTGTGTATAATTTTTTGCGTACACTACAATGTGCATAGCTGCGCATCCATTATCTGCGGGCCGGTATGCTTTCCCTACGCATTATACTTACTTCTTCCTATTTGCGCTCCAGCGTGGTTTGCCTGTCCTCCTTCGGCCTCCGTCCGGCGTTAACGCCCCACTGACGTCACGTGTGACGCTGCGCCTGGCGCGTACATGTGACCGCTCCTCTTCCGATACTTAAGTCAGCGCCCCGCGCTGCTCTATTGCAGAGTTCCCCTCGTACTCTCTGAAAAAGCGCCGTGACGGCCGCGATACCGGTGAAGTAGTCCACCGAGGGCTCCTTCCTCCAACACCGGCTAAGTATACCTCCAGCCTATTGCTTCCACTGTAGCGTTCCCCACTGTCAGTCTCACTCAAACTAGCACGCTATAGTACTTTATATTGGTTGATAAATCCATGGTCACTATATGGTTATGAACTGTTATTTATTACAGGTTTTTTTATATATATTATATGCACTGTTATCATTTAGATTATATGTTATTCACTGCACTATTTTGAGGAGGTTCTGAACCCGGGTTCATACAATGCAGGGGTGCTCTTTTTTTAACACCCCCACTGTTAGGCTGATTGTCTTTATCGATATACATATATTGATGCCGCCTCTTATGTTCTTTATTTAGGATATATAGATATATTAATTTTCTCATATGGAGGGTTTGTGTGAACGTTTTTAATGTTTTATCCTTTACTAGTGGAATGAACTATATTTAATAAAATTGTTTCAGATGCTTTATACTATATATAGTGAGGTGCTGTTTTCATCAGCTATCCTTCTTTCTTGTACAGCTGTTTGTGTAGTGATGGCCGTGCTGGACTGGTGCGCACCATGGCGAGAGTGCAGGCCATGGCGGTTTTCAAGCCCATTTGGTCGGGCTGAGGTAGCTCAATGACAGAACAACAGTGACTGAGTGTCCAGCTGATCGAACTTGGTCTGTCCACAATAAAGTAACAACCTTATTATCTTGGGTGTGCCCCCAACACACTCATATAGGTCATTGCTTTATTGTGATACGCAAGCCCCTTCACTGCAGCAAGGTAAAGATCACGAAGGGGAATTGAAACATGTACATGCCTTTTGTTTTGTTGTTGCAGCCGCAGTGCAGCCAGAAAAATTAGGCATGTACACGCACCAGAAAAATTATTATTATGTTTGGTAGCAGCCACTGCTAGCAGCAGCGGCCATAACAAATTCAGGAATCCACATGGAGTCTTGGACCCTGTTGGGGGTGGCGGAGAAGTAAGTCAAGCGGCCTGCATGCAGAGATGCTTGGGGCAGGCAGTCACAGTGTGCAGGCAAAGATGCTGTGTGTGGGGACTGACTAAGGCTCAACACACACCATACAATCTTGGTTGTACAGATTTACCAAATCTATGTAGTATAAGGGCCAACAGATTGAAAAATCCTTGAATGATTGATTGGATAAGCTCTTATACTACATGTAAGTGGTAAGATTGAACAACCAAGATTGTATGGTGTGTGTTGAGCCTTAGTCTTTGGGGCAGGCAGTAACCCTCCGGGATCCATGCTTCATTCATTTTGATAAAGGTGAGGTACTGAACACTTTTTTGACCTGACTGCTGGTGGTATAATACAATGTGCAGTTACACATGTGCAGTGAAAAGGTATGCACTGACTGCTGCTATAATACAATTGTGCTGTCACACAGGTGCAGGGAAAGGGTATACAGTGCCTGCTGTTAAAATACAATTGTGCAGCCACACAGTTGTAGCGAAAAGGTATACAGTGACTGCTGCTATGATACAATTGTGCAGTCACACAGGTGCAGGGTAAAGGTATGCACTGACTGGTGGTGGTATTGTATAATACAAAGTGCAGTCACACAGAGGCAGTGAAAGGTATGCACTGAATGTGCTGGGCCTGGCACAGTACAGCAATTAGTAAGGGCCAGCTGCAACAGACAAGGCTGTATATGCAGTGTCAGTGGCAAACACACACACACACACACACACACACACACACACACACACACACACACACACACACACACACACACACACACACACACACACATCAGAAGAACATTAGCTCTCAAAAGAGCTGTTTTGGTGGTGCTTTTCATCAACAAATATCAGCAAGGAGCAAGCTAACAGACTTCCTAACTATCGCTTTCCCTATCTCTCCAATGTCTCTCCCTTTTCTCACTAATACAGCAGCACACAGAGTGAGAACATGGCTGACGCTGCTGCCTTTTATAAGGGGGGGAGGGCTCCAGGAGGGAGTGCAGCCTGATTGGCTGCTATGTGTCTGCTGACTGTGATGTAGAGGGTCAACGTTTAGCCCAATGATGTAGTATAGGGGGCGGGTCGAACTCGCTAAGTTTTCTCGGTGCACCGCAAACTAAGTTCGCGCGAACAAGTTCTCCGGCGAACCGTTCGAGTCATTTCTAACTGTGGGCAGTTACCTATCTAACCTATACTGGGGGCACCTACCTATCTAATCTATACTGCGGGCACCTACCTATCTAACCTATGCCGTGGGCACCTACCTATCTAACCTTTACTGCGGGTACCTACCTATCTTACCTATGCTGTGGGCACCTACCTATCTAGCCTTTACCGCAGGCACCTACCTATCTAACCTATACCGTTGGCACCTACTTATCTAACCTATACCGCGGGCACCTACCTATCTAACCTATACTGCGGGCACCTACCTATCTAACTTACAGTAGCGTAATTGCCATTAAAATCGTAATTGAAAATACCGTAAGCGTAATTTTCAACGCGTAATTTCGCGTTTCGTTCATGCCGTAATTTCACATTAAACGCTACCGTAATTTCGCGTTAAACCGTAACGCTCCGTATAATGTAAAAAAGCCACCGACTTTAAGGGTTAATAGCAAAGCCCCCTTAAATGCTAAGAGCCTCAAATTTGGAAAATATATTAAGGAGATCAGGAGGAATAAGAGGAAATTTTTTTTTTCAAAAAGACCTTATAGTTTTTGAGAAAATCGATGTTAAAGTTTCAAAGTAAAAATGTATACATTTAAAAACCCGCCGACTTTAATGGTTAATAGCAAAGCCTGCTTAAAGTTTAGGAACACCAAATTCCTAGGGTATATTAAGGGGATCAGTGGGAATAAGAGGAATTTTTTTTTTTTCAAAAAGACCTTATAGTTTTGGATAAAATCAATTTTTAAGTTTCAAGGGCAAAAATGTCTTTTAAATGCGGAAAATGTCAGTTTTTTTTGCACAGGTAACAATAGTGTATTATTTTCATAGATTCCCCCAAGTGGGAAGAGTTTTACTTACTTCGTTCTGAGTGTGGGAAATATAAAAAAAAAACAACGTGGGGTCCCCCCTCCCAGACCTCTTTAACCCCTTGTCCCCCATGCAGGCTGCGATAGCCAGAATGCGGAGCGCCGGCCGCGTGGGGCTCCACACCCTGACTATACCAGCCCGCATGGTCCATGGATTGGGGGGTCTCGGAAGGGGAGGGGCAGCCAAGCTTTCCCCTCCCCCTCCGAGCCCTTGTCCAATCCAAGGACAAGGGGCTCTTCTCCACCTCCGATGGGCGGTGGAGGTGGAGGCCGCGATTTCCTGGGGGGGGGGGTTCATGGTGGAATCTGGGAGTCCCCTTTAAAAAGGGGTCCCCCAGATGCCCACCCCCCCTCCCAGGAGAAATGAGTATAGAGGTACTTGTACCCCTTACCCATTTCCTTTAAGAGTTAAAAGTAAGTAAACACACAAACACTTAGAAAAAGTATTTTAATTGAACAAAAAACATAACCACGAAAAAAGTCCTTTAATATTCTTAATTAACCATTAATACTTACCTGTCCCTTTAAATAAATGATCCCTCGCAATAGCCTCGGAAATGTTCTATCAGTTACAATGTAACAAAGTTATTACAATGTAACAACTTTGTTACATTGTAACTACGCCGCACCCGACGTCACTCGCCGCTCAGCCGCCGCACGGACCCGACAGAGCTCTGAGCTATATAGCTCAGAGCTCTCTAAGCATCTTTGAATTTGGGCTCCAAGGAGCCCCATTGGTCCTTAGCAGACCAATGGGGTTCCTTCTGATTTGAAGGAACCCCATTGGTCTGCTAAGGACCAATGGGGCTCCTTGGAGCCCAAATACAAAGATGCTTAGAGAGCTCTGAGCTATATAGCTCAGAGCTCTGTCGGGTCCATGCAGGACGCTAAGTCCCCGCCGGCTCCCGCTGCCCTCCCCGCCTCTCCCACATGTCACCAACATGTCACCCACATGTGGGTGACATGTGGGTGCCAGATGTGGGCGGGGTGGACAGCGGGAGCTGCGGGGACTTAGCGTCCTGCACGGACGCGTAATTGCTGCGGCGGCTGAGCGGCGAGTGACGTCGGGTGCGGCGTAGTTACAATGTAACAAAGTTGTTACATTGTAATAACTTTGTTACATTGTAACTGATAGAACATTTCCGAGGCTATTGCGAGGGATCATTTATTTAAAGAGACAGGTAAGTATTAATGGTTAATTAAGAATATTAAAGGACTTTTTTCGTGGTTATGTTTTTTGTTCAATTAAAATACTTTTTCTAAGTGTTTGTGTGTTTATTTACTTTTAACTCTTAAAGGAAATGGGTAAGGGGTACAAGTACCTCTATACTCATTTCTCCTGGGAGGGGGGGTGGGCATCTGGGGGACCCCTTTTTAAAGTGGACTCCTAGATTCCACCATGAACCCCCCCAGGAAATTGCGGCCTCCACCTCCACCGCCCATCGGAGGTGGAGAAGAGCCCCTTGTCCTTGGATTGGACAAGGGCTCGGAGGGGGAGGGGAAAGCTTGGCTGCCCCTCCCCTTCCGAGACCCCCCAACCCATGGACCATGCGGGCTGGTATAGTCAGGGTGCGGAGCCCCACGCGGCCGGTGCTCCGCATTCTGGCTATCCCAGCCTGCATGGGGGACAAGGGGTTAAAGAGGTCTGGGAGGGGGGACCCCACGTCGTTTTTTTTTTATATTTCCCACACTCAGAACGAAGTAAGTAAAACTCTTCCCACTTGGGGGAATCTATGAAAATAATACACTATTGTTACCTGTGCAGAAACTTAAAAATTGATTTTATCCAAAACTATAAGGTCTTTTTGAAAAAAAAAAATTTCCTCTTATTCCCACTGATCCCCTTAATATACCCTAGGAATTTGGTGTTCCTAAACTTTAAGCAGGCTTTGCTATTAACCGTTAAAGTCGGCAGGTTTTTAAATGTATACATTTTTACTTTGAAACTTTAACATCGATTTTCTCAAAAACTATAAGGTCTTTTTGAAAAAAAAATTTTTCCTCTTATTCCTCCTGATCTCCTTAATATATTTTCCAAATTTGAGGCTTGTCACGGACGGTTGCGGGGCCACTGGCGCATCCTGTAACCGCCCGTGAAGAAAAAGCGATCGCACTCGATTCCCTGCATCGATTGCGCTTCAGATCGATAGAATCTGGGTTGATTGTGTAGGAGGTCTGCAGTCTTTTTTCAGCAGAGAGAGAGCACCAGCTCAAATGCTGGATGGCTCTTTTGATATGCTAATGAGCCTGAGCCTAATCTGCCCCGGAGAGTCCCTGGCTTCAAGCTGTGCTGATGGCCCATCCATCAGGTATAAGGTGACAAGCACCATGGCAGAAGCAATCTAGTTGGGGGAAAAACCAGACTCGCGGGCTCCCTCCCAGCAGGGGAGGTGACACCTAGCTGGCTGCCCCAAACTTCAAAGAGCCTTTGCCTGGGAATAACCTGAGTCTCATAGCATATCCATAACTTCCCAGATCTGTCATATTTCTGGGGTTCCTGAGATGGCAGCTTCGCCAAACGTGGGGGAAGTGTAGCATGAGCCCCGGTGCTGGTGCTGAGGAAGTTTCAGAACATTCTGAGGTAAGGACTGCCAGTTAGGCAGTTTGAAAGTGCCCTGATGATACCACAGGGGTCCCACCCCTCATGTCTGGTATCAGGGCGCTGGGTAAATCGAGACAGACCTGAAAATTTTAATAAATCTGCCCTGACCTGTACGGTTCTGTGAGATAGAGCCCATATATGGGTAGATATGATTTCTAGTCCCCAGGACAAGGGGAGGGCTCATCTCATCTTCTAAGGGGGTGTGTGGCTCCCCGCCCTCACTCCCTCCTACTGAATCAGGGGCATAAGAATGGCAGAGGACCCAAACTCAGTGTCCTCCACCCTGAAAACATCTTGAACTCATCGGTGCCAGCTTGAGGATATGCTGGCATCCACCTGGTCTGAACTCTGAACTTTGAAATGAAAAAAGACCGAGAGCCCAATATAGTGTAGTATGCAATGGCAGGATATGGGAAGTATAACAAATAAAAATATTATACTCACAAACCAGGGTTGCCTCGGAAGCAACCACTGTCAAAGCAGGTGGGGAGAACAAGCCTGTCCCCACTCAGGAATAAAACGTCGCTCTCCGTAGGATAGAGGAAATAGTAGGGTAAAACACCCTTCCACCAAGGGTGGACTTCTGGATACGTGATTGGTGTACAGAGGCGCCGATAGTATAAAAGTGGCTAAAACATTAAAAAGGTTTAGGTTGCGGTGGTGGACCAGCTAACCACAAACGGACGACAAGGCTGTCGAGTATCAACATATATAATTTATTCCAAAGCTCCCACTAAAATTCGCAACGCGTTTCACGGGCAGCAGCCCGCTTCTTCAGGCAATGAGGGTCAGGAGCAACAACACAGCGTGACGTCTGGAAGACTGCTTGGCACCTCTGTCAAGGTGCCAAGCAGTCTTCCAGACGTCACGCTGTGTTGTTGCTCCTGACCCTCATTGCCTGAAGAAGCGGGCTGCTGCCCGTGAAACGCGTTGCGAATTTTAGTGGGAGCTTTGGAATAAATTATATATGTTGATACTCGACAGCCTTGTCGTCCGTTTGTTGTTAGCTGGTCCACCACCGCAACCTAAACCTTTTTAATGTTTTAGCCACTTTTATACTATCGGCGCCTCTGTACACCAATCACGAACTCTGAACTTTGATTGAAACCCAGAACTCTGTTTTTCCCACAAAAAGGACATCTTTCCAGGAACTAAGTATTTTTCTCCCTTCTTTTATTTTTTTTATACTGGCTATTACTGTTTTAATAATTGTTGATTTTAATAATTGTCTGTATATATGAATTATTTATATTGCGTGAATAAACGACTTTCTCCAAGTCATTCACTGTCCGCTACCCTGCTTATCAGCACACACAGAACTGATCCCGGGTCTCTGAAGATACGTTACTGTTTGTTTGTTGTTGGCTAGACAGAATATCGTGTGTTTAACCGTTTTATTCGCAGGACTAGTCAGTTAGTGGGCTCCACGGTCCCATGGTAACCACGGTGGTGGCAGTTTACTCTGAACCAGCGGGTGAAGTTGTAATCACCCGTGTCTCACAGGCTCCCTTCTGAGTTGGCTGCGGCTAATTCTTAACGGTTCCTGCGCATTGACTGCGACCAGAGTTCGCACGACCTGTGCGCTGGCACCGTTTAGAAGGCTAAGTGCGGTCAGCCACAAGGGCTCCTGTGACAAGGCTCTTAGCATTTAAGGGGGCTTTGCTATTAACCCTTAAAGTCAGCAGCTACCTAACATTGATCCATGCGTCAACTTTTCCGCTTGGGAGCATGGCCATACGCATTCATTTCGTAATACCCACTGTAATGCGAAAATTACGTGAAAATTACGCTTACGCGAAATTTCGCGAAATCCTTCTTCATTACGATTATGTACTTACGGCCATAATCGTAATTACACTAATTACGCGAAATTTCACGAAATCGTAATTACGTCATTACGCTCATCTCTAGGTGTTACCCCCTTTTTTTCTGATCTACAGAGAGCTACTTCTTAACCCTGAGTAGGGTCAGCTTTATTCTCCCCACCTGCATTTACAGTGGTTGCCTGAGAGGAGCCCTTGCTTGTGAGTATACCTAAACTTGCTTTGTCAGTATTCCATTTATAACCAGTACTTACTACACTAGAATTTGCTCTCGGTGTCCCTCTTTTCTATTTTTATGACTGTTTTATTTTTTAAAAAAGTGTAATAACTTATTTAACCTCCTGAGTGTTACGCCGCTCAGGAGGTTTTGTTACTTTTTGCCCGATAATAAAATAATTGTCCCAAATGATTGTAAACCCTTTAGCTAGCACTAGGCTAGCTAGTAAAGGTGTCCGGCAATCCCCCGATCCCCGTCACTCCCCCGTTTATACATTACCCAGCCTGGATCCAGCGATCGGCGCAGCCTCCCCGGATAGCTCCGGTCTTCACTATAAGAAGGATCGCACATGACGTCATGCGCAAACCGGATTCTCCCCATAGAGAGACCAGAGCTGTGCAGGGAGGCTGCACGATCGCTGGATCCGGGGGGGGGTAATGTATAAATGGGGGGTTCGAGGGGGATTGGGGGGGGGATTCGGGGGTGCCCGACACCTTTTCTAGCTGGCCTAGTGCACACACAGTGTCGGGCACACCGCTAAGGAGGTTAAAGAGGGACTTTAGCCAAGGATTGAACTTTATTCCAATCAGTAGCTAATCAATCCTTTCCCAAGAGAAAGTTTTCCTTTTTTTGAATAGATCATCTGTGTGGCTGATATTATGGTGAAACCCCTCCCACAGTGTGATGTCATCAGCAGGGTCTGGACAGTTTGCTGTCTGTGAACCTCGTTGCATTGTGGGAAATAACGGCTTTTTCCAGCCGCCAAGCAAGCAATATCTCCCTCTGTGCATAGAGCTCTCAGTAATGAACATTCCATTACCTTTTCTCAAATAGACCATCGAGAGGTCTGTATGGTTGATATTGTGGCGAAACTCCTCCCACAGTGTGATGTCATGACCATGGTCCTGATAGTTTGCAGTCTGTGAACCTCACTGCATTGTGAGAAATAACTGGAAATAATTTCTAACTGCCAAGCCAGCAGTATCTTCCTCTGTGCGTCAAACTCTCAGTAACAAACATTCCGTACAGATCACCTGGCATAACTAAAGATGTCACCACCTGCGATACATTTCAGAATGTAAATCAGGGAGAGGAAAGATTTTACAACAGGCAAACACTGACTAAATTATCTGTGAATGAATATTGTAAAATATAAGGGATTTTATTCATTGTTATTTTCACTACAGTTCCTCTTTAAAATAAAACTGATTGATAGTTTTGGTAGACAAACATGTATCATTAGTAAATTTCAAAGGTCAGCAATTTTGACTGGCGCCGCCTGATTGGAAAAGGAGCATCTTGAGTCCTGACCTGACATTGGGTAGCTAATATTAACCTGAGTTAATAAATAACCAGTTTTGGAGCCTTTTTGCTATCCTAGGTATTGCTGGTGATGCTACAACAATATATAAATGTCCAGGTGGAGATTATGAATCCATCACATCCCTGCTGACTGACTGAGCTGCAGCAAGAAGCCAGGTAAATCTGTTATTTAACTTTTTTTGGTCCTTTTAAACTTGGTGTGATATAACTGGTGAGCAGCAAAATGGCTACCACATCGCACTATTACACATACTTTACTATATGCAGCAGACTGCGTAGACAGGGACATTGGATGCAACCAGCTTTTAAAAAGTCGCACCCTTCAACAGGCCCGGGACAAGGCTTCCCAGCACCAGGGGCAGAGAATCCAAAGTGCGCTCCCACCCCCCGTGCACAATACATACACTACACACACACACACACACACATACACACACTCACTGTACATACACACACACACTCTCACACACACAAACACTGTACATATACACACATGCACACACACACCTGCAGTGCTCTCAATGTAAATCCCTCACCTACCCTCACTTCACATGAGGGCACTGCTGACTGCATAGCTCCCAACTGTCCCCAGAGGCGTAGCTAGGGTTTTCAGCGCCCGGGGACAAAGACTATTAATGCGCCCCCCCAAAGTCAAGGTTGCGGGCGGCCCACGCAGCGCGTCGCGCCAAAAAGGGGCGTGGTCACATAATACATGTGGGCGTGGTTATGGGTGGAGCCAAATGTATATGGAGGTTAGCAGGCTCACGCTCACCCACCCTCCCTCAGTATGTTCCTTCCAGCATGTTCCAAGACAAATTCAGCAATCATGAGCCCGCCCCATCAAGCCAAATTCAGCAATCATGAGGCCTCCAACATAACCAACTCAGCAATCATGAGGCCCCCAACAAGACAAATTTAGCAAACATGAGGCCCCCAACAAGACAAATTCAGCAATCATGAGGCCCCCAACAAGACAAATTCAGCGATCTTGAGGCCCCCAACAAATCATGAGGCCCCCAACAAGACAAATTCAGTAACCATGAGGCCTCCAACAAGACAAATTCAGCAGTCATGAGTCACATAAATAGACAGCATTTCACATAAATTGGTAGAATGCCCCCTTAATATGGTAGACACCTCTCACCTGGCAGCAGTTCTCCAAAATACACTCAATCTGACGTGGTTCCCCAAAAATAGGTAGCCCCAGGTCTATAGTTGTCCCCAGAATAGGTGGCCAGCGGTATAGATGTCCCCAGAACAGGTAACCAGGGGTAGAGATGTCCACAGATCAGGTAGCCAGGGGTATATGTGCCCAGTATATGTAGGCAGGGGTATGTGTGCCCAGTATATGTAGCCAGAGGTATATGTGCACAGTATATGTAGCCAGGGGCATATATGCCCAGTATATGTAGCCAGGGGTATATATGCCCAGTATATGTAGCCAGGGGTATATATGCCCAGAATATGTAGCCAGGGGTATATATGCCCAGTATATGTAGCCAGGGGTATATATGCCCAGTATATGTAGCCAGGGGGTATATATGCCCAGTATATGTAGCCAGGGGTATATATGCCCAGTATATGTAGTCAGGGGGTATATATGCCCAGTCCATGTAGCCAGGGGGTATATATGCCCAGTATATGTAGCCAGGGGTATATATGCCCAGTATATGTAGCCAGGGGGTATATATGCCCAGTCCATGTAGCCAGGGGGTATATATGCCCAGTATATGTAGCCAGGGGTATATATGCCCAGTATATGTAGCCAGGGGTATATATGCCCAGTATGTGTAGCCAGGGGGTATATATGCCCAGTCCATGAAGCCAGGGGGTATATATGCCCAGTATATGTAGCCAGGGGTATATATGCCCAGTATATGTAGCCAGGGGGTATATATGCTCAGTATATGTAGCCAGGGGTATATATGCCCAGTATATGTAGCCAGGGGTATATATGCCCAGAGTAGGTAGCCAGGGGGTATATATGCTCAGTATATGTAGTCAGGGGTATATATGCCCAGTATATGTAGCCAGGGGTATATATGCCCAGTATATGTAGTCAGGGGATATATATGCCCAGTATATGTAGGCAGTGGTATATATGCCGAGTATATGTAGCCAGGGGTATATATGCCCAGTATATGTAGCCAGGGGGTATATATGCCCAGTCCATGTAGCCAGGGGGTATATATGCCCAGTATATGTAGCCAGGGGTATATATGCCCAGTATATGTAGCCAGGGGTATATATGCCCAGTATATGTAGCCAGGGGTATATATGCCCAGTATATGTAGCCAGGGGTATATATGCCCAGAGTAGGTAGCCAGGTGTCCCCCTCCCTGGCTCCCCAGCAGGAGGGGAGCAGCGCAGAGAAGAGGGAGAGCTGCTCTCCCTCCCTCGCTGTCCCCTCCATTAATGTCCGGGTGCTGGCAGCGGCGGGCGGAACTTACCTCCGTCTCGTCGCAGCGCGGATGGATCTGCCGCTACTCTGGTCTAGTCAGACCAGAGCAGCGGCTGCAGGACCTGAACTTCCGGCCGGCGCTGGAGCGAGACGGAGGTAAGTCCCGCCCGCTGCGCCAGACACCCGGACAATAACGGAGGGGACAGCGAGGGAGGGAGGGAGAGCCCTAAGGTGAGAGAAGGGGGGGGAGATGGCCCCCTTCTCCACCGTCCGCATAGCTCTCCCTCTTCTCTTCTCTGCGCTGCTCCCCTCCGCAGAGAAAAAAAAATCAGCTCAGCTGGGCGCCCTTAGGGACCCGGCGCCCGGGGGCACTTGACCTACCCCGACCCCCCCTAGCTCCGCGCCTGACTGTCCCTCTTTTGGAGGGACAGTCCCTCTTTTGGAGGGACAGTCCCTCTTTGGGAGAACTGTCCCACTGTCCCTCTTTCAGGACTTTGTCCCTCTTTCTATGTAAAATATATATATTTCTCTACTAAAAAATGTCTTTGATTGACTCTAAACTTTATTCCCATCCTTTAAATTGGTAGGTTACTAATTTTAAAATGTTAATATGGAGGAAAATGAACCAGGATAGAAAGGGCCAGTGTGGTTGTAATGATAAAACAACATATTTTTCTTATGAAATCTTTATGGTATGCATGACTAGGGGCATGTCGGTGGCATGATCAGGGGTGTGGCAGGGGAGTGGCTTGAGTGTCCCTCTTTCTCATCTCAAAAAGTTGGGAGGTATGCTGACTGTACTAAGAACACATGACATCTAGTCAGGCAGCTATTTGATGTGTTTGTGATTCCCTCTCTGCCTCTTTGAAGGACCCCTTCCCCCCACCATACCTGCTACTTCCCAGGCCTCGACGTGTAAACAGCTGGGTGTTCTCTGGCTGTGCTGGGTACACACTATGAGATTTTCTGGCCAATTTACTGTCCGATCAATTATTTCCAACATGTCCGATCTCCTTTCCGGTCGATTTCCAAGCATTTTGCGATCGATTTCCATTCATGTCAATAGGAAATCAATCAGAAAATGCTCGGAGATGAATCGGAAAGCAGATCGGACATGTTGGAAATAATCGATATGTCAGTAAATCAACCAGAAAACAGTCATCAATGAGCAGGGATCGGCGTCCACTGCTGCCTGAATGCTAGCAGGGGGTCCCTATCCCTCCTCACAGAGTCCAGCTACATCGCAGGCAGACTCACACATGCAGTCCACAGTGGCAGACAACTGTCTGCAGGAAGCCGACACCAGTTCCATTACAGCAGAAGTCGGCTTCCTGCTGTTGCCTAGCAACCCGATGCACACAGCCGTGCCTGTCATCTCTTTGACGACAGCGAGGCTGTTAGAGTTCAGGGTAGATGGGAGCGCTCCACACCAGATAGGAAGAAGATGCCAGGACACTCGGGAAGATTAGTTTAGTGGGGGATATCATAGAGCAGGAGGGGAGAGGGCAGTGCGGGGAGAGTGCAGAGGAATGCGCCCTCTAATGGAAGCGCTCAAAGGCTCTAGCCTGTCCTGCCTCTGCCTCGGCCCGGCGCTGCCCTTCAATCACGTGTATACTGCTGGACAGGAAGTGCGCAGTAGAGTCGATCCAATCAGCCCATCAGAAAACTGCTAAAGCACCTGCACTGCGAACACAGTGAATCCAGCACAGGAGACTTGGGCGCAGCCGGCGCCACCATAGGCCGTAATAGGAATTACAACTATAGCTGCGCACAGGGAGTAACTTCGGTGCTGTCAGAAGATGGAGCTGAAGTTACTTTTAAAACACAATAATTCAGCTTTCAGCAATTGCTGGAAGCCAAATTATTTCATTCCCCACCATCTATGGCGGCCTGGAGGGGGAATAATATATAACACGGCCGGAACTTGTGCAGCAGCAGGATCAGCCATATTACCAGCTTTATCCTGCGCCCAAGTCTCCTGCGCCAATTCCTCTCATATGCCCTACGCTGGACCCAGGAAGGGAAATATGTACATGTCTGATGTCCACGGCTACCAGCGCTGGATCCCAAAAGATGAAGAGGGCAGGGAAGTCTCATTAGGATCCAGAGGCTTCCCCCTTCTGAGTTATATATCCACCCCCCCAAAATCCCCCATCCCCCCCCTCCCCCGACCCGGGCTGTTTTTTTTTTACAGATTTTTTTGAATTTAGACATATTTGTCACTCAGGAATGTTTGTGTTGTTACAGATCACGGCTGTCTGACGAGTCACAGTATACATACTATTAGGTAAGTAGACACTTTATTTTGTGTTGTATTCTATATTCTTTTTTTTATTTTAGTACCATGAGTGTCATCTCTTTCATACCACTAATATGATCCAGGGCTGATATAGGACAAGATGGGTCACAGTCATAAAGCAAGTTGGGCCTCCAGAATGCAATACATCTACCAGTAGATCACGAAGAACTGCTGGGTGGATCACGGTCTGAGGCTTTAAAATAGTGGGCCGGACGCTGCCAGTGCATCTATTGGTGCTCCTTGCTGCACTATGCAGAGCAGCACGTGGCCAGTCAGAGGAGGAGAAGGATGAGGCCCGGCAAGTGAGAGCCAGCGTCTATGGCCCCTCCCCTCCAAGCTGCACAGAGGGATCAGAGGGGCAGAGCGAATGCCGGTGATGGGAATCAGACATACACCGGAAACAACTTGCTGCACGGAGCTCCAGGAGGGGATGAAGGAAGGCTGGGCAGCTGCTAGACGAAGCAGAGAGCTAATTGCAGAGGAGAGTATAAAGGTGGCCATACATCAGGCGACTTGGCGGCCGATCGATCATCCAATTCAATTATTATAATCGAATTGTATGAAAATCGGTGCCGCCAAGTGCATGCCCGACAAAGCGACCTATTTTGGGCAGAAATTGGTCGCATGGTCAATCGTGAATGCTGCAAGATGTCGGGCCGAAGTTGGTTGGTTGGGTGTGTGCCGTAAAGGCAGCGATTTCTGTAACGAGTGACGAGACGACGAAACCCCCGCCGCTACCATTGCTATGTATAAATGTGCCCGGTGTGTGTATTTATACGTTACCTGTCCTGTAGCAGCCTCCACGCGGTGTCCGTAACCTCCGGCCGGCTCTCTGTACACGCTACTGGCGCATATTGTCTGACATCGGCGCATGGTGTCTGACGTCAGATGCTATGCGCCAGTGGTGTGTACGGAGAGCCACCTGGAGGATTACAGACACCGCGCGGAGGCTGCTACAGGACAGGTAATGTATAATGCACACACGGGGGCACATTATACATTGAGGGCAGCGGCGGTGGGGACTCAGCTGATTCCCTGAAGATTTCATGCTGAAATCAGACGGGAATTGGCCTGTAGTGTATGGGCAGAATCAACAAAAAACATTTTTATCTCTAATCAGATTCGATTAGAGATGAATTTGTCTCTTTGTTTAATCTGCCTATAATCGTCAGGTCTATGGGTTCCTTAAAGAGAACCTGAACTGAAAATAAAAAGTCAAAATAACCATACACAGGTCATACTTACCTCCTGTGTAGTCTACTACTCAATCTCTTTCTCCTCTCCTGCGTCCTGTTTGTCCACTGTGATCGATGGAATTCTCTGTCCTGCATCTTAAAAATGGCCATTACCCCATAACAGCTTCCTGGTCAGCACACTGTTAAACTGTTATATCGCCCACTTGAGCCATAGGGAAACATGGACAATACCTTGCACATTCAGTTGTAACTGACAGCAGCTGATATACAGTGGGTTGCAAAAGTATTCGCCCCCCTTAAAGTTTTCCACATTTTGTCACATTACTGCCACAAACATGAATCAATTTTATTGGAATTCCACATGAAAGACCAACACTTAGGCCTCGATTCATAAAAGTGCTGTCAGGAAGGTAACGTCGAGCGGGGAAACACCGCTGTCGGTATTTCCGCCTTCAGGGTGGTAATTCATAAAAATTTTGCTACTTGTGACAGGCGTGCGGAGAAATTCCGCTGTAGGCAGGCGTTAGGCTGTCCTACGCATGCGGAAACAGGAGAAGCAGGCGAAATCCCTCCGTGCGGTGTTCTCTCTGCAGCTGCTTGGGAGGTCTGTCCCATTCACTGCAATGTATTCCGCACGCTTCTCGCCACATCAGAGGTAGCGGTAATACCCGTCCGCATACCGCTACCTCTAATCTTTATGAATTGACATTTGTTACTTTTGCTATGATAATCACCGCGCAAGGCGGTGATTGATCACTCTGCTCGCGAATGTCGGCTTTTCATGCGGAAAAAGCCTTTATGAATACATATTTTGCTGTGTGGTCGGTAAAGTGAGCGGTTTTCTGCATTTCCGAATGCGGGAATGCTTTATGAATCGAGGCCAAAGTGGTGTACACATGAGAAGTGGAACGAAAATCATACATGATTCCAAACATTTTTTTACAGATAAATAACTGCAAAGTGGGGTGTGCGTAATTATTCGGCCCCCTGAGTCAATACTTCGTAGAACCACCTTTTGCTGCAATTACAGCTGCCAGTCTTTTAGGGTATGTCTCTACCAGCTTTGCACATCTAGAGACTGAAATCTCTGACAGCAACTGGTATATTTCAGTTCTGACAAAATCTTGTCAGAACTGGAAGGGATCACTGTAAGAAGAAAATGGTGAGCCTCTGAGAGGAACTGACTGTGAGGTTAGTATGTAATATTCATTTGCAGCTACGTCATGTGTTTATTTTAAATAATTTTACTCAGTTCAGGTTCCCTTTAAGAGTCCACACACTCAGGCCCAGTGCACACTGGGCGGATCCGCCTGCCGCATCCACCTGAAAATCCGCATGGCTAATGTATCTCTATGGGCAGGAGCACACCGGCAGCCTCTTGCTGCATGTTTGCAGTTTGCTTAAAACCTCAAACCGCCGGTGTGCACCAGCCCATAGAGATACATTAGCCACGCGGATGCTGATGCGGCCGGCGGATTGCATCAAGATCCGCCCGGTGTGCACTGGGACTAAACTCTGTCATCCGCACCCAAAACCGCTAGCGTTTTGTGGATCTGCTAGCGGTTTTGGTGTGCACTGGGCCTGACTTCTCATCCCTGCTGGCCAATCACACTGTAATTAGGCTTCATTAGCAGCCAGCAGCACAAACACAGGGAGCCATTTGTAGGACTGCTTTGATTGTAGTTATGATTGTAAACAGCTAATTACGATTATGCACAATTTTGTGTACATTTTCGTATTTATGCTTATACGTAATTACAGTTTGTAAACGCAATTGATTTCGTATAGTGATTCGTAATTTCACCTAAAATTTCACATAATTTTCAAGTAATTTCGCGCCGACTTTGGCAGTGAATAGCAAAGTCCCCATACATGACACCAAAATTGCTACATATGCATATGAATACAGTTATAGTGACAGGTGCCCCCCCCCCCCCCCCCAGTTATAGTGACAGGTTCCCCCCCAGTTAGATAGTGACAGGTGCCCCCCCAGTAAGTGACAGGTGTTCCCCCAGTTAGCGTCCATTGCCTCGCCCGTTACCTCTCTCCTGTGCCCCGCTGCCGCTGCTTCACAGCTCAGTCCTTACAGATCGCGGCGACTGAAACAAGCAAAGCGCGCGCATAACACCCGCGCGGCAGAACGTCACATGCGGAAGTGACTGATTTCACTTCCGCACGTGACGTACTCCGTGCGGGTAAAATGCGCACTCTGTTTGCCTCAGCCGCTGCGATCTGAGAGGTCTGAGCTGTGAGGCAGCGGCAGCGGGGACACAGGAGAGGCCACACAAGAGTGAGCAGGCATGGCGCCCATGGCACACGCCATGCCTGCATCTCGGGGAGTGGAGCGAGCCACAACAGGAGGCCTGACGGGCCGGATGTGGCCCGCGGGCCGCCAGTTGGACAGCGCTGATTTATGTGATCACCTGCCCCTGTCGGCTGCAGTATGTGGGCAGAACCACCCAACAAGCGAGAAGTAGAGTAGGGCAACACAAAACGAACATACTCAATAAATACCCCCTACACAGCGTGTCACGTCATTTCACGTCCCATCACAACAGTAATCCAGAACTGTTCAGCATCAAACTTATCGAATCAGTTCCACTTAATCGATCGGATTCTTTTGACATTTTGAAAAAAAGAGAAATGTATTGGATACAAATACTGAAAACCCTGACTCCAGATGGTTTGAATGAACTACTGGAGAAAATTTTCTAATTACACACACCCTGCAATCATTTTTTTCTCTTTTTAAATAGTCGCCTCCTTTTATCATGTTCGTGTATGATGATCTTTTATGTGTATGTTTGTACATTTCAATTTCTTTTTCATAATCTCTTTTATTTTCTTCATTTTATGCTTTATTTGATAATTCAATTTTTATCAATATCATTATTTTTTTTTATTTCCTAGCTGTTTTTACTTTTTACATGATATTCCTTTTATATGGCTCGCCCATATTGCATACCTCAATCGTATCCTTTTTATTGCATATTCATTTATTTACTAGCTGATTGCCCGGCGTTGCCCGGGTATGTATTGGGTATGTAAGAATGGCAGCAATTAAATATTCCCCTTGAAAAGCAATAAGTGAAGCTTGATTTACTTTTGTAGGCTCCACCCACTTTTCTGAATATTAATCTCAGTCACCCAGTGACCAACTGTGCAAAGTTTGAGAACCCTACCATTAATAGTGTAAGAATTGCTGCAGTTTACATTTTCTCAGTGAAATTTGTATTTGTCTCCGCCTACTGATGTCCCAGCATTGCCCGATTATGTATTTGGCTGGTGTTGGCTGCGCCCACTTTTCCTAACCCTAACACACAATTACTCAATGACCAAGTTTGTGAGCCTTGCGGTCTTTGGCATCAATAACCTGCATTAAAATGAAACAAATCAGATTGGCTGTTTGGGGCTCCACCCCCTTATATAAATTTAAACCCCAGTCACGCAATGATCAACTGTACCAGGTTTGAGGCTTGTGCCATTAACAGTGCAAGAATGGCAGCAATGAAATATTCCCCTGAAAAATCAATAGGTAATTTTTTATTGTTTTTTGTAGGCTCCACCCACTTTTCTGAATATTAATCCCAGTCACCCAGTAACCAACTGTGCAAAGTTTGAGAACCCTACCATTAACAGTGTAAGAATGGCTGCTGTTTACATTTTCCCAGTAAAATTTGTATTTGTCTCCGCCCACTTATGACCCTGCGTTGCCCGCTTATGTATTTGGCTGGTGTTGGCTGTGCCCACTTTCCTAACCCTAACACACAATTAATCAATTACTCAATTACCAAGTTTGTGAGCTTTGCGGTGTTTGGCAACAATAATTTGCATTGGAATGAAACAAATCTGATTGGCTATTTGTGGGTCCACCCCCTTTCTGAAATTGAACCACAGTCACCCAATGATCAACTATACCAGGTTTGAGGCTTGTGCCATTAACAGTGCAAGAATGGCAGAAATATTCCCCTTGAAAATCGACCAACTGTGCAAAGTTTGAGAACCCTGCCATTAACAATGTAAGAAAAACAAAAGTTTGCTTTCTTAAGACAGAAAGAATTTGCGATAATTCGGTTTGGAGTGATCTTAAGATGTCTCCCAGTGCATCACTGTTGAATATATGCAAATTAACCATTGTTACCCTTAAAAGCTAAACACTCCTCCAGAACTGCTGGAATGCAATGATGTGTCAGCTTGTTAATTTGTACAGAGCCATAATAATCCAACACGCATACAGACTGTTTTGGATTGTTTGAACCTCATCAGTGCATGGCATGGATTAATTTGGCTCTATGCAGTAGTGCTTGTAACACCGAGAGGTACAGACTAACCAGCAAGCTCATAGTGACCCAGAACTCATTGGAGTGTGTAAGGGACTACAATGGTCCTAAAAGTCCCCTTACTAAGATGTTAAGAAAAACAAAAGTTGGCTTTCTTAAAACAGAAAGAATTTGCAATAATTCAGGAGTGAGCTTGAGATGTCTCCCAGTGCATCACTGCTGAATATATGCAAATTAACCATTCTACCCTTAGAAGCTAAACACACCTTCAGTGTAACAGTGTAAGAATGGCTGCAGTTTACATTTTCCAGTGAAATTTGTCTCTTTTTGGTTATGAGAATAAAAAGTATCCTATACTTTATTCCAGGTAATGTACTATGTGTGTGCCAAATTTCATTCAAATCTGTTTAGCCGTTTTTGCGTGATCGAGTAACAAACATCCAAACATCCAAACATCCGAACTTTCCCATTTATTATATTAGTAGGATATACCGTATTTTCCGCCGTCTAAAAAGCACTTTTTCTCCCCGAAAAATAGGGAGAAAAGTCTCTGCGTCTTATAAGCCGAATGCAGGGAATCCCCGACTTACAATCAGCTGCCGATACCCCTGTGTGGCCACTCTGTCCCTAGTCTGTCTTCTTGTATTAATGCCCCCCCCCTTTAGTCCCACTAGTGACCGACGCTTGTGTAGATGTCATCTCCACAAGCATCGGTCACTAGAGGGGGATCCCGGGCGGCATGGATTTCAGTAAGACACGCTGGCTGCCACTTCATTTAATATGCACAAGTAGCGGAGACAGGGCCGGATTTAGGCCTCCTAGGCCATGGCCTAGGGCACCACAGGAGGAAGGGCACCAAAGCAGCAGGCTAAACTGGTGCAGCATTTTCAAGCTTGCAAATGCTGCAATGCATGGAGATCAGGCGAGCGCCTGACTGTGGTATTCTACTGCTAGCTGCCTTTGCAGCAGCCACCTTGCTCTCTGTGTATGTTTGCATTGTGGCCAGCAGCTATAGAATTGAGCAGCATTGGAGACAGAAAGGAAGAGGAAGCTTGTGCACTAGAGATCAGCTGAGAAATGAGTGACACTGATGGCTGCTGCGGTGTGAAGGCAAGCTGGCTGCCTATACTGAAAGGTGTGTGTGTGGGGGGGGGGGGATGAGGGATTAAGGGAGTCATCTGGCTACCTATACTGGAGGGAAAGGGGGAGCAGTCATCTGGCTACATATACTAAAGGGAAGGGGGAGGGGTCATCTGGCTACCTATACTGGAGGGAAAGAGGGGAGGAGTCATCTGGCTACCTATACTGGGGGGGGTCATCAGGCTACCAATACTAGAGGGAAGGGGGAGGGGTCATCTCGCTACCTATTGAAGGGGGGCGGCTGGTGACAGTGGCCTAGGGCAGTAAAGAGTAAAAATCCGGCCCTGAGCGGAGACACAAGGGGGCAGGACAGAGCATCCACACAATATGCATACAAAAGAAAAAGGTGAAGCCTTTCTGGGATATTTTCTTGAAGTAATTCATACTAGTCAAGTCTCTTATGAAAAAAAGCTATCTTTATTATTGCAAGCATGAGTCCAACATAGAGGTCTCCCAGATATCACCAATTATAATTGGCATCCACCCCTGCCGATTATCAGTACTTAGTGATTAATTAAATAATTCATAGATCATTCACTGGATGACACTGGATGAAACAGACACCAAAAGAAAGTACCCAACTGTGTGAGCTTAAGTGCGGCATCTGCTTACCCAGGAAGAGTCACAGTGGGAGGCCCGGGAGATCGCCTTGCATGGTCGCAGCTAACGGCTGCTTCTGAGGAGGCTACCAAACTGAAGCAGCTTGCCTAATTTAAATACTAAATCCCTGCGTTGGATGCTAAGCACGGCCACGCTTCCGATGTCAAAGAGCGTGCGCTCTGATTGATTATGTCACGTCATCCGGGACATATGAAACATCAGTACTACTTCCCTATAGTGGCGTAGCAATAGGGGTAGCAGAGGTAGCCACCGCATCGGGGCCCTTGGGCCAGAGGGGCCCCGTAGGGCCCTCCCTCAACTGCAGTATTAGCTCTTTATTGGTTCTGTGCTTGTAATAATCACTTCTATAGATGCTTTGAAAGATAATAATCATTAACAAGCTGCTCCCAATGCCCTTCTTGCATATCTGGCACTGTGGTTGTCCTTGGCAGGTTTTGGTGCGCCATATCAATTGTTATGTATAAAGTGCTGGGGGGGGGCCCATGTATAACTCGCACTGGGCCCCTAGCTCCTAAGCTCCGCCACTGCTTCCCTATCTAGGAAATAGGACGCGCGTGCGCTATTAAACTGTATGCGCTCCAGCACAGAGTTACAATAAATCTCTATATACATCTAACTAATTACACAAAAGAGACCTCGTCTATTTGTTACAACAACAATATATGTATATATATATGTTTATATATTATACAAAGCTATAATTTAGCAATATTATTCTGCTTGAAGTGCACAGTATATTATTTCATTGTCTTTCCATAAACAGGGTAAAAGCAAGGAGTTTTGAATCAGGATGATACCATTTATTGGCTAACTTCCAAATGAATAAACAGTGAGCTTTCCGCTTATAAAAAGACTTTGTTGGACTTTGTTCCTCCAATAGGGTAATAGAGCCATCTAGTGGACAAAAAACAGTGGTGCAGCAAAGGAAAACTTCAAAGGAAAACTTCACAGAAGTATCTTGCTGATTCAATCCATCTCCTCCCAACCACCCAATATCATCACAATTATTCTAATAAAGATAAAAACAAAAAGTGGAGAGAAAAATCAACAAATGCAGAGAATTATGCCAATGGGCATAATTTGGACGCATATTGATGCATGGTTTTGATATGAGGTTTCTTTTGAGAGCATCCACACAGGACTGAAAGGGGGACATTAATACAGGGAGGCAGATTAAGGACAGAGCGACCAAACGGGACAGAAGGCTGGGTGCATGTAATACACTGGGAGTGGAGACACATACTAGGGGCTGGACAGAGCAGCTACACAGAAGTCGGGGGGGGGGGGGGGGGGGGGGGGAGACACCCAGCCACAGAAGAAGACACCTGGGGATACACAGTGGACACACTGAGGACAGAATCAGACACATGGGCTCAGAAGGGGACACCCGGGAACACAAAGGGAACACAGGAGGACACCAGTTGGGGAGAATATTATAAGACGCTCCTGGAATATGGACACATCAGGTTTAGTATATACAGTGGGATGCAAAAATGTGGGCAACCTTGTGAATCGTCATGATTTTCCTGTATAAATCGTTGGTTGTTACGATAAAAAATGTCAGGTAAATATATCATATAGGAGACACACGCAGTGATATTTGAGAAGTGAAATTACGTTTATTGGATTTACAGAAAGTGTGCAATAATTGTTTAAACAAAATTAGGCAGGTGCATAAATTTGAGCACCACAAAAAAGAAATGGAATCAATATTTAGTAGATCCTCCTTTTGCAGAAATTACAGCCTCTAAACGCTTCCTGTAGGTTCCAATGAGAGTCAGGATTATGGTTGAAGGTATTTTGGACCATTCCTCTTTACAAAACATCTCTAGTTCATTCAGGTTTGATGGCTTCTGAGCATGGACAGCTCTCTTTACTTCACGCCACAGATTTTAAATTATATTCAGGTCTGGGGACTGAGATGGTCATTCCAGAATGTTGTACTTGTTCCTCTGCATGAATGCCTTAGTGGATTTTGAGCAGCGTTTACGGTCGTTGTCTTGTTGAAACATCTAACCCCGGGGCAGCTTCAGCTTTGTCATTGATTCCTGGACATTGGTCTCCAGAATCTGCTGATACTGAGTGGAATCCATGCTTCCCTCAACTTTGACAAGATTCCCAGTCCCTGCCCTGGCCACACAGCCCCAGAGCATGATGGAACCTAGTGATGCTCAAATACCCCTTTTTAAAATTCGAGTTTGGTCGAATTCGAATAGTAAATTATTCGAGGTCAGTCGAATATTCGAGTCGAATAATTTTTACTATTCGATTCGACCTCGGACTTCGAGCTCACTATTCGAGTCGGTATTCGAGCTCACTATTCGAGCTGAGTAACCAAGTAACAACAGCAAGTGATTATGTGGGGATGTTCCTTTAAAAAAAAATGTGGAAAGAGAAGTTGTGTCCTAAATTTTGTTCAGTAGTGTTACTGTATATACTTGTTCTTCTTCTTCTTTATCGTTCTTCTTCTTCTTCTAGATCTTCTTCTTCTATATCTTCTTCTTCTTCTTCTTCTTCATCTTCTTCTTCTTCTTCTTCATCATCTTCTTCTTCTTCTTCTTCATCATCTTCTTCTTCTTCTTCTTCATCATCTTCTTCTTCTTCTTCTTCATCATCTTCTTCTTCTTCTTCTTCATCATCTTCTTCTTCTTCTTCTTCATCATCTTCTTCTTCTTCTTCATCATCTTCTTCTTCTTCTTCATCTTCTTCTTCTTCTTCTTCTTCTTCATCATCTTCTTCTTCATCTTCTTCTTCTTCTTCATCTTCATCTTCTTCATCTTCTTCTTCATCTTCTTCTTCTTCATCTTCTTCTTCTTCTTCATCTTCTTCTTCTTCTTCTTCATCTTCTTCTTCTTCTTCTTCATCTTCTTCTTCTTCTTCTTCATCTTCTTCTTCTTCTTCTTCATCTTCTTCTTCTTCTTCTTCATCTTCTTCTTCTTCTTCTTCATCTTCTTCATCTTCTTCTTCATCTTCTTCTTCTTCTTCTTCATCTTCTTCATCTTCTTCTTCATCTTCTTCTTCTTCTTCTTCATCTTCTTCTTCTTCTTCTTCTTCTTCATCTTCTTCTTCTTCATCTTCTTCTTCTTCATCTTCTTCATCTTCTTCTTCTTTTTCATCTTCTTCTTCATCATCTTCTTCATCTTCTTCTTCATCTTCTTCTTCTTCATCTTCTTCATCTTCTTCTTCTTTATCTTCTTCTTCTTTTTCATCTTCTTCTTCATCATCTTCACGTATTTCTCTTTTCAATTTTTTTTAAAAGAAATGCAGCTATTTTTGAGCGTAACAAATAGCTGGTGGGCGCACGCATGTTGGAAGCGCCATTGTATGTGCTCCCTGGCAGTGGAAACACAAAGACAGCAGGAGGTAAATTCAGCAGCAGGAGGAGGAGGATGAGTGTGTGGCAGCAGGCAGTCAATGAGGCAGGCAGCTCGCCGTGACATAATAGCCCTGGTACCTAGCGGTGATACCAGGGCTGTAAATAAACACAACAGGAGGTCCCAGACAGCGGTCGTGCAGCCCACATTGTGTCCAATACACAACTGGGACAACACAGTTTTCAACCCGGGCACCTCAGAAAAATTAAACCTTTTTTTTTTTTTTTTTAATGGTTTGTTTGGTTTTGGTTTTGCAACCAATATAGCTATTGTTTGACGTAATAGCTGGTGGCAGAGTGGCAGCAGAAGGTAATTCTGTGTACCCTGGCAGTGGGAAACACAGACAGACAGCAACAGCAGCAGGAGGAATGGAGGAGTAATGTGAGCAGCTATTGTTTGACGTAATAGCTGGTGGCAGAGTGGCAGCAGAAGGTAAATCATCTGTGTAGTGTACCCTGGCAGTGGGAAACACAGACAGACAGCAGCAGCAGCAGCAGCAGGAGGAGGTATGGAGGAGCAGTGTGAGTGTGGCAGCAGGTAGGCAGCGTGACATAATAGCCCTGGTACCTAGCGGTGATACCAGGGCTGTAAATAAACACAACAGGAGGTCCCAGACAGCGGTCGTGCAGCCCACATTGTGTCCAATACACAACTGGGACAACACAGTTTTCAACCCGGGCACCTCAGAAAAATTAAACCTTTTTTTTTTTTTTATGGTTTTTTGGTTTTTGGTTTTACAACCAATATAGCTATTGTTTGACGTAATAGCTGGTGGCAGAGTGGCAGCAGAAGAAGGTAATTCTGTGTACCCTGGCAGTGGGAAACACAGACAGACAGCAGCAGCAGGAGGAGGAATGGAGGAGTAGGCGAGCAGCTATTGTTTGACGTAATAGCTGGTGGCAGAGTGGCAGCAGAAGGTAAATCATCTGTGTACCCTGGCAGTGGGAAACACAGACAGACAGCAGCAGCAGCAGCAGGAGGAGGTATGGAGGAGCAGTGTGAGTGTGGCAGCAGGTAGGCAGCGTGACATAATAGCCCTGGTACCTAGCGGTGATACCAGGGCTGTAAATAAACACAACAGGAGGTCCCAGACAGCGGTCGTGCAGCCCACATTGTGTCCAATACACAACTGGGACAACACAGTTTTCAACCCGGGCACCTCAGAAAAATTAAACCTTTTTTTTTTTTTTTAATGGTTTTTTGGTTTTTGGTTTTACAACCAATATAGCTATTGTTTGACGTAATAGCTGGTGGCAGAGTGGCAGCAGAAGAAGGTAATTCTGTGTACCCTGGCAGTGGGAAACACAGACAGACAGCAGAAGGGCAGTACACAGCAGCCCACTGTAGGTGTAAAATGTGTGGCTGCAGGCGACGTAATAGTCAAAGTGAACCAGGCTGGCTTAGTGAGCAGGAGCCAGGAGGTGGTAAAGGGTGGTAAGGCACATTAACGATGGTTACGGCAGCCAGTTCATGTCCCCCTCTCGCCGACAACAGGGGCCAGGAACTCGCCTTCCACCCACGCCTGGTTCATCTTGAGAAACGTCAGTCTGTCCACAGACTTGTGAGACAGACGTGAGCGTTTCTCGGTGACCACGCCACCAGCTGCACTGAAGCAGCGCTCGGACAGCACGCTGGAAGGGGGGCAGGACAGCACTTCCAGGGCGTACTGCGCCAGCTCGCTCCAGATCTCCATGCGCTTGACCCAATACTCCATGGGATCAACAGGGGCATCGCTGTCAAGCCCGCTGTACGACCCCATGTAGTCAGCCACCATGCGGGTCAGGCGCTGGCTGTGACCGGAGGAGGATGCTGCTGCATGCATCTCCTCTCTAGTCACTGCTGCCGGAGCCTCTACAGTCCTGTAGAGCTCGTGGCTGAGAGACAGCAGGTCTGTGGGGCGCTTGCTGCTGCTGGATGCAGGCACCTGCTGCTGCCTCTGTGCTGGCTGCTGGACAGTGGGGGTGGAAGGCTGGGGGAAGGCTTCCTCCAAGCGCTCAACAAGGGCCTGCTGCAAGCTCCTTATTTGTTGCGCTGGGTCTCCTCCTGCAGGCGGCAGGAACTGGCTCAACTTCCCCTTGAGGCGTGGGTCCAACATCATGCTGATCCAGATCTCCTCCCTCTGCTTCATCTGGATCACCCTGGGGTCCCTGCGCAGGCACGTCAGCATGTGCGCTGCCATTGGGAAGAGGCGGGCCACGTCTGCTGGCACATCGACGTCAGTGCTGTCCTCATCCTCCTCCTCTGCCGCCTCATCCTCTCTCCACCCCCGCACCAACTCAGCTGCGCTGTGCTGATCCCCCTCATCAGCAGCCAGGTCAGGGACCTCCACCAAGTCCTCCTCCTCCTCCCCCTCAGAGGTGGACTGCGCAGCTGGTTGCCGCTCCTGCTGGTCCAAGGCTGCCGCTCCCTGTTCCAGCAAAGCATCGAGGGCCCTGTTCAGCAGAGAAACCAGGGGCACCCACTCGCAGACCATAGCATGGTCCCTGCTCACCATGTTTGTGGCCTGCAGGAAGGGAGCCAGCACAAAGCACACCTGCTGCATGTGCCTCCAGTCATCATCGGGGACGATGGACGGGATGTTGCTGGTCTTGTCCCTTCTCTGAGCTGCGGAAACAGTGGCCAGGGCAAGGTACTGTTTGACAGCGTGCCTCTGTTCAACCAGACGCTCCAACATCGCCAGGGTGGAGTTCCAGCGAGTCGGAACGTCAAGGATCAGCCGATGGCGTGGCAGATCCAGCTCCTTTTGCACGTCTTCCAGGCTCGCACAGGCTGCAGCCGAGCGCCGGAAGTGACGCACAACATTCCTTGCCGTTTCCAGCAGTTCGCCCATCCCCTGGTAGGTGCGCAGGAACTTCTGCACCACCAGGTTCAGCACGTGGGCAAGACAGGGGATGTGGGTCAGGTTTCCCCTGTCTATTGCGGCAACCAGATTGGCCCCATTGTCGGCCACCACCTCTCCGACTCTGAGGCCTCTGGGGGTCAGCCAAATCCTCTCCTGCTCCTGGAGTTTGGCCAACACATGGGTTGCCGTCAGCTTGGTCTTCCCAAGGCTGACCAAGTGCAGCAGCGCTTGGCAGTGGCGGGCCTTCACGCTGCTGCTGAGGCGGGGGGTTTGGCCAGGTGTGCCGGAGGATGGCAGAGGATCGGAGGAACCTGCTGCAGTTCCCCTGACCCTGCGGGGTGGCACCACCCACTGTGTTGCTGCTGCTGCTGTGCCCGCTGCTGCTCTCCCATCCTCACCCCCTTCCACCAAGCTGACCCAGTGGACAGTGAAGGACAGGTAGCGGCCTGTCCCGAAGCGGCTGCTCCAGGAGTCCATGGTGACGTGGACCCTTTCACCAACCGCGTGCTCCAGCCCTCGCTCCACATTGGCCATCACAAAGCGGTGCAGTGCAGGAATGGCCTTGCGGGCAAAGAAGTGTCTGCTGGGGAGCTGCCAGTCTGGGGCTGCGCAAGCAAGCAGCGCACGAATGTCACTCCCCTCCTGCACGAGCGTGTACGGCAGGAGTTGGGAGCACATGGCCCGTGCCAGCAAGCCGTTCAGCTGCCGCACGCGACGGCTGCTGGGAGGCAGAGCCCTAACCACCCCCTGGAAGGACTCGCTCAAAAGGCTCTGGCGTGGCCTTTTGCTGACACGGGAATCAGCAGACACAGCAGAGGAGGCCACTGAGGACTGGCTGCCAGAACAGGCCTCAGTGTCGGCGGCAGGAGTTGCAGAGGGGGGAGGAGCAGTGCGTTTCCGCACTCCTGCTGGTGCTGCTGGAGGAGCAGGAGGGCGGGTGGCTGCTGTTGCTGCTGCTGCTGCTGAAGGCTGTGCAGTGATGGGTGTGGTGCCACTGCCAGCACCAGATGCCTTCAGCCTCTGGAACTCCTCATGCTGGTGGAAATGTTTAGCCACAAGGTGGTTGATGAGCGAGCTGGTGCAGAACTTTAAGGGGTCTGCACCTCTGCTCAACTTCCGCTGACAGTGGTTGCAAGTGGCGTACTTGCTGTACACAGTGGGCATGGTGAAATATCGCCAGATTGGTGACTTAAACATCCCCCTACGGCATGGAAGCGCTGCTGCCTGTCTCCCTGTGGTGGTTGGGGGGGGGGCTTGGGTGCGGCTGGTGGTGGTACTGGCAGATGCTGCTGCTGCTGCTGCTGAGCCTGAGACACCAGCAGGCTGTGGGACCTGCCTACTGCTGCTGCCAATGCTTGCAATGATGCGCCTCCTTGCAAGGCCCACAAGAGCATCCTCCTCCTCCTCCTCAGAGCTGCTGAGGACGACATCCCCTGGAGGTGGTGGCACCCAGTCTCTGTCTGTCACCGGGTCATCATCATCCTCCCCCTCCTGAAACATGTCCTGCTGGGATGAGGACCCCCCAAACTCCTCTCCTGATGCATGGATGGGCTGCTTGACTGTCGCCACAGTCTTGCTGTCCAATCCCTCATCCCCCAAAGTGCCCATCAGCATCTCCTCCTCAAGATCGCCAACAACAGCAGACAATTTACTCATGATGCCTGGGGTCAAAAGACTGCTGAATGACAGGTCGGCGAGTGACGGTGAACTGGCCTCCTCCCCAGACCCTGCTGGGCGGCTGCTGCGAACAGGGGTGGTGGTGGTGGTGGTGGTGAGGGTGGAGGCCTCGGATGCAGAGCTGATGGCGGGCTGCTCATCCTCCGTCATGAGTTGCACCACAGTGTCTGCATCCTTTTCCTCAATGGGACGTTTCCGACCCGGCTGGAGGAAAATGGGAGCAGGTGCTACACGCTGCTGCTGCTGTGTCTCTGCAGCGTGAGTTGCAGATGCTCCTGCTGGGCGGCGCCCAAGGCGTCCACGGCCAGTGGCTATGGGAGGAATGTTAGCCACTGACGCTGCTGCTGCTGCTGCGGAACTGTGCATGGTGGCGCGCCCGCGGCCGCGGCTTGCCACAATGCTGCTCCCTCTCCTCCTGATTCCCTTGCTGCCCTTCCCCTTGCCCAAACCGCGCTGGCTGCCACTTCCAGACATCTTCAATGTTTTGGGCGTATAGAGAAAAGTTTTTTAAAAGGGCGGCTGAAAAGTGAGGTACTTTAATGGAGTGGGTTGGTTGGTGAGGTGACTGAGTGAGTGTCCCCTAGTACAGTAAGTAAGTAGTAACAGTCAGGAAGTACAACTAGCAGTTACAATAATCAGTAGTAATCACAAGTAAATTTAGTGTGTGTACACTCAGACAGTGAGTGCACGCACGCAGGAGCTAGTAGCCTATGGACAGTGACTGAGTGTCCTAGACTCCTAGTACAGTAAGAGTAAGTAGTAACAGTAAGTAGAACTAACTAATTACGATAATCAATCAGCGATCAGAAGGAAATAGAGTGTGTGTTGTGTGTGTACACTCAGACAGTGAGTGCACGCACGCAGGAGCTAGTAGCCTATGAACACAGTGACTGAGTGTCCTAGACTCCTAGTACAGTAAGAGTAAGTAGTAACAGTAAGTAGAACTAACTAATTACAATAATCAATCAGCGATCAGAAGGAAATGGAGTGTGGGTGTGTGTACACTCAGACAGTGAGTGCACGCACGCAGGAGCTAGTAGCCTATGAACACAGTGACTGAGTGTCCTAGACTCCTAGTACAGTAAGAGTAAGTAGTAACAGTAAGTAGAACTAACTAATTACAATAATCAATCAGCGATCAGAAGGAAATGGAGTGTGGGTGTGTGTACACTCAGACAGTGAGTGACCGCACGCAGGAGCTAGTAGCCTATGGACAGTGACTGAGTGTCCTAGACTCCTAGTACAGTAAGAGTAAGTATTAACAGTAAGTACAACTAACTAATTACGATAATCAATCAGCGATCAGAAGGAAATGGAGTGTGGGTGTGTGTACACTCAGACAGTGAGTGCACGCACGCAGGAGCTAGTAGCCTATGAACACAGTGACTGAGTGTCCTAGACTCCTAGTACAGTAAGAGTAAGTAGTAACAGTAAGTAGAACTAACTAATTACGATAATCAATCAGCGATCAGAAGGAAATGGAGTGTGGGTGTGTGTACACTCAGACAGTGAGTGCACGCACGCAGGAGCTAGTAGCCTATGGACAGTGACTGAGTGTCCTAGACTCCTAGTACAGTAAGAGTAAGTAGTAACAGTAAGTACAACTAACTAATTACGATAATCAATCAGCGATCAGAAGGAAATAGAGTGTGTGTTGTGTGTGTACACTCAGACAGTGAGTGCAGTGCGCACACGCAGGAGCTAGTAGCCTATATGAACAGTGACAGTGAGTGTCCCTACGGGTACAGTAAGAGTAAGTAGTAAGTAAGTACAACTAAATAACAATAATCTATCAGTAATCAGAAGGAAATAGAGTGTGTGTACACACAGACAGTGAGTGAGTGCACACACGCAGGAGCTAGCTAGTAGCCTATAAACAGTGACAGTCAGTGAGTGTCCTACTCCTAGTACAGTATAACTACAATACTATTAGTAAAGGACAGCAGAAATACTGGTATAGATGAGAGAAATAAACAGAGGACAGCTGCCCACAGAGGCAAGGCCCCCCTGAGGCCTAAACCTGTAAGCTTGCAGCAGCTGCCTGTCTCTAATGTAACACACAAGCTACTAACTAAAATACGTCTATCTAACTAACAACAATATAGGTGTATATGGCAGGTGTAGGTGAGCAAAAACGCTAGGTAAATGATCACAATAGAGCACTTGCTAAGCCAAAGCACAAAGGAGCAACTCTCTCTCTGTACAAGTCTCAGGCAAGCATGGAGAAACGGAACATGGCGGCCGCTATTTATAGGGTAGGGGCTGGCCAGGGTCCCCCTCTGTGATTGGCTGCCGTCAGAGGGCCTGGGAGCCCTCTGATTGGCTCTAAGGACATCAATCTGGGCTATGACGCTATTCGAGCTCGGTACCGAGCTCGAATAGCGCCGGGTTGCTCGAATAGCTCGAATAGTGAATGGGCTATTCGAGTGTACTCGGATAGCCCATTCGAATAGCTCCAGCTATTCGGAGCTCGAATACCGAGCTCGAATAGCTGAAAAAGAGCTCGAATATTCGAGCTACTCGAATATTCGAGCTCTGCTGAGCACCACTAACCACCACCATATTTCACTGTAGGTAGCAGGTGTTTTTCTTGAAATGCCTGTGTTGTTTTTCCTCCATGCATAACGCCCCTTGTTATGCCCAAATAACTAAATTTTAGTTTCAGCAGTCCACTGTGCCTTATTCCGAAATAAAGCTGGCTTGTCCAAATGTGCTTTAGCATACCTCAAGCAGCACTGTTTGTGCTGTAGGCTGAGAAAAAGATTCCTGTGCATACAGCATCTGCTTGTGTAAAGTGCGCCAAATGGTTGAACGATGCACAGTGACTCAATGTGCAGGAAGATGATGTTATAGGTCTTTGGTGCTGGTCTGTGGGTTGACTCTGACTGTTTTCACCATTTATCGCTTCTGTTTATCCGAGATTTTTCTTGGTCTGCCACTTCGAGCCTTAACTTGAACTGAGTCTGTGGTCTTCCATTTCCTCAATATGTTCCTAACTGTGGAAACAGACAGCTGAAATCTCTGAGACAGCTTTCTGTATCCTTCCCCTAAACCAGGGGCGTAGCAATAGGGGGTGCAGAGGTAGCGACCGCATCGGGGCCCTTTGGCCAGAGGGGCCCCGAAGGGCCCTCCCTCAACTACAGTATTAGCTCTCTATTGGTCCTGTGCTCATAATTATCACTTCTATTGATACTGTGAATGGTGGTAATCACTAACAAACTGCTCCCCATCCCCTTCTTGCACCTCTGACACTGTAGTTGCCATTGGCAGGTTTTGGTGCGCAGTGGCAATTGTTATGTATAGAGTGCTTGGGGGGCCCCACTGTAAAACTTGCATCAGGGCCCACAGCACCTTAGCTACGCCACTGCCCTAAACCATGATGGTGAACAATCTTTGACTTCAGGTCATTTGAGAGTTGTTTTCAGACCCCCATGTTGCTACTCTTCAGAGAAATTTAAAAGAGGAGGGAAACATACAATTGACCCCCTTAAATACTCTTTCCTATAAGTGGATTCACCTGTGTATGTAGGTCAGGGGTCACTGAGCTTACCAAGCCAATTTGAAATCCAATAATTAGTTCTAAAGGTTTTGGAATCAATAAAATGACAACAGTGCCCACATTTATGCACCTGCCTAATTTTATTTAAACAATTATTGCTCACTTTCTGTAAATGCAATAAACTTAATTTCACTTCTCAAATATCTATGTGTGTGTCTTCTGTATGATATATTTAACTGACATTTTTTATCGTAACAACCAATGATTTATACAGGGAAATCATGACAATTAACAACGTTGCCAAAACTTTTGCATCCCACTGTATTGTTTCCCTGGTTTTTGCCCTCTAAACTTTGGTATGTCTTATATTCTGGACCGTCTTATACGGCGGCAAATACGGTAGTTTTTTTTTTTTATAACATTGCATCATTCTCTACTAATTGCAGTTTCCACAATACACTCAGTATTTTAAATGATTTCACAGAGCATGCTAATGACCTTTTGAACTTTTCTCTGCAGAAAAACCATAAACAAAGATACACAGTTGATATAAGTGCTTCAAAAGACAGTGCTGTCCATGACTCAGAAAACAGGACTGTGTTTGACTCAAGTTGGGTCGAAAAGATCAGAGAAGCTCTTTTCAATAGATAACAACTGAAGTTTCTTAACTCTTCCTGTACTGGAAAACAATATGAGACTATTTCCTTTGCTACTAATGTTATATTTCTTAGCTGTACTACACATACAATTCAATGGTCTCGATTCACAAAACTTCTCAAACAGGACTTATTTATCGCCTTTTACTAAAAATAACGTTTCAGCACATTTACAAGCAAAATAATCACTCAAAGTAAGTTGTTCCTGGTTAACTTCATTTCAATATTACTTTTCTTACCTTAATTATAATACATTTTTGCTCTTTGGGAGCTTATAGGACAACCGAGGTGACATGTGACATGAGAAGATAGACATGGGTATGTACAGTGCCAAGCACACAAATAACTAGGATGTGTTCCTTGTTTTCTTTCTCTGCCTGAAAGAGTTTAACCTCAGGTATACAAGTGACAGTTTCTGTCTGGGTTGGGAGTGGGTCAGACTATAGCATAACCCTCACTGATAAGTAATTACAGCCATAAAACACTTTCCTGTCAGTAAATGGCTTTTGAAAGCAGAAAAGAGATAAAAAAAGGGGTCAATAATTCATAGATTTTAGCTCTGGCATACTTCATTGCATGTGTCATTGAGCAGAGACAATGAAACAGTAAAAACTTAAAAACTAGATTTAAATATAAAATAATACTGTGGGATATCTTAAAAGTCATTTTTAGGAGGAGGAGGATAGATACAATTGTTTTTCTTATCAATTTAATTTCACCTCGGATGCCCTTTAAAAATTCAACATAGATAAGGTGAAAACAGGTGAAAAAACTTTGTGAATCATGCCCATTATGATTATCCCATATGTTTATTTTCCCTTCAGGTTTGCTATAAGATCTTTTTTGTTCAATTTGCATTATCCACATTTTTCGGACCATAAGACACACCTAGGTTTGGTGGACAAAATCCAGGGGATAAAATGTATACTAAATCTGGTGCAGCCATGATGCAGGGGCATCTGGAGGAGCTTCTCCCACCCCCTCCTAAGCTGTCTCTAAGCTGCATTGCCCAGCTAAAGTAGCCCCCAATACCCCCTACCCCAGCACATCAGCCCCACTAAGCTTCCTGCAGCCCCACTAAGCAGTGGCGTAGCTAAGGAGCTGTGGGCCCCGATGGAAGTTTTACAACGGGGCCCCCCAAGCACTCTATACATAACAGTTGATACGGCACACCAAAACCTGCCAAGGACAACCACAGTGTCAGAGGAGCAAGAAGGGGATGGAGAACAGTTTGTTAGAGATCACTACTATTCAAAGTATCTATAGAAGTGATTATTACCAGCACAGGACCAATAGAGAGCTAATACTGCGGTTGAGGGAGGGCCCTTCGGGGCCACTGCTCTGGCCCAAGGGCCCTGATGCGGTGGCTACCTCTGCACCCCCTATTGCTACGCCCCTGCCACTAAGCCTTTTGCAGCCCCATGTGTGATCTCTGTAAATAAAAGGCATTTGATGGAGGAAGAGAGATCCCGAACTGTGTGGTGTGGTGGCCCCCCATGCTTTGATCCACCTTGTTCTGCTCCCCCACTAATCCTTCTGCATCCCCGACTTATTTATTAAAAAAAGGGGGCATCTGGTGGAGGAAGAGAGTTACCAAACTGTGCGTTGTGGTGGCCCCCCATGCTTTGATCCACCTTGTTCTGCTCCCCCACTAATCCTTCTGCATCACCGCCTTATTTATGAAAAAAAGGGGCATCTGGTGGAGGAAGAGAGTCACCAAACTGTACGTTGTGGTGGCCCCCCATGCTTTGATCTACCTTGTTCTGCTCCCCCACTAATCCTTCTGCAGTCCCGACTTATTTATGAAAAAAATGGGGCATCTGGTGGAGGAAGAGAGTTACCAAACTGTGCGGAGGGGTGGCCTCCCATGGTTTGATCTACCTAATTGTTCCCCCACTAAGCTTTCGTGACCCCTGCAGCAAAGTGCCTCCCCCTGTTAAATTTCCCATGACCCGGCAGCTAAGTGGCTCCTCACTGGGTTTCCCGTGACCCCTGCAGCAAAGCAGTTCCCTCCGCTAAGTTTACCATGATTTCAAGAAATAAAAGCACTCCAGTGTCCACAATGCAATAAAAGTTATGCAGGGATATACAGTATTGCTCTAATGAATGTGCTGCAAAATGTCTGGCTACCAAAATTTAATATGTAAATGAATGGCGTCTAGTACACATCACAGTATTCTGAATCAGCTTCAGTTCGTAATGTGCAGTCAATGATTTTTCAATGCAATGAGATGGTATCCACCAACACCAGGGCACCCTTTGGGGAACAAACTCACCAAAGTTAGATGACCACCATTAGGTTAGTCAATAGCGCTTTATCACCGGGATCCTCCGTGTCATCAGGGTCCCAGTCTCTTGTGCTCCTTTGAGTGTTGTTTATGTGCATCTCAAAAGCAAAAAGCTCCCATAGCATAATACTGTTTTATAAAAGTTTAACTTTATTAATGAAAGCCACTCACACGATCCTCCAGTTTATATGTTCATAGTCATTTCATCACTGCCTCATGACTCATCAGGAGCTCTGGGGCCTAGACAGATCACCAGGATATTTATACGTTACTAAACGCTGCTATTGGATGTGGCTCTCACGATCCCTAAAATCCCCAAAACCCCTCCTCACCGCTGTCAATCACTTTGCGGTTAATCCATCTCCTCCGCTTTTTCTATTACAGGGGAGAATCCGTTTACATACAAGTTTCCCATGACCCGGCAGCTACCGTAAGTGGCTCCCGCTAAGATTCCCATGACCTGGCAGCTCTAAGAAGAAACTCTCAGCTGATCTGGCCATTCCTCGGTCTTTGGTCCACTCTTGCTTGCATCCTCGCTGGCACTGGCAACCTTTCCGCTTGCATCCCCGCTGGCATCCTCTGACTGCGTGACCACGTGATTGGGTCCAGCAGTGATAGAATGCCAGCGGGGGATGCAAGTTGGTGGGTTGCCAGAGCCAGCGAGGATGCAAGCAGGAGTAGACCGAAGACCGAGGTATGGCCGGATCAAGTGAGAGTTTCCTCTGAGAGCTGCCGGGGTCACGGGAATGTTAGCGGGGAGCCACTTAGGCGCTGGGGTCACAGGAAACCTAGTGGGGAGCCATTTAGCTTCCGGGTCAGGGGAAAATTAGCGAGGGGAGCAGTGGCGTAGCTAAGGAGCTGTGGGCCCCGATGCAAATTTTACAATGGGGCCCCCCAAGCACTCTATACATAACAATTGATATGTTGCACCAAAACCTGCCAATGGCAACTACAGTGTCAGAGGTGCAAGAAGGGGATGGGGAACAGTTTGTTAATGATTACCACTATTCAAAGTATCTATAGAAGTGATTATTAAGTGCACTGGACCAATAGAGAGCTAATACTGTAGTTGAGGGAGGGCCCTTCGGGGCCCCTCTGGCCCAAGGGCCCCGATGCGGTTGCTACCTCTGCACCCCCTATTGCTACGCCCCTGGAGGGGAGCTGCTTTGCTGCTGGCGTCACAGGAAACATAGTGGGGAGCCAATAAGCTTCTGGGTTATGGGAAACTTAGCGAGGGGAGTCACTTTATGACTTATTTATTTTATTTAAGTATTTACATAGCGCCGACATATTATGCAGCACGGTACAGAGTATATTGTCTTGTCACTAACTGTCCCTCAGAGGGGCTCACAATCTAGTCCCTATCATTGTCATATGTCTATGTATGTATCAAGTAGTGTATGTATCATAGTCTAGGGCCAATTTAGGGGGAAGCCAATTAACTTATCTGTGTATGTTTTTGGGATGTTGGAGGACACCGGAGTGCCGGGAGGAAACCCATGCAGACACAGGGAGAACATACAAACTCCTTGCAGATGTTGACCTGGCTGGGATTTGAACCAGGGGACCCAGCACTGCAAGGCAAGAGCACTAACCACTATGCCACCGTGCTGCAGGGGTCACGAAGGCTTAGCAGGGGAGTAGAACAATTAGGTAGATCAAAGCATAAATCGTAAATTTTACATAAATCACACTGTCGGGACTGCAGGTATGTTAGCGGGGGCCGAAGCGGTTATTCTCATTGTGCTGGGTGGACTCCAGAAGTTGGGCAGAAATGCACAAAATGTATTATTTCGGACCATAAAATGCAGTGCGTCTTATGGTTTGAAAAATTTGGTAAACAGAGTGTCTACCTAAACATAGCTCCCAACTGTCCCTCTTTTGGAGGGACTGTCCCTCTTTGGGAGCCCTGTCCCTCTGTCCCACTTTCCTCCTCATTTGTCCCTCTTTCAGGACTTTGTCCCTTTTTCTATGTAAATATATCTATATATATATAATAGAGTAAGTGCCTCAACCTTCGAGCAAGAAGAAGAAGTACTTTGCATGAGAAAATGTATGCGTGCTCAATCACCAAGTTTTAGGCTTCTTTTCCACGGACTGTTGAGCTGTGTGCTCAGCAAGCAGTTACCAGGCAGCAGCAAGCAGTTACCAGGCAGCAGCAAGCAGTTACCAGGCAGCAGCAAGCAGTTACCAGGCAGCAGCAAGCAGTTACCAGGCAGCAGCAAGCAGTTACCAGGCAGCAGCAAGCAGTTACCAGGCAGCAGTGAGCAGATACCAGGCAGCAACAAGCTGTTACCAGGCAGTAGTGAGCAGTTGTAAGAGTTTGAGAGGCATGTTACTGCCTATCAACTGTCCGTGGAAAAGAGGCCTACCCTAGCAAGTCTGGCTTTGCAAATCTGGCCTAATTGGCTATTCATGAGGCAATGCTCATGCAAATATGCATTTGCTTTTGCATGCCAAACTATGCCGGGTCAAAAAACCAATACTGCAAAGCGGTCGCCCTGCTACATGCCAGTGATGAGCGAAAATGCAAAAATTTGTTTCGATAAATTTTTACCGAATTTTCGCCTAATTTCGCTTTGACAGGCAAATTTTCCATCTAATTTTTTCACGTTAATTTTCGCCTAAGGCCAGTCATTTTCGCATTACTTGCGTATGATTGCGGACATTTTCCACATAAGGGCATTAGCACCCGCATTTAGAGAAGTTTCTTGCGCATTATTGCGGGCAATTTTCGGTATAAACGTCCGCATAGATTAAATTTCCATGCGGATTATTGTGGACATTTTTCCGCATAAGGGCAAAAGCATCCGCATACAATGAATTTTCGATGCTGGTCGAAAACGCAAATATTTCTGAAGATTTTCGTGAAAATTCGCCAAAAAACGAAAACGGGATTTTTAAGGCGAAAATTCGCAAGCACTATCCAGGAGCGCCACGGGGAGGATTCCCAATGCCCCCCTTTTATACAACCGGGGGACCACAGGTTCCCAGGCTCTCTCACTGCCTGGGAACCACAGCGACACCCCGGAGGGGGAGGCGCAGGCGACCCCCCCCAAGCGTGGCCAGCGTCGGGGAGAGCCGTCCACACCCACCTCCCAATATTAAAAACAGGCACTTACCTTAACGTCCATTGCGTTCTGCTACATGCGCATTAACTTGGGGGCACCACATGAGAAAGGAGTGAAGCATGGGTCACCCCGAGCTTTAGAGCTCAGGGCTGGCTCACATACAGCACTCCAGAGGGGGGGGGGGGGGAGGACAGGTGCAGACAACTCACTCCAGGGCTCACACCACCGGAGCAAGCCATCCACCACCTGCCTCCAAAGGATACAAACTGTAAAAAATGCTTTCCATGAGAAAATTAATGCGCATGTAGCAGAACGCAATGGACGTTACGGTAAGTGCCTGTTTTTAATATTGGGAGGTGGGTGCAGACGGCTCTCCCTGGCGCTGGCCACGCTTGGCGGGGGGGTCGCCTGCGGCACCTAGCCTCCCCCTCCGGGGTGCCGCTGTGGTTCCCGCGGTCCCTCTGGTTCTATAGAAAGGGGGCATTGGGAATCCTCCCTGTGGCGCTCCTGGATAGTGCTAATGTAGCATGTAGCAGTGTTCCTTGCGAATTTTCGCCTAAGTCATTTTCGCATCGAAAATCCTGTTTTCGTTTTTTGGCGAATTTTCACGAAAATCTTCAGAAATATTTGTGTTTTCGACCAGCATCGAAAATTCATTGTATGCGGATGCTTATGCCCTTATGCGGAAAAATGTCCTCAATAATCCGCATGGAAATATAGACTATGAATGTATTTTGTAGGTACTGATCTTTTGCAGGAACGGATCTTTTGCAGATAATGATCTTTTGAATGTGTACAGCAACTTTGTGTGCAGCATCTTGCAAATATTTCTATCTAATGGGGAGTGCAGCTCAATAGAATAGACTGTGTAGGTGTGGCTCTGATACTACATGGAAGGGGGTAAAATTGGTCTGTGATCTTTCATTTTTCCAAAGACTTTTATCTGATGTGTGTACCGACCTTTATTCTTCTTGCTTCAAGGTTGAGGCACGTACTCTATTAGATAGATAGAAGATGCGGCGTATGCTACGACGCGGGACGGCTAGTACAGTATATTTCTCTACTAAAAAAAGTGTTCAATTGACTCTAAACTTTTTCCCATCCTTTAAATTTATATATTACTAGTTTTAAAATGTAATATGAAGGAAAATGAACCAGGATAGAAAGGACCAGTGTGGTTTAAATTATAAAACAACATATTTTTCTTATGAAATAGTTATGGTATGCGTGACTATGGGTGTGGCAAGGCATGATCAGGGGTGGGGCAGGGGAGTGGCTTAAGCGTCCCTCTTTCTCATCTCAAAAAGTTGGGAGTTTTGCCTAAATTATTTGCAAAGTACTATATTCATTGACTGACATCAAACGCTGTGACAATGTACAGTATTAGGTTACAGCTTTTATTGTTTGACTCTTTTCAGGTCGTAATAAGCAGAATGAGCCCCATATTCTCCGCTCTCCTGATATGTGGGATTGTCCTGAGTCTCCCTCATCTCTCCTCGTGTCAGAACTGGGCGAAGTTTCAACAGAAGCACATCAGATCCCGTGCTGTCACCTGTAACACCGAAATGAATCAGAACCTCTTCTATATTAATGGAAAGTGCAAGCCAATCAACACCTTTATCATTTCTGCTACTGCCACTGTACAGGCGATCTGTAATGGTTATGCTAACCAACAAGTCACGAGCACGACGACATTTACACTCAACAACTGCAGCTTTCAACGTGGCACACCTGGAAGTTGTGTGTATGGATTCCGGGCACTGACTGACCGGATATGTGTAAAATGTGAGAGGAACCTGCCTGTACACTTTGTGCGTGTCGGCAGATGCTAACACGCCTTCTGTAACTTTTTAATGCAGCCCAGTAGAAATCTCTCATTAAGTCTCTCTGCATTAAAAATGTCAGCTTAGCAATATTTTAACCTCAAAAGCCAAATAGCAGCTTGACATTCTAGCTTCTCCAGCAGCTCCAGATCATAAATCGCTGCACACTTTATCAGAGAAACATAATTGTATTTGTTTATAGGGTTGAGTTCTCAGATTGTAACAGTTCCGAGTGCCGAAGATTCGCATTAGATTTCAGCCGTTTCCAGTAAAATCCAAAAACTCAGACTTTTCACCGTTTCGAGTACCGCGGAACGTGGGAAAATTGGCATCAGAAGCAGGAATTTTCTGCAAACAATATCTTTAGAACAATGGCCTGTGATAGGAAGTGGAACTGAAGCTGGTATATGAAAATTGCAACAAGAGCAGAAGATTATACCACTTCGCCCCACTGTAGAGACAGAGCTGGAACCAGGGCAGCCCAGCCAGAAGAACAGATGTAGACAAGGAAGTCCGCTCAATGTCTCCAGGTGCAAGTTTATTTAGGACTTGTCCCAACACAGTAAAAGGAGCATGCCGTGGCATGCTCCTTTTACTGTGTTGGGACACGTCCTGAATAAACTTATACCTCCTGGAGACATTGAGCAGACTTCCTTGTCTATATATGAAAATTGGGTATTAAAACAAGAATTTTCGGACTAAAGTGATGTCAACAAAATGGTCCCCGGGTAATGACCGGTCCCCGGTGGCCAGGTTATGGTGGCAGAACGAGCAGTTTTCCAAAAGAATAGGAGTTCGAGGGGACCGACCAGGGGACAGGATGCCTTTGTCCCCATATCCATGTGGAAAACTGCTTCTTCTGCCACTGTAATGTGGCCACCGGGGATGACCCGGTAGCCATTTTGTTGGGGTCACATTTTGCCAAAAATTCTTGTTTCAAAGTGTTATTTTACAGTTTACAAACCATTTTTTTTTCCTATGAAACTTTAAAATCGATTTTCTCAAAAACGACATGGGGCTTGATTCACAAAGCGGTGCTAACCTACTTAGCACGTCTAAAGTCTTTAGGCGCACTAACCAGGGTGCTAAGTAGGTTAGCACTGGATTTCTCAATCAGATCGCGCGCAAAGTTTTGCACGCGCAAAGTCCTATATGTGCGCGCTAAGTCCCATAGGCTTTAATGGGCACTTCGCCCTGAGCGCCCTGCGCTCTGTGCAGTGCGCGCGCCAAACTTTACGCGCATACATTTGCCCGCGATGCGTTTTGCGCGCATAACTTTGCGTGTGAAAACCTTTTAGACGTGCTAAGGGGCTTTTCACAGGCGTGCTAACAGTTAGCACCGCTTTGTGAATCAAGCCCATGGTCTTTTCACCATTTTTTTTCCACCATGTTCCTACTGTTCTCTCTAACATATGTATGTATTCGGTGATGATAGCATGTATGGGGGCTTTGCTGTTAACCACGGAAATCAGCGCCATTGAATTTAATAGAAAATGCCTGCGGAACACAAAAATAGGAACACAAATTTCAGAATTTGCCTGCGTAACACCGAATTAAAAATAATTAACCCTCTTTGTTTAAAGGAATACTCTAGCGGTCGGGGAAAATGAGTTGAACTTACCCGGGGCTTCTAATGGTCCCCCGCAGACATCCTGTGCCCGCGCAGCTACTCACCGATGCTCCAGCCTCGCCTCCGGTTCACTTCTGGAATTTCAAACTTTAAAGTCTGAAAACCACTGTGCCTGCGTTGCTGTGTCCTCGCTCCCGCTGATGTCGCCACGAGCATACTGCGCAGGCACATACCATACTGGGCTTGTGCTATACACTCCTGGTGACATCAGTGGGAACAAGGACACGGCAATGCAGGCGCCGGGGTTTTCAGACTTTAAAGTATGAAATTCCAGAAGTGAACCGGAGGCGGGGCCGGTGCATCGGTGAGTGGCTGCGCAGGGCATCTGTGGGGGACCATTAGAAGCCCCGGGTAAGTTCAACTCATTTTCCCCCGACCTCCCTACAGTAGTCCTTTAACGCTCTTTTAATTTTCCTTTAACCACCCTGGCGTTCTGATTAAATCGCCAGGGTGGCTGCGGGAGGGTTTTTTTTAAATAAAAAAAAAACGATTTCATGCAGCCAACTGAAAGTTGGCTGCATGAAAGCCCACTAGAGGGCGCTCCGGAGGCGTTCTTCCGATCGCCTCCGGCGGCCAGAAGTAACACGGAAGGCCGCAATAAGCGGCCTTCCGTGTTTCACTTACCTCGTCGCCATGGCGACGAGCGGAGTGACGTCATGGACGTCAGCCGACGTCCTGACGTCAGCCGCCTCCGATCCAGCCCTTAGCGCTGGCCGGAACTGTTTGTTCCGGCTACGCTGGGCTCGGGCGGCTGGGGGGACCCTCTTTCGCTGCAGCGGCGATCAGGCAGCACACGCGGCTGGCAAAGTGCCGGCTGCGTGTGCTGCTTTTTATTTCATTAAAATCGGCCCAGCAGGGCCTGAGCGGCAGCCTCTGGCGGTGTTGGACGAGCTGAGCTCGTCCAGACCGCTCAGCAGGTTAAAGAGAAACTCTGCCACCTAGAAATTACACCATACATATTACTATGTCTCCTTGCATTGGTGTCACTTTATAACTTTTAAAACGTATAGTTTGCAGATACCTTACACCAGTTTTTAATATCTTGATTATATCATCAGTCTACCTCACTGCACTATACTAGCAGAAAGGCTACTGGGAGAAGCACGATGCTCACTCTTGCACCTCACTGCACTATACTAGCAGAAAGGCTACTGGGGGAAGCCTGCTGTTCACTCTAGCACCTCTCTGCACTATATCAGCAGAAAGGCTACTGGGAGAAGCATGGTGCTCACTCTAGCACCTCACTGCACTATATCAGCAGAAAGGCTACTGGGAGAAGTATGATGCTCACTCTAGCACCTCACTGCACTATATCAAGGCTAATGGGAAGCATGGTGCTCACTCTAGCACCTCACTGCACTGTACTAGCAGAAAGGCTACTGGGAGAAGCATGATGCTCACTCTAGCACCTCACTGCACTGTACTAGCAGAAAGGCTACTGGGAGAAGCATGATGCTCACTCTAGCACCTCTCTGCACTATACTAGCAGATAGGTTACTGGGAGAAGCATGGTGCTCACTCTAGCACCTCACTGCACTATATCAGCAGGAAGGCTACTGGGAGAAGCATGGTGCTCACTCTAGCACCTCTCTGCACTATACTAGCAGATAGGTTACTGGGAGAAGCATGGTGCTCACTCTAGCACCTGAGATGGGTAAATTAAAGGGGAACTGAAGAGAGAGGTATATGGAGGCTGTCATGTTTATTTCCTTTTAATCAATACCAGTTGCCTGGCAGCCCTGCTGGTCTATTTATCTGCAGTAGTATCTGATTAAAACCAGAAACAAGCATGCAGCTAGTCTTGTCAGATCAGACTTATAAGTCTGAACCACTGAAACACCTGATCTGCTGCATGCTTGTTCAGGGGCTATGGCTAATAGTATTAGAGGCAGAGGATCAGCAGGGCTGCCAGGCAACTGGTATTGTCTAAAAGGAAATAAACATGACAGCCTCCATATACCTCTCTCTTCAGTTCCCCTTTAAGTTCTGGCCAAGGTCACTACGTTTGCGGTTATGACACGTTGTATGCTTAACTTGGGTGCTGGAACTCTATATATCCAAACTCCGGCTATGGTGCAGCGGAGGTGATAATCATCACTGGAATTCTGCTAGTATATAGCCAAACTGTGGAACAGTTGAAACAAAGGTATAGCCGATTAACAGTATTGGCTATATGTATAGCCGGTCACTGTTATCAGCTGGAGCGAAGTAGTATCGGCACTTGGGTATAGTGTTAGGTGAAGGTGGGAAGTTAGTGTTAAGTGTGGGTGGGGTATTAGGAGTAGGTAGTGGGGCAGTTAGTGTTAGGCACAGTTGGGGGGAGTTTAGTGTTAGGCATCCATGGGGAGGTTATTGTTAGGCATAGGTAGCGGGTGCACTTAGTGTTAGGCATAGGTTGGGGAGGTTATGTTAGGCCTAGGTGGGGAGGTTAGTGTTAGGCATAGATGGAGGGGTTGGTTTAAGGCGTAGGTGGGGGGAGGTTAGTGTTAGGCATAGATGGGGGAGGCTAGTGTGCGGCGTGGAGGGGGGGGGTGTTATTGTTAGAGGATAGGGAGAGAGATAAGCATTACAAAAAGACGGCAATAATGGCACACAATGCTAAGCCGTTATTTAAATCACAATATTTAAATAGCCGCAAAACCCAGCAGCCATTTTTTAAAATTCCTTTCAGCAACTTCTGTAAGAAAAGGACAAAAAGAGTTAAAAGATGAGCTAAGGTACAGCAAAATGTCTATGTAATTGACATAGGCAATAAGTCTATATATTGCCCAGAGTTCCCCTTTAAATATACACAATTATAAAACAATGGTTTGCATTATGGTGCATTCATACTACGCACGCTGCCTGGCATAATAACACTGCATATCACCTCACTGCCCATACAATCATATAGGCATGTTCACATCTCTGTGTGATAACCATACATTGCATGGGATGCGGTATCACTGTGCAAGGCAATGTGCATAGTGTGAATGCACCCTTGGGGCTGGTTCATACTAGCAGCACTTTTCATAAGATACATGAGGCAAATAATCTAATATCAGATTAGATCAGTCTCCTCCTAGCGGCCGCTAACTTGGCCGGGGCAGTGCGCCACCTTCGCACCCCCACGGCCGGTAGCTGCACCTGTGCAGAATATTTGTATATATATATATATATATATATATATATATATATATATATATATATATATATATATATATATATATATATATATATATATATATATATATATATATATATATATATATATATATATATATATATATAGTCTGTTCTGCTTTATGCTCTGCAATAAACTTTCTGTTATCTGCAAGCTGCCTCTGAGCCTCATTTCACCGAACACTTATTGCATAAATATCCATCCAAATAACATGCAAAAGTATTTTACATGTGGTTAATTGAGAACATGCCAGATTCGTCATTTTTTTCCCCCTTGTATAAACTGCTTTACTCTGCTTACAAAAACAAAGGGGGGGGGGGGTGCAAAAGTTGTGGGGAGGTCATGGCTGGATTTCAGGTAAGGCCACAAAGGCCATGGCCCAGGGAGCCAGGAAGCAAGGGGCATACAGTGGTCTGGCGCACTCATGTAGTCAAGCTGCCAAACATGTGAACTGCAGTGGTCAGGTAAGTGGCTGGGATGTGGGCTGTCACTCACTGTCACTGGCGTCCATTCTTCTTCAAGTCCAACCTCCCACCTAGCAGAGCTGTGGCGGGCTGGAAAGTTTGTCACATCAAAGCATGCGTGACCATTGACCAAGGGGATGGCTGGGGAAGTCACACAGTGCCGCTGGGAGCGACGGGAGTAACCCCATGGCACAGGTGCAGCAAGAGTGACTTCCCTGAAGAAGAATAAAGACTTGATTTGAAGTCACAGTAGGGAAAGAGAGGAGAGAGGCCTGAAGCTATCCAAATTGTCTATAATTTAAAAATAACACCTTGAGGGAAGGTGCGAGCAGAAAAAAATAAATTCTACTTACTTGGAGCCAGGGGCGTAACTAAAAATCACTGGGCCCCCCTGCAATGCTTTGGATGAGGCCACTCTACACCCCCGCCCCTTCTCGCTTTCTGCACAGGTAAACTGAGAAACAATGTTATTTGATTGGCTAATGCACACTTGAATGTGTTTTCCCCATGCAGATAAAAACTGACAGCTGTCAAGAACTGCACACATTTTATCAATTACATTAGCTTTTGTGATAAAACGGGCATGTTTTCACACACATGGGGCTTGATTCACAAAAGAGTGCTAACTGTTAGCACGGCCATTTTCGCGCGAATTTTCGCATTGCGTGCGATCACGAATTTTCGTGCGAATCGATATCGTTTTCACGCGCAAACTCGAATTTCCGTGCAAAATCGATATCGTTTTCGCACGAAAATTCGTGTTTCCGCGCGAAAACGATATTGATTTGCACGAAAATTCGCGATCGCGCGCAATGCGAAAATTCGTGCGAAAACGCCCGTGCTAACAGCACGCTTTTGTGAATCAAGCCCACGGTGTGCAGAAAACTGGACAGGGACTATCTACAAGAACATTGAATAGGGACTGTCTACAAATCTTTGTCTGCAAAACTTTGTAGGATTCCTTATCAGTGGCTGAGCAGATGCAGCCATTAGAACAATTGTGCAGAGAGCAGAAAGTTTTTTTCTCTCCGTGCTCATAGCTGTCAGTCTCTCAGGACAGGGAAAAGAAACTTCTCCCCCCATGGGGCCCCCTAAGGCTTCTGAGCCCCCCTGCAGCTGCACCCCTTGCAGGATCTATTGTTACGCCCCTGCTTGGGGCTTCCTCCATCCCCTGGCAGCCTATTTTTACCGAGATCCGCTCCATTGCAGATGCCGGCCTCTTAGTTTTTTTCCTGCTCGCACCTTCACTTTAAGGTGCCCATTAGCTTTGCAATTTTACTGAATGATCGACCTTCTGATCTCATGACTGTGACCAGAGGAAAACAATTGGAAATCATCCATTGGGCCCATAAATGGAATAAAAATTATAACCAATCTGATCATTTCAGATGGAATCAATCCGCAAAACAGATTGATAAAACAATTGACAAATTGATCATTTGTAGTCGATTGGCACCATCAACGACCAATCTGATCCAAAGGTTGATCGTTCAGTAAAATTGCATCATTAATGGTCACCTTTAAAGAGTACCTGAGATGGGCAAAGTAAAAGATTTTATACTTACCCAGGGCTTCCTCCAGCCCCATGAGCTCTGATGCATTCCTCGCCGTCCTACCGAGTGCCTCCGTCAGTGTGGTATCGGCAGTGGCGTATCTGGGTAAAATAGCGCCTATGGCAAACACTAAAATTGTGCCCCCCCCCAGTCGCCTGCGCAGTAGAGCAGACACAATTGGGCTATTTCGGTCTGAGCACATTGGAAAGCCGTTACTATGCCTGCGCTGGAGCCAGGGAAGGAAAATATTGCAGGCGCTACTGGGTCTGCGCCGCAGCTGACACAGGCTGACGGCTGTGGTTTTAGGGGAGCCAGCGCTGGAGCAGAGGGTGGAGGAAGTCTTAATAGGATCCAGAGGCTTTCCCCTTCTGAGGTAAGTATACCCCAGAGAGACTTTTTAAGTTATAGTGTCTCTTTAAGATTCCCAACGACTCCGTGCAAAGTACAGCAAACGCTTGACTTTGTAATGTCCCCCGTGTAATATCGCCCACAGGAAGATGGATTGGGGAACATGTGTCCTCAGGCGTCTTTCCTGGATCCATCTTCCTATGTTGTGCTTTAAGCCTCATCTACACACGTACATGAGGCGGCGATCCGGCGGCTCGATTAGCCGCCGGGTCGCCTCTTCCACGTCCCCGCCGCGTTCCCGCTCGCCCGCCGGATTCGATACCCGCTCGTCCCCGCTCGATTCCCTGCCATTGTCCCCTCGCGCGGAATGAGCAGGGAATCGGCGGTAGCAAGATCCGTCCTGTCGGATCTTATCAATCGAGCCGCATTAGCGGCTCGATTGATAAGCCACATCGCCGCCTCATCTACCTGTGTAGATGAGGCTTAAAGCTGGCCACTAACAGTCCAATTTCTAACGAAAAATCGTTCGAGCGATCAGAAATTCTGCTCGGATTGGTTGTAAATAACCTCCGTTGATGGACACAATCGATTAGGAACGAGTGAAAAAAATATCGCCCGAATGAATTTTCGTCGAACCAAAATTTAGATTTTCTTTTTGGTTGTGATAGATAGAAAGTAAAGATTGGTTCGTTGATGGTGTGGTGAACGATTTATTACAATATTTCACTTCCGATCAGAATTTCTGATCGCTCGAACGATTTTTCACTAGAAATTGGACCGTTAGTGGCTACCTTAAGACTTGGACTGAAGAGCTGTGTGTGAAGAAAGTGACTTAACCTATGTATGTTTAATACCTCCCCCTACCCCAGCATCTACTTCCTTATCCACTCATTGCTGGTCATTGCTCTTATCAGGATGACCTCCTGCAGCAGGTCTTATAAAAGCAAAGGACCTGTGAATCATCTGACCTGCTGCTGTGTACATTGAGCCTGCCGTGCCAAAAGCAATGTATGGGCAGTGTAGGTTGTAAAACTCAATGTTTATATAGCAGCTCTCCCCAGGCTCACAGTACACAGAAGATGCTGGTGAGAAAATTCACATGTCCTTTGTTAGCACTGCTGCAGGAGATCACCATGATAAGAACACAGAGCAGAGTGATGAGCTCTGTCCCTTCCTGCCGCCCTCGACACAGAGTTCTCACTTAAGGTGGCCATACACTGGTCGATTTGCCATCAGATTCAACCAACAGACAGATCCCTATCTGATCGAATCTGATCAGAGAGGGATCGTATGGCTACCTTTACTGCAAACAGATTGTAAACCGATTTCAGCCTGAAACCGATCACAATCTGTTGTGGTGGTGGTGCTGCTGCCGCCGCTCCCCCCCGCCGCATACATTACCTGCTCCGCCGGCACGAATCCCGGGTCTCTCTCCGCTCTTCTTCTCCGCTCTGGTCTCCGGCTCCAGCATGCTTCACTTCTTCCTGCCCGGTAGGAAGTTTAAACAGTACAGCGCCCTCTACTGTTTAAACTTCCTGCCGGGCAGGAATAAGTGAAGGCATGCCGGAGACCAGAGCGGAGAAGAGCGGAGACGAGCGGGGGCAGTCGCGCCGGCGGAGCAGGTAATGTATGCGGGCTTTATTGCGTCGGTCGTCGGGCAGTCGAACGCCGCTAGCGATGCGCTCTTTACCCGCGGGCGATCGACGGTAATTTTCCGCACGGCGTGATCGACGGGATCGGACAAAATGAATCGAAATTCGGCGTGTAGCGCGAACGATTGGCAGCAGATTCGATTCCAGTGATCGAATCTGCTGTCGAAACGGCGGTAAATCGGGCCAGTGTATGGCCAGCTTTACTGTCTGCTACTTGTGTGTCACCACGTGGCTGCCTGCTACACACTCGTGCTCCTCTCCTCTCACAGCCCCAGCGACACAGACTCAGCTCCATGCGGCCAATCAGGAGGGGATGCCGGGGCAACGACAGAAGCTGGCAGCAGGGAGGTGATGGGGCACAGATGCAGTCCTCTCCCTCTTACTAATGTACTGTACGTATGGCTGCAGCTGGGTTGGCTGGGAGGGAGAAGTAATTTGCTGGCTGATACGCCCCCTGGGAGGTGATCACAAGAGGCGCCTATAGCAGGAGCCCTAGTTGCACAGCTCCAGATACGCGTCTGGGTATCGGTACTGATAATCTGTCTCAGTCGCGTCATTCTGCTCTTGTGTGCATGCGCAGCCCCTCCGCACATGTGCATAAGAGCCTAACTGGCATGGCTGAGCCAGAGTTACAGATTACCAGAGCAGACATATGCATATGTCCACTATGGCACCTAGTGACCGCATGCCTCCATTCTCGTCTAATCAGTCCCGGTAATCTGGCTCAGTCGGGCCAGTCTGCTTTTGTGCGGCCCATCTGTGCATGCGCAGAAGAGCACAACTGGCATGGCCAAGTTGCAGATTACCAGAGAAGACATGTGTTAATGCCCGCTATGGCACCTGGTGACCAGGCGTGCCAGCTACGTCTTCCTGCGGGAGTGCGCGCGTACTCCATCGGACTTATTGTGCCAGTGCCGACCACTCCAACCAGGGCCTTGGAACAGATTACCAGAGTCCGAGTTACACATTACTCAGCAAGCTCATGGTGAACCAGATCTCCTAGGAGTGTGTAAGGGGCTACAAAGGACCAAAAAAGTCCTTACTGAAATACTATGCAAAACAAAAGTTTGCCTTCTTAACACAGTATATTAACTAAAAACAGGTATTTGCAATGATTCATTATGGAATGAGCATATGAAGGCTTGCTGGGTAATCTGTAACGCTGGGTGCTTCAAGTCCTACCCCATACCCACATTAATTCATGCCATGCACTGATGAGGATCAACCAATCCAAAACAGTATGTATGCATGCTGGATTATTGTGGCTCTGTACAATTAACAAAACTGACTCATCAATGCATTCATCAAGTGGTTCTGGAGGTGTGTTTAGTTTACAGGGACAACAAAGGATGATTTGCATATTCATCAGTGATGCATTGTGGGAGACATATGCTCACTCCAATCTGAATAATCCCAAATACCTTCTGTTTTACTTTTGTTTTGCAAGGGGAGTAATGAAGGGATGTTTGCTAATTTATAACAGACTAGCTGACCCGCGGCGTGGCATACGCCGCATAAGAGGGTAGAGGGCAGGAAGGGGGTAGTGGGCACAGCAGTGGGGAGGGGGGTTGGACCCCCCTCAACGGGGTCCCCCATGTGTGCTCTACCTCCAGCTTAAGCTCGGCAGGAACCCCCCCTCACCTGGGTCCCCCATGTGCACTCCCACTCCAGCTCAAGCTCAGCAGGAACCCTCCCCCTCCTGCTTAAGCACAGTGGAAGCCGCCACTATTAGTAAGAGGCAGTGGGCGGGGATGACTCACCTCTACTGTATACTGCAATGCCGCACACTGTATTGGTGTAATTTGCCTTTTTAAAACAGAAGGAAATCTGCAACAATGCAGCTAGAAGTGAATATTTGTGGTTACCCACAATGCACTGCTACTAAATATGAAAATTACCCCTTTTCCCCCTTGGTAAGCCAAATAAGCATCCAGAACCGCTGGTGTATAGCAAGCATATAGCTTTAAATTTTACACAGTCATATCAAACCCACATGTAGATAGCCTGTTTCAGACTTTTGATCCTCATCAGTACATGGCAGGGATTGATACGGCTGTATGAGATAGGGCTTGGACCAGTACAACAGAATAACCAAGCAGCTCAGGGTGACCCAAACCACTCGTAATGTATAGAGGGATAAAAGGGACCAAAAAGACCTCCTACTAAAAAAAGCAAAGCTTGGTGTAATTTACCGTCCTAAAACAGAAAGAAATATGCAATTATTCAGCTGTAAGTAAACATTTATGGTTACCCACAATGCACTGCTACTAAATATGCAAATAATTCCTTTTTCCCCTTTGTAAGCATCCAGAACCACTGGTGTATGGCAAACCTATAGCTTTAAATTTTACACAGTCATATCAAACCCACATGTGACAGCCTGTTTCAGACTTTTGTTTCTCATCAGTACATGGCAGAGATTGATACAGCTGTATGAGATAGGGCTTGGACCAGCACAACAGAGTAACCAAGCAGCTCAGGGTGACCCAAACCACTTGGAATGTATAGGTGGATAAAAGGGAACAAAAAGACCTCCTACTAAAAAAATCAAAGCTTGGTGTAATTTGCCTTCTTAAAGGACTTCCGAGGCCAAAATCTGCCCCCAAAACGTAAAAAAAGTGAACTACCTGCATGACTTTGTAAGGCAAGGAGGATGCCGTCCGCGCCCTCCATGCCGTTCCGCCCGGTCCCCTCTGCTCAATAGCTCCCTGAAAGGCTGTGACCCCACGGTCCGGGTCAGTATCTGCAGCCTGTATAAAGATGGCCGCCGGAGCTGGCCACGGCTGCGCAGTCCGCATAGCCGCTACTGCGGCTGCGCAGCTCTAGGGCCAACCCCCGGTCCACGTAACAGGCAGCGTGGATCGGAGGGTTGGCCCTAGAGCTGCGCAGCCGCAGTAGCGGCTATGCGGACTGCGCAGCTGTGGCCAGCTCCGGCGGCCATCATTATGCAGGCTGCAGATACCGACCCGGACCGTGGGGTCGCAGTCTTTCGGGGGGCTATTGAGCAGAGGGGACCAGGCAGAATGGCACGGAGGGCGCGGACAGCGTCCTCCGTGCCTTACAAAGTCATGCAGGTAGTTAACTATTTTTACGTTTTGGGGGCAGATTTTGGCCTCGGAAGTCCTTTAAAACAGAAGAAAATCTGCAATAATTCAGCTATAAATGACCATTTGTGATTACCCACAATGCACGGAGGGTTGGCCCTAGAGCTGCGCAGCCGCAGTAGCGGCTATGCAGACTGCGCAGCTGTGGCCAGCTCCGGCGGCCATCATTATGCAGGCTGCAGATACCGACCCGGACCGTGGGGTCGCAGTCTTTCGGGGGGCTATTGAGCAGAGGGGACCAGGCACAATGGCACGGAGGGCGCGGACAGCGTCCTCCGTGCCTTACAAAGTCATGCAGGTAGTTAACTATTTTTACGCTTTGGGGGCAGATTTTGGCCTCGGAAGTCCTTTAAAACAGAAGAAAATCTGCAATAATTCAGCTATAAATGACCATTTGTGATTACCCACAATGCACGGAGGGTTGGCCCTAGAGCTGCGCAGCCGCAATAGCGGCTATGCGGACTGCGCAGCTGTGGCCAGCTCCGGCGGCCATCATTATGCAGGCTGCAGATACCGACCCGGACCGTGGGGTCGCAGTCTTTCGGGGGGCTATTGAGCAGAGGGGACCAGGCAGAATGGCACGGAGGGCGCGGACAGCGTCCTCCGTGCCTTACAAAGTCATGCAGGTAGTTAACTATTTTTACGTTTTGGGGGCAGATTTTGGCCTCGGAAGTCCTTTAAAACAGAAGAAAATCTGCAATAATTCAGCTATAAATGACCATTTGTGATTACCCACAATGCACCACTACTATCTATATATATAATAGACTAAGTGCCTCAACCTTCAAACAAGAAGAAGTACTTTGCATGAGAAAATTTATGCGTGCTTAAACACCAAGTTTAAGGCCTCTTTTCCACGGACTGTTGAGCTGTGTGCTCAGCAAGCAGTTACCAGGCAGCAGTGAGCAGATACCAGGCAGCAACAAGCAGTTACCAGGCAGCAGCAAGCAGTTACCAGGCAGCAGTGAGCAGATACCAGGCAGCAACAAGCAGTTACCAGGCAGCAGCAAGCAGTTACCAGGCAGCAGTGAGCAGATACCAGGCAGCAACAAGCAGGTACCAGGCAGCAACAAGCAGTTACCAGGCAGCAGTGAGCAGATACCAGGCAGCAGCAAGCAGTTACCAGGCAGCAGCAAGCAGTTACCAGGCAGCAGCAAGCAGTTACCAGGCAGCAGCAAGCAGTTACCAGGCAGCAGCGAGCAGTTACCAGGCAGCAGCGAGCAGTTACCAGGCATTACCAGGCAGCAGCGAGCAGTTACCAGGCAGCAGCGAGCAGTTACCAGGCAGCAGTGAGCAGTTACCAGGCAGCAGTGAGCAGTTGTGAGAGTTTGAGAGCCATTTCACTGCCTATTCACAGTCCATGGAAAAGAGGCCTTACCCTAGCAAGTCTGACATTGCAAATCTCGGCTAATTGGCTATTCATGAGGCAATGCTCATGCAAATGCATGCACAAACCAATACCACAAAGCAGTCACCCTGCTACATGCTACATTAGCACTATCCGGCTTAGTGCACACCAGAGCGGTTTGGCAGCGTTTTGCGATCCACTTGCGGCTGCGGATACGCTTGGGTAATGTATTTCAATGGGCTGGTGCACACCAGAGCGGGAGGCGTTTTGCTAAAACGCATACTCCCGAGGTGAGGCATTTTTTGGATTGCGGAGGCGTTTCTGCCTCCAATGTAAAGTATAGGAAAAACGCAAACCGCTCTGAAAAACGGCAGTTCAGAGCGGTTTTGCAGGCGTTTTTGTTACAGAAGCTGTTCAGTAACAGCTTTACTATAACAATATATGAAATCTACTACACCAAAAACGCTTTACAAAACCGGAAAATGCTAGGTGAAATGCTACAGAAAAATAAGAAAAAGCGTTTCAAAATCTGCTAGCATTTTGCGGATCTGCTAGCAGTTTTTGGTGTGCTCCAGGTCTCCAGGAGCGCCACGGGGAGGATTCCCAATGCCCCCTTTTTATACAACTGGGGGGACCGCAGGGTCCCAGGCTCTCTCACTGCCTGGAAACCACAGCGGCACCCCGGAGGGGGAGGCTGGGTGGCATGGACGACCCCCCCCAAGTGTGGCCAGCGCCGGGGAGAGCCGTCTGCACCCACCTCCCAATATTAAAAACAGGCACTTACCTTAACGTCCATTGCGTTCTGCTACATGCGCATTAATTTGGGGGCACCACATGAGAAAGGAGAGAAGCATGGGTCACCCCGAGCTTTAGAGCTCAGGGCTGGCTCACATACAGCACTCCAGAGGGGGGGGGGGAGGACAGGCGCACTCACTCCAGGGTTCACACCACCGGAGCAAGCCATCCACCACCTGCCTCCAAAGGATACAAACTGCACAAAATGCTTTCCATGAGAAAATTAATGCGCATGTAGCAGAACCCATTGGACGTTAAGGTAAGTGGATGTTTTTAATATTAGGAGGTGGGTGCGGACGGCTCTCCCCAGCGCTGGCCACGCTTGGGGGGGGGGGGGGGGCGGTTGCGCCACCCAGCCTCCCACTCCGGTGTGGCGCTGTGGTTCCAAGGCAGCGATAGAGCACTTTGCAGTATTGTTTTTTTGACCCTGCATAGTTTGTCATGCGAAAGCAAATGCATATTTGCATGAGCATTGCCTCATGAATAGCCAATTAGGCCAGATTTGGAAAGCCAGACTTGCTAGGGTTAAACTTGGTGTTTGAGCACGCAAAATTTTTCTCATGGAAAGCATTTTTTGCAGTTGTATCCTTTGGAGGCAGGTGGTGGATGGCTTGCTCTGGTGGTGTGAGCCCTGGAGTGAGTTGTCTGCGCCTGTCCTCCCCCCACCCCGGAGTGTTGTATGTGAGCCATCCCTGAGCTCTAAAGCTCGGGGTGACCCATGCTTCACTCCTTTCTCATGTGGTGCCCCCAAGTTAATGTGCATGTTGTAGAACGCAATTGACGTTAAGGTAAGTGCCTGCTTTTAATATTGGGAGGTGGGTGCGGATGGCTCTCCCCGGCGCTGACCACACTTGGGGGCGCCACCCAGCCTCCCCCTCCGGGGTGCCCCTGTGGTTCCCAGGCAGTAAGAGAGCCTGGGACCCCGCAGTCCCCCGGTTGTATGGGGGCATTCGGAATCCTCCCCGTGGCGCTCCTGGATAGTGCTAATGTAGCATGAACTAATACCCGCAGGGCGATCGCTTTGCGGTATTGGTTTTTGGACCCTGCATAGTTTGGCATGCGAAAGCAAATGCATATTTGCATGAGCATTGCCTCATGAATAGCCAATTAGGCCGGATTTGCAAAGCGAGACTTGCAAGGGTTAAACTTGGTGTTTGAGCACGCATACATTTTCTCATGGAAAGCCTACTTCTTCTTGCTTCAAGGTTGAGGCACGTACTCTATTAGATAGATAGATGCGGCGTATGCTACGACGCGGGTTGGCTAGTTTATTTTATTCCTTTTCACCCTTAATAAGCAAAGCAAGCTTCTAGCTTTAAGTTTTAAGTTTTACACAGTCATATCAAACCCACATGTAACAGCCTATTTCAGACCTTTGGTTCTTATTAACACATTGGCTATCATTCATAAAGCATTTCCGCATGCGGAAATGCTTAAAACAGCTGACTTTACCGACCACTCGGCAAAGTCAGCATTCATAAAGCCTCTTTCCGCATGGAAAAATGACACTACCGAGAAGAGTGATAAATCACCGCCTTGTGCGGTGATTATCGGTACAAATGTAGCAAAATGTTCATTCATGAAGATCACCGCAAGCGGTGTGAGGTCGGGAAGTACCGCTCCCTCTGATGTGGCGGTACCAATGTAAGTGAATGGAGACACACAGACCTCCCAGGCAGCTACAGCAGAGCGGAACACGGAGAAATGTATAAACTCTGCAGCTTCCGTGTCTCCGCCTGCCTACCGCCAGCCTAGTTCGGGGAATCTCCGCACTGCTTCCGCACATGGATACATCTTTATGAATGCCCACCCAGAAGTCTAAAAATTCACCAGCGGTGTTTTCCCGCACTAATTCTCTTTACCGACAGCCTGTTCATGAATGATAGCCATAGCAGGGATTGATATGGCTGTATGAGATTGTGCTTGGACCAGTACAACAGAGTAACCAAGCAGCTCAGGGTGACCCAAACTACTAAGAATGTATAGGGGGATAAAATAGACCAAAAATCCCTCCTACTAAAAAAACCAAAGCTTGGTGTAATTTTCCTTCTTAAAACAGAAGCAAATCTGCAATAATTCCGCTATAAGTGAACATTTGTGGTTACCCACAATGCACTGCTACTGAATATGCAAATTATCCCTCTTTGCCCTTGTTTGATATGACACTACTTCTTCTTCTTGCTTGGACCAGCCCCTTCTTCTTGCTTGGACCGGCCCTGGGGGCAGGGCGCTACTTCTTCTTCTTGTTTGAAGGTTGAGGCACTTACTCTATTATATATATAGATAGAATAGATAGATACTGTAGATAAGACTCTTTGTTTTCCCAACTACAAACTGGGCTGGGATAGCATTGGGAGAGATCATACATTCTAAGTTCAAGAGTTAACATAATGGATGCAGTATTTGCTTAGGCTGAAAAGAAAAGTGGAATTAAAAACTATCCACATCTTGCCAACAAATAAAATTGCTATTCTTGTTCAAACCCTTATCCACAGTTTTGAACCAATGTATAAATTTAGTTTCTGTTATTAGTACTTCTTTCTGCAACTTGAAACCATTCTTAAAGGACTTCCGAGGCCAAATCTAAAAATAGTTAAATATCTGCATCCCATTTCAAGTGCCGTTCCGCCGGGTCCCCGCCACTCAATAGCCCCCCCCCCCCAGCCGCTCCCGACCCCACGGCCCGGGCTCTCCTGCCTCCACTAACATGGCCCATGAGCTGGCCGCGGCTGCGCAGTCCGCATATGCGCGAGTGCGGCTGCACAGCTCTAGGGCCAACCCCCCGATCCACGCTACAGGCTGCGCAGCCGCACTTGCACATATGCGGACTGCGCAGCCACGGCCAGCTCATGCGGCCATGTTAGTGGAGGTAGGAGAGCCCGACCCGGGCCGTGGGGTCGGGAGCGGCCCGAGGGGCTATTTAGCGGCGGTGACCTGGCGGAACGGCACGGAGGGCGTGGACAGCGTCCTCCGTGCCTTCAAATGGGATGCAGGTATTTAACTTTTTTTTTAGATTTGGCCTCGGAAGTCCTTTAAAGAGACACTGAAGCGAAAAAAAAAACTATGATATTATGATTTGTATGTGTAGTACAGCTGAGAAATAAAACATTAAGCTCAGATACATCAGTCTAATTGTTTCCAGTACAGGTAGAGTTAAGAAACTCCAGTTGTTATCTCTATGCAAAAAAGCCATCATCTCTACGACTTTCAAAGTCGTGGAGAGGGCTGTTTTCTGACTTTTATTATCTTAACTGTTAGATAACTATTTACTTTTCCTCTGGCAGAGGAGAGGTCATTAGTTCACAGACTGCTCTGAAAGAATCATTTTGAATGCTGAATGTTGTGTAATCTGCACATATTAGAGAATGATGCAATGTTAGAAAAAACACTATATACCTGAAAATAAAAATATGAGAATATTTTCTTTGCTGCTAATCTTCTAGTAATTATTCATAGTACACAACCAATTCATTATATCATATATTTTTTTTTTCGCTTCAGTGTCTCTTTAAAGGACAACTGCAGTGAGAGGTACATAGAGGCTGCCATATTTATTCCCCCGTAACCTTTTGGGGATCGGCTGCCTAACCCCCCTTAAGGACCAGGCCATTTTACATGCGGGGGGAGCATTTGGGGGGTCAGGCAGCTGAATCCCTGGTAGGACTAGCTGGGAATGGTGTCCCCAGTGTGGCCAGGTGTCCCCCGTATTGCCAGCAGCCTTTACTCACCTCCCAGGTTCCAGCAATGAGCAGCTCTAGCCAGGGCCGGATTTAGGCAAAGGTCTCTTAGGCCATGGCCTAGGTCACCACAGGAGCAAGGGCACCAAAGCAGCAGGCTGAACTTATGTAGAATTTGCAAACTTGCAAATGCTTCAATGCAGTGAGATCAGGCGAGCGCCAGACCACAGTACTCTGCTGCCAGCAGCCTGTGCAGTGGCCACCATGCTCTCAGTACACATTTGCAATGCATTGTGGCGGGCGGCTATGGACTTGGGCAGCATTGGAGACAGAGGGGAAGAGGAAGCTTCAGCACTGGAGACGAGCTGAGAAATGAGTGACACAGATGGCTGCTGCAGTGTGAAGGTGAGCTAACTACCTATACTGAAGGGGAGGCAGTGGTAAAAGGAGGGATTAAGGTAGTTATCTGGCTACCTATACTAGAGGGAAAGGGGGTAGGTGTCATCTGGCTACCTATACAGGAGGGGGAGGGGTTGTCATCAGGCTACCTACAGTGGCTTGCAAAAGTATTCGGCCCCCTTGAAGTTTTCCACATTTTGTCCCATTACTGCCACAAACATGAATCAATTTTATTGGAATTTCACATGAAAGGCCAATACAAAGTGGTGTACATGTGAGAAGTGGAATGAAAATCATACCTGATTCCAATTTTTTTTTACAAATAAATAACTGCAAAGTGGGGTGTGCGTAATTATTCAGCCCCTTTGGTCTGAGTGCAGTCAGTTGCCCATAGACATTGCCTGATGAGTGCTAATGACTAAATAGAGTGCACCTGTGTGTAATCTAATGTCAGTACAAATACAGTTGCTCTGTGAGGGCCTCAGAGGTTGTCTAAGAGAATATTGGCAGCAACAACACCATGAAGTCCAAAGAACACACCAGACAGGTCAGGGATAAAGTTATTAAGAAATTTAAAGCGGGCTTAGGCTAGAAAAAAGATTTCCAAAGCCTTGAACATCCCACGGAGCATTGTTCAAGCGATCATTCAGAAATAGAAGGAGTATGGCACAACTGTAAACCTACCAAGACAAGGCCGTCCACCTAAATTCACAGGCTGAACAAGGAGAGCGCTGATCAGAAATGCAATCAAGAGGCCCATGGTGACTCTGGACAAGCTGCAGAGATCTACAGCTCAGGTGGGGGAATCTGTCCATAGGACAACTATTAGTCGTACACTGCACAAAATTGGCCTTTATGGAAGAGTGGCAAGAAGAAAGCCATTGTTAACAGAAAAGCATAAGAAGTCCCATTTGCAGTTTGCCACAAGCCATGTGGGGGACACAGCAAACATGTGGAAGAAGGTGCTCTGGTCAGATGAGACCAAAATGGAACGTTTTGGCCAAAATGCAAAACGCTATGTGTGGTGGAAAACGAACACTGCATATCACTCTGAACACACCATCCCCACTGTCAAATATGGTGGTGGCAGCATCATACTCTGGGGGTGCTTCTCTTCAGCAGGGACAGGGAAGCTGGTCAGAGTTGATGAGAACATATATGGAGCCAAATACAGGGCAATCTTGGAAGAAAACCTCTTGGAGTCTGCAAAAGACTTGAGACTGGGGTGGAGGTTCACCTTCCAGCAAGACAACGAGGCTAAACATAAAGCCAGGGCAACAATGGAATGGTTTGAAACAAAACTTATCCAAGTGTTAGAATGGCACAGCCAAAGTCCAGATCTAAATCCAATTGAGAATCTTTCACAATAATTTTTATTGAAACATTTTTCAGCATACAAGTTATGTAAGTATCCAATGGCATAGTATATAATATATATATAACAAATAACAAATAAACAATATATAAGAAGTTCTCCACATAAGCATATACATTTCACTAGAAAAATATAGCTCAGTTGTACAACCAGCTTGTTATAAGTTAAATATAACTGTGAAATAAATTTGCATCTTATAATCATGTTATAGAGTAAAGAAGAAATTAAAAAAAAAAAATTTCAATAATACTGCAAGATTATAAATCCGCATAAATTCGCATAAAATCCGCATAAAGATGCAAAATCCGCATCAAGATGCGTAAATATAATGCTACCATGCGAAATTTTGCGTTAGGATTCAGAAAACCTCAAGGTTGCGCGAAAATGCGCAAAAACGCGCAAAAACGAAAACGCGCGAAAAACGCGCTATAAACGCGTTCGACACACCCAGGCATGTAACCTATCTATAAATGTGGAAAAGAACCCGTATTTACATAAAAATAGTAAAAATGATGACAAATCTTACTGAAGTATAAAAAACTACGAAAATTATAAAATTATAACAAATTATTAAAATGTTGTGTATGGGATATTTAAACCATCTTCAACTTGATAAAAATTATACTTACTAAAAATAAATCTGTGTCAAATAATATTGACACAATTGCGACTTCTGGAGTAATTTCTTGGAAATGAATATTTGAAGTTTAAAGTGTACCTTTCTATGATATTATTCAGAGATTATGGGAATAGATTAATAAGAAATAAGGATCCTCTCAACCTGGAAAATGGGGGAGTTAACCCCCTACTGAGATTCCAGGGAGTGGAGCCTGCAAATTTTAGCCCACCACTAGATTGAACGCTTAACTGAGAATAACTGAAATAGGATGCAGTAATTAGCTCCAGGTAGGGAGTAAGCACAATTTTAGAGTAGATGTCTGAAAAATTAGCAGAATGTAGATTAATGATATTATACTAACTAAACTAAACAACTAACTAAACTAATAACTAAACTACTATGCTTCTCATACTATCCAATTGGTGTTCAATAGTGTAGATTCAACTTTACCTTCAGTGAAGTCCAATAGGTCATGTGCACAGAAAGGGGCCTTTCTCCAGGGGGGGATCACCAGCAAACCTGCATTTGTATCTGTTGTCTCCAATGCAAGGGGTAGAAGAGGTAATAAGGTAATGAAAATAATAAAGGTGATGAAAGGTGATAATGGGGAATAAAGATAATATAAGGACCATGAGGAAAAGGAGAGAAGACACCTCAGAATTCCAGAACTCTCGATGTCGTGTACACAGTAGGCCAGAGATCAACCTTTCTCATAAAAGACTGTAAGTTCCCGCATCTGATGGACCAAGCCTTTTCCGCCAACAAGTTGGATTCTACTTTTCTAAGAATCTCTTCTAATTTCGGTATATGGGAAGTTTTCCAATGTAATGCCAGTTGATTCTTGGCTACAATAAAAATATGGTCAGCAATCAGTCTCTCTTGAGGGGGAAGGTCTCTAGTTCCCAAATGAAGAAGTGCCATGCCAGGTGGTATCGTCTGGAGTGACATTGGTAGCTGTCTCAGAAAACCTCCAACATCATCCCAAAGTTTTTTAAGTTTGGGACATTCCCATAATATATGTTCTATAGTACCCGTCAGGTTGCATCCCCTCCAACAAAGTGGGGAAGATTTTGAATCAAAATGTGATATTTTTTCTGGGGTCATATACCACTGCCAAATGCACTTAAATAAACCTTCATGGTGGCCAATACAATGAGTTGACTTTCTGAAGGACTGAACAGTCATCTCCCATTCCTCTTCATCAACATCATATTGTAGATAATTTTGCCATTTAGATAATTGCCATTGAGGATGTTAATCCAATTGAGAATCTGTGGCAAGATCTGAAAACTGCTGTTCACAAACGCTGTCCATCTAATCTGACAGCTGGAGCTGTTTTGCAAAGAAGAATGGGCAAGGATTTCAGTCTCTAGATGTGCAAAGCTGGTAGAGACATACCCTAAAAGACTGGCAGCTGTAATTGCAGCAAAAGGTGGTTCTACAAAGTACTGACTCAGGGGGCTGAATAATTATGCACACCCCACTTTGCAGTTATTGATTTGTAAAAAATGTTAGGAATCATGTATGATTTTCGTTCCACTTCTCACGTGTACACCACTTTGTATTGGTCTTTCACGTGGAATTCCAATAAAATTGATTCATGTTTGTGGCAGTAATGTGACAAAATGTGGAAAACTTCAAGGGGACCAAATAGTTTTGCAAGCCACTGTATACTAGAGGGAAGTGGGGGAGGGGTTATCTGGCTACCTACACTGGAGGGAAGGGGTCATCTCGTTACCTATACTGAAAGGGGGTGGATGGTGACAGCGGCCTTGGGCGGTAAAGAGTATAAATCCGGCCCTGGTCCCACCCCCTTTCCACTCTGGCCAGCATCCTTGCTCTCACTGCCGTTAAGTTCCTGGTCGCGGCTTAATGATGTCATCAAGCCGGGACCCGACACTTACGTCAGGACAAGCAAAGATGCCAGCCAGAGCAGAGGGGAGCGATGATCACCGGGGGAATGTCGGGAACGTGAGTGGATCCTCTTCTTCCCCTCCTACCGCCACTGCTCTGATAGTGATCACTATGATCCGCTGGCGATCGTAGTGATCACATTATCAAGAGCAAATTGTGATAGCTCCTGATCACTGAGGGGAGATGTCAGCTGTCATATGACAGCTTAATCTCCCCTCTCGGGTGCGCACGATTGCGTCGGGAGCGAAAATGGCAGCTGGCGTAAATCCTACACGGCATCAGGCTTAGACAAGTGCGCCGTAGGATTTACGCTCAGTGGTCCCCAAATGGTTAAGCAATACCAGTTGCCAGGCAGCCCTGCTGATCTATTTGGATTCAGTAGTATCTGAATAACACCAGGAACAAGCACCCAGATATTCTTGCCATTTCTGATCTGCTGCATGCTTGTTCAGGGTTTATGGCTAAAAGTCATAGACAGAGGATCATCAGGATCATCAGGACAGCCAGGCAACTGGTATTGCTCAAAAGGAAAACAAAAACATGCAGCCTCCCTACAGTTGTCCTTTAACCATTTACTGACATCCTAACGTATTAAAACGTCATGCTTACCGCTATTAACAGCAACATGACGTTTTAATACGTCCCGCGTTCCCGCCGCTGCTACCGCCGTGTGTCCGCCGCTACCGCCGCCATTACCATCGGGATCCCGTGCTGGGTGATTGGGGAAGAGGACCGAACGGTCCTCTACCCAATCGCAGTGCCTGGAGTGAATGGACGTGACCGCGAACCGCGAAGTGAACATTTCCTATGAGTGGCCAAAAAGTACATTACACCTACAAAATACATTCATTTTCAAGTACATACAGATCTTAATAAAATTACACTTCCAACCCTCCCCCCCCCCCCCCCCCCCCCAAAAAAAAAAAACACTTGTAAAAAAAAATCAGCTAAAAAAAATAAATAAATAGTTGCCTTAGGGACTCAGCTTTGTTAATTTATATTTTATGGGGGGAAATTAATTTTAATTTATTACATAGGGGCTTGTAATTATGGCCAGAATAAAAAAAACACAACAGAAAAATAACACTTATATTTCAAAATAATATACTGTCGCCATACATTGTGATACGGAAATCATTTAAACTGTTTAATAATCGGGACAACTTGGCAAATAAAACGTGTTTGTTTTATCCACAGGAGAATGTTTAATTTTAAAACTATAATGGTTGAAAACTGAGAAATAATGATTTTTTTTCTCTTTTTTCTGTTGTTCTCATTAAAACGCATTTAGAATAAAAAAATTCTTAGCAAAATGTACTATCCACAGAAAGCCTAATTGGTGGCGAAAAAAACGAGGTATAGATCATTTTCTTGTGATAAGTAGTAATAAAGTTATTAGGGAATAAAAGGGAGGAGCACTGACAACTGAAAATTGCTCTGGTCCGTTAGGATAAAAACCCTTGGGGGTGAACTGGTTAAAGGACAACTATTAAAGTTAACTAAAATTGTAAATGCCACATACAGTATATTTCCAGTAATTATTAAAAAATTGCAATACAAAGGCTTTTTTTCATCTTTTCATGTTGTATGTGAAGAAAATATGATATTTACAGAGCACAGTTTTCACTGTGGGAACTACTATGGAGGAAAGTGTCCAGCACATCCAGCATATAGAACCATCCTTCACTGTCTGACTGTAATCCGTACTGTGTTAGTTACTTTACAGAGGGCAGCATCTGTTGTGATCTGTGACTGCCTGTCATCTCTGCCTGACCCTATTGATTGCGTCCGTGTGTGACAGACTTTGATTGTCACTGTCGGTCACACGAGTTAATTATCGACTACTAGTCTACTACACTACTACTAGGGATTATAGTTAGTTTTTATTTACCTACGTACTAGTTTACTTAATATCTACTGTTAGTCTGTGAGTTTATTAGCTTCAGTACTGTGTTAGTTACTTTACAGAGGGCAGCATCTGTTGTGATCTGTGACTGTCATCTGCCTGACCCTATTGATTGTGTCCGTGTGTGACAAACTTTTATTTGGCACTGTCTGTCACACGAGTTAGTTATCGACTACTGTAGACTACACTACTAGTACTACTAGTATTTAAAAAAAAAAAAAAAACCAAAAAAACCCTTTCTTTGTTTTGTTTTTCTTGTTGTATTTGTATATTGTACATTGACTGGCAGAGGTAGAGGCACCACCAGGAGAAGCAGTGCCATTGCTGCAGCCACTGCCAGCACCAGCAGGTCTGTGACTGGTCTGCCGCCAGCCACTGACCGCAGAGTTGTGGAGGAGGGAGCAGAGGTGCAGCAGCAGCGTGTTGTGCCCATCTTTGCCTTGGATCATCGGCCAGACCCATTGCGGAGAGTCAGGCACAGGCTGTGGTGGAAATGATGGCGGAGCAGCAAGCCACCGTTTCCAGCCAGGCCTCCAGTGCCAGCGCCACCAGTGTCACCACCAGCACTCCGGTCCGCAGCAGCAGGCGCCCTCCGCCACCGCTTGAGGTCGCGTCGACCCCAGCGGCCAGCCTGCTCTCACTGACCTCGCTCTTCACCCCAGGGACCGCAAGCATTTTGAGGGATGTTGTGGAACAGTTTGAGGAGGAGATGTTGGGGAAATGCAAGGAGGAGGAGGAGTTTGAGGTGGAGGAGGTTGTGGTTGGCAGGGCACAACAAGTGGAATTTCAGGAGGAGGAGGAGGGGCCTGATGCAGGGGATGTTGGGGCAGAGGAGCTGGTTGTGGGCTCAGAGGAGATGTTTGGAAATGATGATGATGAGGTGCTGGATCATCCCTTTTTGCCACCACCAGCACAGTTGGTTGAAGGCAGCTCGTCATCGGAGAAGGAGGCATCTCTGGCACAGAGGCACGGCGCGGCAGCAGCATGGCGGCCAGCACAGGGCGTGGAAGGCAGGAGCCACAGCCTGCTGCTTCAGCCGCAACCACCACCACCTGCACCAAAGCTCCGCCCAAAAAAAACCAGCCCTCCAAAGGCAAAAAAGCTCCTCAGCCCTCAAGCTTGAAGGGGAAGTTGAGATCCCCAGTCTGGCGGTACTTCACTGTGTGCACTGACGACAAGACCCGTGCCATTTGCCACAGTTGCGGTGCCAGATGAGCAGAGGTTGCGATATCAACAAGTTGGGTACCTCGTGCCTGCAGACCCACTTGGAGACCAAACATTTTGAGGACTACAGTGAGTTTCTGAAGCTGAAGGACAGTGGCACAGGCAGTGGTCAGAGCCAGACAGCCACTGCACAGACTTCAGCAGCAGCAGCAGCCCACCCTCCTGCTCATCCAGCAACAGCAGCAGGAGCACAGAAAGTCACTGCTCCCCCCCAGGCAGCCAGTCCTCAGTGGCCTCCTCATCCGCTATTGCAGGCAAAACCTGCCAGACCCTGCTCAGCGAGTCCTTCCCCAGTGTGACCAAGGTTCTGCCTGCTACCATGAGAATGCTCCTGCAGTATGGGATCCCAAAGTGGCAAATCCCAAGCCACCACTACTTCTCCCGCACGGCGATCCCAGCACTGCACCAGTTTGCAATGGCGAACGTGGGCCGCTCACTTGATCACGCCATGAGTGAGCGGATCCACATTACCATGGACTCCTGGAGCAGCCGTTTTGGGACAGACCGCTACCTGTCCTTCACGGCTCACTGGGTCAGCCTGGTGGAATGCTCCAGCGAGGAAGCAGAAGGTCCATCCTCGGGTGCATCAGCAGCAGCAATGGCACCAGTTGTCCACTATGTGGTGCCACCACAGGGGGTCAGGGGAGAAGCAGCAGCTCCCGCTGCCAAGCGACCCCACATTAACAGCAGCGTGAAGGCCCGCCACTGCCAAGCACTGCTGGAGATGAGAAGCCTGGGGAATAACAGTTTGACAGCAGCCAACATGCTCCACTACCTGAGGGAGCAGAAGAGGACGTGGCTGACCCCCAAAGGCCTCATAGTCAGATTGGTGGTGTCCGACAATGTGGCAAACCTGCCAGCTGCCATCAGCAGGTGACACTTGACCCCCTTCCTCTGCTTGGCCCATGTCCTGAACCTGGTGGCGCAGAAGTTCCTGCGCACCTACCAGGGGATGGACAATCTGTTGGAAGCGGCTCAGAAATTGTTCGCAGTTTCCGGCGCTTAGCCGCTGCCGCAGCAAGCCTGGCCGACATTCATCAGCGCGAGGGCCTGCCACGACACCGGCTAGTCATTGATGTGCCAACTCGCTGGAATTCCACCCTGGCAATGTTGGAGCGGCTGGTTGAGCAGAGGAGGGCTATCCACCGCTACATTGTTGAGGCCACTGTCACCGGCACCACCAAACTCCAGCTCGTCTCCAGCGCACAGTGGGGGTAGATGCAGCAGCTCTGCTTGGTGTTGGCTCCCTTCCTGCAGGGAACCAACCTGGTGAGCGAGGAACGGGCATCCCTCTGCCAGTGGGTGCCCTTTGTTTTCTGCTGGACAGGGCACTTTGTGATTTAATGGATGTGGGAGAGGAGGCCCTGATCCAGCTGGAACAGCAGCCGCCTGCGCAGTCCACTTCTGCGCAGGAATTTGAGTTGTTGAAGGAGGAGGAGTTGGAGGTGCTGGATGCTGCTGTTCAGAGGGAACAGCAGAGCACAGCAGCAGTGGTGAGAGGGTGGAGAGAGGAGGAAGAGGCTCAGGGGCCAGAAGAGGAGGACAGCGAACTTGAGGCGACTGACCCTGATGTCTCTGCTGGACGGACCGCCCTGTTCACCATGGCAGGGCACATGCTGCGGTGTCTGCGTACAGACCCCGGGGTTAAGCAGATGAAAGCTCGGGAGGAAGCCTGCATCAGTAGAGATGTCGCGAACCTCCGATTTTCGGTTCGCGAACCCCGTTTGCGAACCTTCGCGGAAGGTTTGGTTTGCTGAAAAGTTTGCGAACCGCAATAGACTTCAATGGGGATGCGAACTTTGAAAAATAGAAAAAAATATGCTGGCCACAAAAGTGATGGAAAAGATGTTTCAAGGGGTCTAACACCTGGAGGGGGGCATGGATGAGTGGGATACATGCCAAAAGTCCCGGGGAAAAATCTGGATGTGACGCAAAGCAGCGTTTTAAGGGCAGAAATGACGTTGAATGCTAAATTGCAGGCCTAAAGTGCTTAAAAACATCTTGCATGTGTATACATCAATCAGGGAGTGTAATTAGAGTTCTGCTTCACACTGACGCACCAAACTCACTGTGTAACGCACCGCAAACAGCTGTTTGCGTAGTGACGGCCATGCTGGACTGGTGCGCACCATGGCGAGAGTGTAGGCCGTGGCGGTTTTCAAGCCCATATGGTCGCCGGGTTGTGGTAGCTCAATGATAGAACAACAGTGACTGTCCAGCTGATCAAATTGGGTCTGTCCACAATGAAGCTTATTATTATCTTCTTGTATGTAGTTAGGCATAGGTAGGTGTCCTAGTAGTTAGCTAGGCATAGGTAGGAGACCCAGTATAGGTAGGTAGGCATAGGTAGGTGTCCCAGTAGTTAGCTAGGCATAGGTAGGAGACCCAGTATAGGTAGGTAGGCATAGGTAGGTGTCCCAGTAGTTAGCTAGGCATAGGTAGGAGACTCAGTATAGGTTGGTAGGCATAGGTAGGTGTCCCAGTAGTTAGCTAGGAATAGGTAGGTGTCCCAGTAGTTAGCTAGGCATAGGTAGGAGTCCCAGTATAGGTAGGTAGGCATAGGTAGAAGTCCCAGTATAGGTAGGTAGGTATAGGTAGGTGCCTCATTAGTTAGCTAGACATAGGTAGGAGACCCAGTAGTTAGCTAGGCATAGGTAGGAGACCCAGTATAGGTAGGTAGGCATAGGTAGGTCCCCTAGTATAGGTAAGTAGGTGCCCCAGTAGTTAAGTAGGCATAGGTAGGTGTCCCAGTATAGATAGTTAGGCAGGGCCTGGCTGGCACAGTAATAACAATTACCAAGGTCCAGCTGCAACAGATAGGGCTGTATAATTCAGTGAGCAACACACACACACACACACACACACACAAAAAAACACATCAGGAAAACATTAGAGCTCTCAAAAGAGCTGTTGAGGGGTGCTATTTTAGCAATAACAATCAGCCAGGAGCAAGCCAAGAGCCTAACTAATCTTTCCCTAGGAGAACAAGTCTGCAGCAGCTGTCCCTAGTCTGTCTCTAGCAGGCACACGAGTGGGTGTAATGGCCGGCAAACCTGCCTTATATAAGGGGGGGTGGGGCTCCAGGGCTTAGTGTAGCCTAAATGGCTACAATGTGCCTGCTGACTGTGATGCAGAGGGTCAAAGTTGACCCTCATAGTGCATTATGGGGCGAATCGAACTTCCGCAAAAGTTCGCTTGGTCTAGGCAAACGCGAACCCCCAAAGTTCGCCTGGAACCGTTCACCGGCGAACCGTTTGCTACATCTCTATGCATCAGCATGATCCTGGATCCATGGCTGGGGGGGGGAAGGTGGCTCAGTTCCTGCCTGCTGGAGACCGTGAGCAGCGAATAAGAGTGTTGCAGGAGATCCTTGTTCGGCGATTGGAGGAAGCCTTCCCCCAGCCTTACACCCCCTCTGTCCCTGTCCAGCAGCAGCAGCAGCAGCATCAGGCGCCAAGGAGACCTGCTGTCCTTGACAAAGGCACTCTAAATGACGGTAGAGCAGCCGAGAGAGGAGGTGCATGCAGCAGCATCCTCCTCTCAAAGTCACAGCCAGCGCCTGACCCGGATGGTGGATGACTACATGGGGCCCTTCAGAGGGCTTGACACCGGCGGCGAGTAGCCTGTGGACCCCTTGGAGTACTGGGTCGAGAGCTTGCAGATGTGGAGTGAGCTGGCGCAGTACGCCCTGGAAGTCCTGTCTTGACCGTTCCAGCATGCTGTCAGAGAGGTGCATTGGTGCGGCCGGTGGCGTGGTCACGGAGAAGCAGTGCTGCTCATCCAGCTATCTGTCCAGATTTGGATTCCTGATACCTGGGCCCAAATCCGGATAGCTATCTGCGGATATTTGGTCGCATACGCGGATATCCGCAGATATCTGGTGGATATCCAGATCTGAATACTGTAACTATGGAGATGACATCCTGGAGCCAATCAGAGGGCTCCCAGCAGAAGCCCTAGCAAGCAATCACAGAGGGGAACACTGGCCAGCCCCACCGGACCTCATTGAGCCAATCAGAGGCCTCCCAGCCTAAGCCCTGGCACCCAATCACAGAAAGGAACCCTGGCCAGCCCCCCTGTATAATAAGGAGGGCTGCCATGATGAGACATATCGTCCTAGCTTGGGAATGCTCACTGAGAGACATGCTCCAGTGCTATTGGCCTAGCAAGGACTGTATACAGTGATAAACCAAAAGCTGTTCAGTGATTAACCCCTTCACTATAACTACACTATTGTTAAATCATTAATTAGCTTGATGTCATTGTGTGACAGTCAGAGTGTGTGCTGCAGGCAGCTGTGCACAGACCATGCCAGCTGCTGCCTGCTGGCCAGCTATTAGCCTTAGCTAGCTACAGTATAGGTTAGTTAGGTTAGGAATTAGGGGATAGGATCAGGGCTGGGACAAGGTCTACCACCAACAGAGGCTGAGCTGCCCAAGTGCGCCCCCCCCTAATCGGCCACATCTACGTTATTGTTCCTTGTTACAGGGTGGTCTATATAGTGAGCTGCTCCACAGGACTGCATTTGGCACGCATACACTAATCATCAGTAGTGGAGATCACTTGAAGTATTTTTGTTGTTATGAGTTTTAGGTAAAAACAATGGTGCATGAGCCAGCCCGGGGCCCCGGGAACTCTCACTGCCTGGGGCCCCAGAACCAGCATCTAACACCATATGTGAGCGCAGCCAAGACCTTGGAGCTGCCACCTCCAAGGCCTGTCTCCTACTGCTCTAAAACTTACCAAACACACAATTGGAGAACCTCACTCCCAAACAGTTCTCTGCTGCTTTATAAAGCCTGCAGGCTGCTTATAAGCCAATGAGAAATGCACACATAATACACCTAGCCTGCAGTGATAATCAAGCAAAAGCTGAGCAAGTCAGCCAATTAGTAGGAGAGGGCTTCAGTTGCATATAGACAATGGCTATATGACCAGCAGGGGGCACCAGCGTGCAGGATATTCCCTCTCATCTGCCCCCCATAGACAATGGCTACATGACCAGCAGGGGGCACCAGCGTGCAGGATATTCCCTCTCATCTGCCCCCCTCCTAATTAAACTGCATGGGATACTACAATAATTAAAAACAATGGTGCATGAGCCAGCCCGGGGCCCCGGGAACTCTCACTGCCCGGGGCCCCAGAACCAGCATCTAACACCATATGTGAGTGCAGCCAAGACCTTGGAGCTGCCACCTCCAAGGCCTGTCTCCTATTGCTCTAAAACTTACCAAACACACAATTGGAGAACCTCACTCCCAAACAGTTCTCTGCTGCTTTATAAAGCCTGCAGGCTGCTTATAAGCCAATGAGAAATGCACACATAATACACCTAGCCTGCAGTGATAATCAAGCAAAAGCTGAGCAAGTCAGCCAATTAGTAGGAGAGGGCTTCAGTTGCATATAGACAATGGCTATATGACCAGCAGGGGGCACCAGCGTGCAGGATATTCCCTCTCATCTGCCCCCCATAGACAATGGCTACATGACCAGCAGGGGGCACCAGCGTGCAGGATATTCCCTCTCATCTGCCCCCCTCCTAACTAAACTGCATGGGCTTTATAAAGCAGCAGAGAACTGTTTGGGAGTGAGGTTCTCCAATTGTGTGTTTGGATGAGTTTTAGGTAGCCAGGTATAGGTGTCCCCATTATAGGTAGACAGTAATAGGTGCCCTCTGTATAGGTAGCCAGGTACAGGTATAGGAGCCTCCAGTATCACTCCAGGTATATGTTCCCCAAATATAGGAAGACAGATATAAGTGCCCCCAGATTTAATTCAGATACTTCATATTCTCCTACATCTTCAAAACATACTAATAAGTCAACTGGTTTCCCCCCAAACAATCCTATTGTGAAAATATTTGTCTATGACTATGGTAGGGATTATACTATGAGCTACTCTGAGGACAGTCAATGACATGGCTATGTACTCTGTAAAGTGCTGCAGAAGATGTCAGTGCTATATAAATGCAGAATAATAATATGGTAGGACATTAGACCATGACTATGGTAGGATTAGATTGTGAGCTCCTCTGAGGACAGTCAGTGACATGACTATGTAGTCTGTAAAGTGCTGCAGAAGATGTCAGTGCTATATAAATACATAATAATAATAATATGGTAGGAGATTAGACTATGACTATAGTAGGATTAAGTGTGAGCTCCTCTGAGGACAGCCAGTGACATGACTACCGGTATGCACTCTGTAAAGTGCTGCAGAAGATGTCAGTACTACATAAATACACAATAATAATATGGTAGGAGATTAGATTATGACTATGGCAGAGATGAGAAAGTGAGCTCATCAGAGGACAGTCAGTGACATGACTATGTACTTTGTAAAGTGGTGCGAGTGATGGATGCAACAAAACCCCTGGCGCTGTTCCCCCAAGTAAATGGGTCCCCATGTGTGCATTTATACATTACCTGTCCTGTGTCGTTTACCAGACAGTGCCCATCCACCTTCAGCTTCTTTCTGTTCCATGTGTGGCTCACATGCCACCAGCATATAGTGTGTGACGCATGTGTGATGTCACACGTGCTAAATGCCAGCGGCTTGTGAAGCGCAAATGGAGGAGCGGATGACGGATGGGCACCGCACAGTGGGCAACACATGACAGGTTTATTATTTTATTTATTTATTTGTTGTATTTATAAAGCGCCAACATATTACGCAGCGCTGGACATTAATTTAGGTTACAGACAATATTTAGGGGTGACAAACAGCAATATGACAATACAGGAATACAAGAAAACCAGATCACACAGCACAGTATGCGTACAAGGTAATGCTTAGTCAGTCACTGGATGGGAGCATGGAGTTAGGCAAGTTAGGTTCACTCAAATGCATAGCATGGGTGCACAGTAATAGAGGTGCATGATCAGGTAGGACACAAAAGGAGTGAGGACCCTGCCCAAAGGCTTACAATCTAGAGGGAGAGGTAGGGACACGAGAGGTAGGGGACCAGAGTTCGGCTGTGGGTTTAGAGCAATTGTGAGGGGTGGTAGGCAAGAGTGAAAAGGTGAGTTTTGAGGGCCTTCTTGAAGGTGTTGAAGGAGGGGGCTGCCCTAATGGGTGGAGGTAGGGAGTTCCATAGTGTCGGAGCGGCTCTTGAGAAGTCTTGGAGGCGTGCATGGGACTGGGTGATGCGGGGGACGGTCAGGCGAAGTTCATTGGAGGAGCGGAGTGAGCAGCTTGGTGTGTATCTCTGAGTAAGATCAGAAATGTAGGTTGGACAGGTTTTGTGGATGGATTTGTAGGTCAGACACAATATCTTGAATCTGATTCTGGACTGGATAGGAAGCCAGTGGAGGGATTCACGGAGGGGAGCCGCCCTGGTGGAGCGATGGGAGGAGTGGATAATTCTGGCAGCCGCATTCATGATGGACTGCAGTGGGGCTATTCGGGTCTTAGGGAGTCCAGACAGAAGGGCATTGCAGTAGTCGAGGCGGGAAATAATGAGGGCATGGATGAGGAGTTTGGTGGTGGCAGGGGTCAGGAAAGGGCGAATCTTACAGATGTTACGAAGGTGGAAGTTGCAGGACTTTGTGAGGTTTTGGATGTGGGGAGTGAAGGAGAGTGCGGAGTCCAGGGTGACACCCAGACAGCGGGCTTGAGAGGTAGGGTGAATAGTAGTGTGGTTAACAGTGACCTGCACATCTGGGAGGTCCAGGGATGACCGGGGTGGGAAGATCATAAATTCCGTTTTGTCTAGATTTAGTTTTAGGAACCTAGTGGACATCCAGGAGGAGATGGCAGATAGGCAGGAGGAGACCTTGTCCATGGTAGTGGTGGATATGTCAGGGGTGTGGAGATAGATTTGGGTGTCATCAGGTTATGTATAAATACACACTGGGGGGCACATTAATACACTAGGGGGTTGCAGCAGATGCAGCAGAAACTGGGGACTTGTCTGATTCCCAAGAGATGTCATGCTAAAATCGATGGGGAATCGGTCTGAGGTGTATGGGCACCTGACAGATCTCTCTCTAATCAGACTGGATTAGAGAGAGATTTGTGTCTTGGTGAAACCTGCCCATCATTGCTAGATGTATGGCTGCCTTTACTCTAGCATGGCAGCATTAGGACACTGCAGTGTCATTTCTGTAAGTCCAGGTCCTTATCAGTACTAAGAGTGAAGGGGGGTGTTATAAACTGTTCTAATCACCTTGCTTCGACACCATCGTCTCACAGACTGTGAGATCACTTGACTCTCCACACCGCAAACAGGATATAGACTTTCTCAGGCTTCTTCAATGTTTACGTTATTTATTCAGGAAACAGGAATACAGATAGATACATTCATCATATCCTAGCCATGCCAATCTTCATGTTGCGTTACAAGCTCGTGATTAGACTCCCTGCTGGAGTCTATCAGGTACCTTCTTCCTAACTACGTTACACTAAGCTACCTATGTACAGCATACATTATATCAGATTACAGAAAGGAAGAACATGCTTAGAAGTCGTCCCAGTCAGCCTTGCTAGCTAGTGCAGAAGGAAGAAGCAGAAGCAGAAGTGAGCTCTCGTAGCTCTCTCAGCCTTTTATACCGACTAGGAAAGAGTTAAATATGACATCATCTTCGCCACCCCCTAGACCAGATTATTGGTGGACCCACTCGTGGTGTCATCATACACACCTACTTGATTAATAATCAATGAGGCATTTGACCCATATGCAGGAACGTGGATGATAAGTAAATATGGCCAATGTTTTCTGTTCCTGTGGTGTAGTGTTAAGGTCAGAGTAGTCCGATGGCCTTCTTTTAGGAACATGTTCTCAGTATCTGCGTGTATCCTCTGCTACACGCAGACCCTGAGATGCCTCTGCCTGCATCACAAAACCTCTATTTATTTTAAAGGCATACACTGCGGACAAGCCTTTTACCTAAAACTCAGGCCAAGTAACTGAGGCCTACTTAAATTATAACAATCCCCCCTAAAATGGCTTGACCCGCAGATCCCAGCGTCTGAACCTCCCAGTACCTGGTTTCTTTTCTTTTATGTTTCACTTTTCGATGTTCGTGCTCACACAACTTCTCTGCTCTAGGCGATTACCTCTGGAAGAGAGAGAGCAAGACCTCTTGGTCTTCCTGTAACCAGGCTCTCTGGGGAGGCCCTACTTCTAAGTCCCTCTATACCACATACTCAGCATTTGCGTCACTTACGTATCACTCACAAACTTGCATGACCACAAAAAAGTGAAACTCGTTTGGTTGTTACAAAACGGAGCAGTGCCAGGTGCCTTCTAAAAGAGTGCCTTTATACAATCAGCTCCATCACAGGTACTACTAAACCTATACCCGTAACCCTGTATATCCCTTAATTTAAACTATTGGTTCAGGAGATTGTTTATGAGGCACCAATCTCTGGACCAGGTTAATTTGTTTTACGTAATTTTAACACGTAACCTCACCTGGATAATGATGCCTAAAGTTGTCATCCCCATCCAGACGACCAGTGGGTGTAGAAAGAACTTTGGAACTGCAGAGGCCCAGTCCGAGTGTCCCTGGAACATCACCGGAACCCTTGTCCACCAGGTCGGGCTGGCACTCACCTGCTCATTTTTGTGTTCTACCTCGTTAAGATCACCTGTATCATGGTGAAATCTTACCTCTAACTTAGTGTACTGTTTGTTTAACCTTTGTAACAAAATGTGGTCGTCTTGGATCAAACCCTGTTCCCCTTTGTCCCATGTCGTGTTCTCTTTCAGGACGGGAACTACCCGTGAAACTTTGCACTTTAGAGTTCTCTTAACAATTTGAGAAACAACGTCATCTAACCTGGATGACTGGATCCATATGGGATCTCCGCTCCCACAACATGTTCCCCTTGGAAACTCCCCCTTATCGGAACAATTATGAGAATATACCTTGAATGTATCATTAGAACTTATGTTAAAAAACCAAACCTTTCCTTCCGCCACCGGAACTATCGGTTGGGCTTCAGGGTGGATCTTTTGAATGGTAGCCTCGCATTCTGCGTTATTGAGCCTGCAGGCTTCTTCACTAAATTTGACTTGCCCCGGCCAACGCAGGTACTTCTGCAACAATTGCCCGCATGAGGACAACTCTACTTGCTTCACCTCCCCGTCTAGCACCAAAAAAGGTTGACCTCTCAGGTCCTGGTGTAAGACACGGGTTGAGGTGGGAACTAAGGAAGTAGCGGTGCCTAAAGGAATCTTGCACCGTTTCCTTTTGTTCACCCAAACATCTCGAAGCTGCCATGCAAAAGATCCTTCTCCAGAAAAATTAATATACCTCCCCTTGTCCAATCTCTCGCTGACAAAATATGTCCCCAGCTGTCCTGATTGGACCTCTTCCCCCCTTATGTCCTGAGGCACACTATGTACCTGAGGTCGGGAAGACTGTACTCTCTGCAATCGTTCGATTAAGAGTACCTCTTCACTTACCCAACTATCATGAGGATAAGCTGTTGCATATGGACTGTGTAATATCGTCCCCTGTTGTGACCCGTGTGGTGTGAATGGGGTTCCCTGTGTGGGCTTTCCCTCCCCCGGGACCGCTCTCCCCACCCTCTTTGTCACCTGGAAATGTGGCTTGATCTCGATTTTTACTTCTTGTTTCGAGAACCACCCACCCTCGGCTTTCCAGCCTTTACGTGTGTATAGTTGTTTCAGAGGCACTCTCTGTTGGTAGCTCCAGAGTGTGATGTTGTCCCCTGCGTCTCTCTGGTAAGAGAATTGACGCCTCCTGCTCGTTCCTCTCCAATCTGGAACCATCTCACTCTGCATAACCAAGACAAGGTACCCCTGAATCACACACTCCACCTTTTGCATGTACCAATTGTACTGCAATGTACCTTTTAACAAACCTTTGGATCGGTGCATCGATTCTGGGAGTGTGGTATTAAATAGCAGATTTACACTGCCATTCAATCCCCACTGCCCGCACACCTGACCCTTCAGACCTTTCACCCACATTGTGCCATGAAATTTGTCTTCTCCTGGCACGAGTGCTCTTTCCCTCCATCCCTGCTTGGTCCATCTGTGCCAAGCGGAGGGAGGTGTGAAAGGATTAGTACCTTTGTCACCCAACATTAACATGCTTGGGCCTTGCATTCTCATTAACCCCTTATTATACATGAGAATGTCCTCTCTTCGTTCTCCTAGGACGGAATGGCAACCTAGGATCACCATCAGCACGGTACTCTTCATTATAAAAGCACCACCTTGGGAAAGAAAAACATTAGCAATTTGCACTATGCTTTGCTCAGTCAGTTTTTTTAGACGTTTTCCGATCTCAGGAATCTCGTGTTTTAGTCTCTTTCCAATTTCAGGAATCTCGTGTTTTAGTCTCTTTCCAATTTCAGGAATCTCGTGTTTTAGTCTCTTTCCAATTTCAGGAATCTCGTGTTTTAGTCTCTTTCCAATTTCAGGAATCTCGTGTTTCTCCAAACTTAGATTGGCATCTGGAACCTTTCGCTTATCCGACTGACATCTCCAGCTTTGCTGCCAGCACTGCAGCTGTCTCCATTCCATATTGCCAAACACCTGAAATCGAAATACAAACAAATCAATTCTTATTAATGATTTGGGATTCGCCCTGCGGCTTGTACTCTTTACCCTTTAAAATGATCAATATATACCGTAATTGATCTCGTTGTTTTATGGTTCTCATGAACTCTGTTTACTCTTATTGGTAGATTGGAGTTAAACGTCACCCCCCTACCTCAGTGCTATCCTCAGTACTTACCTGTTTACAATATGCTCCCGCGGACTTCACCTTTGGAAGCTCGCGTCACCTTTGGAAGCTCTCACCCCATTGCAGCTCACTCCACATCCCCCCTTATCTGTCCATGCGCGGCCGTCGCATGCACAGATTACGGATGCCACACCTGATGCTGCTTTGCAGGTGAGCCTGCAATGCTCTTACTCATTATCGCATTTACTTATCTAGAACTTCATCGCGATACCAGCTCTGCTAGAAGTTCTGTGTGTTGTACCCTCTGACCAATGTTTGCCGTGCCACTACCCCCAGACTTCACAAAAAAACGGCTGCCTCCCTGTAGGAAGGAGCACTTTGCACTTAAACTACACAGGGTGCAGGGCTAAGCATACCAGCGTCGCATGCCTGTATGCAGATCCCTGAATGCCCACATGGTAGGTAGTCACATGGCAAACAGCGTACTGATACACTGTCACTCTGTACATGGCAATTCTATCATCTGTATAATTGCCCCATGAACTGCGGTCAGTTTTTGTTCTTTGTGCTACAATCGATAGGAGCTGGAAAAAAACATATTTGACCAATCAGTGGACGAAAAAAACGCACAAAAAAAAACAGCCCCAGCCCAGCATAGACCTCTCAGTCAAGCTCTGGCCCTGTCCACTACAAAAACCGGAAAAAATCGCTACCACTCTGCAGCAGCGGCGACGGAAACCAGAATTGGTCAACTCCCTTTTTTCCAACTCCGGCACCCCCCTGATGCACTGTCCCCCCCTATACTCTATTGGGAACTCATGCTGCACCACCCATTAAGGTGCCCCACTTACAGGAATAATCCCGCAAGCAACTCAGTACAGACACTTTCCTGACCTGCACTGCTACGTGTGTCCCTGCACCTAGCTGGGACACTTTTCCTATCCGTGCTCCTGCTAATCTTACAGTAATAGCTTGTTGCACGTATCCTGGCATTCCTTTCCATGGACTCAGGGAAAAACTCTGGGGAAATACTTTGAGACCCGAGACACACAGTAGCATGTCTCTGTATTTCTACCCCCCTCCCTTTCAGCTGCTCTGCCCGGAGCCGCGAGCACAGCCTGACGTGACGTGGATCCCCCAGCCCCTCCTCCCCCCCATGCCATGACGTGTGGGGGCCATGACTCTCGGGGGCGGGCTCTCTCCACTGCCGCCATTTTGAGTCCTGGACTGCCAGCTAAAATGGCTGCTCCCATAGCAGCCTCTCGTTTCCTATATCTTAGGAGAGAAAACAAAACACACACAGAACAAACATTTTTATGCATAGTTACACACAGCATCGATACATTTTACCGAGAGTCAGCCTTCCGCTACCTATACTCTCTGGGATACTTGCCAAACTTGAGACCAACCGCGTCACAGCTGCAATGCTAAATATATTACCTCTTAGCATCACCCAGGAACGTAGAACCCTCTCTCTCCTCACAAAACATCTGCGGTTTATCTCTGCCATAACTCAAACTTACTCAAGCGCGCAGCGTAACTCTAAACCATATTAACAGCTAATACTGCTGAAACGCACAACAGACAAACTGGCTAAACAACATAACAGATACAGATATTTACAAGCATGTTAGCAGCTCTGACTGGAAATGCGAGAAACTAGCAGAACATCTCACAAACAGAAAGACACTCGCTTTCCTCTTCTATCCCCTCTCTCCCCCCCATCCAGCCCCAACAGACTGAAGCACCGCTGGCTTATCTCCTGCTGCGGGGGGCCCCCCCTGCTCTATCTGGACATTTTTCCCAGCCTCTGTAGAGACGGGGAGAGAAGAGAAGAGAAAGAAAAAAAAAAAAGAACCTCTGCAACACAGGAACTTTGAATCCTAAGAAAAAATCAAAACACATAAACTCTGAAAACAGCACTATGCATTTACAAAATGAGAAACCCGCAGCCTCCACGCTGCAATTAACACAAAACACAGAACACATTATCCCCTCTTCATACAATAAAGACAATGCAACATAACAACGTAAATCTTACGTGCCTGAGCAGCGGAGGACTTCGTATGCCTGCCAATTCGACCAGCATATGGCAACTTTTTCACGACACTGAGTGGATCTCTGGAACTCCTGAGCGTCATCTCTGTGTACCCACACTGGCTCAGCGGATCGTTATCCAGCGGTAGCTGCCAGCCGGCCTCGGAGCGTTCCAGTCACCTGCGATCCGGTTTAGGCTATGACTGATGTGCACTTACAGTCAAAGTTTAACATCCACGAGTGTCGCCGCTGGTTTCCTCGAATTGCAGCCCGTGTGTGCTCGGCTCCCACACACTCACACCAGCTTATCAGTATCAGCTTGATAAGCTTTACAGTCAGTGTCCGTCTATTCCGCTTGTTTTGCTGTGGAATATCTTGAAACCACTTTCTTCGGCCCCGGCCCCGTCTGCCTGTATTGCTAGGCAGGGAAGGATTTCAGCACCACTGTTATAAACTGTTCTAATCACCTTGCTTCGACACCATCGTCTCACAGACTGTGAGATCACTTGACTCTCCACACCGCAAACAGGATATAGACTTTCTCAGGCTTCTTCAATGTTTACGTTATTTATTCAGGAAACAGGAATACAGATAGATACATTCATCATATCCTAGCCATGCCAATCTTCATGTTGCGTTACAAGCTCGTGATTAGACTCCCTGCTGGAGTCTATCAGGTACCTTCTTCCTAACTACGTTACACTAAGCTACCTATGTACAGCATACATTATATCAGATTACAGAAAGGAAAAACATGCTTAGAAGTCGTCCCAGTCAGCCTTGCTAGCTAGTGCAGAAGGAAGAAACAGAAGCAGAAGTGAGCTCTCGTAGCTCCCTCAGCCTTTTATACCGACTAGGAAAGAGTTAAATATGACATCATCTTCGCCACCCCCTAGACCAGATTATTGGTGGACCCACTCGTGGTGTCATCATACACACCTACTTGATTAATAATCAATGAGGCATTTGACCCATATGCAGGAACGTGGATGATAAGTAAATATGGCCAATGTTTTCTGTTCCTGTGGTGTAGTGTTAAGGTCAGAGTAGTCCGATGGCCTTCTTTTAGGAACATGTTCTCAGTATCTGCGTGTATCCTCTGCTACACGCAGACCCTGAGATGCCTCTGCCTGCATCACAAAACCTCTATTTATTTTAAAGGCATACACTGCGGACAAGCCTTTTACCTAAAACTCAGGCCAAGTAACTGAGGCCTACTTAAATTATAACAGGGGGTAGGGAGAAGTATAGACGCCTTTACGGCCTGTCTCCCTGACTTCCAGAGTGTAGGTTCAGGATAGAGGAACGGGCGCAGGGCTGCTCTCTCTCACATACACACACACCACACATACCTTTCTCCTTCCCCGTTAGAATTCCATTCTCCATCAGCCAGCCATGCGTGACTGGGCGGCTTCCTGGGGGAGCAGCTGGATTACATCACTGTCAGTGAAGAAGAGTTAAAAAAACAAACAAACTTGCAGACCAGCTGAGCAGCCTTACTGGTGTGCTAGGAACTGTCTACCAATCTTACTTATCTAAACTATGTATGACTCCTTATCAGGTTCAGTCTTTAGTACAACTGTGCAAAGAGCTTTTTATCTTTGCTCCCTTAGCTGTGTCTCTCAGGACAGTGGAAAATCCCCCTTTTTTTCTGGGCTGCCTGTGCATTGAAATGCCTTTGTAAGCGCTCCATCCTGACCTGATGACCTGCCGCTCAGAGGCTGGGGCCTCTTCTGCCTATGTGTCGTCCTGGCCCTGGATAGGATTACTGTGTTATTGTGTAGTTAGTACTGTAGTACTGCAGTCAGTGCTAGTAGTTGTTAGAGTAGTACTACTACTGCTGTGAGCAGTGCCAGTGTGACAGTTAGTGTGCACTAGTGTCTTCTCCTCTGCTGTCTGTTACTTGGCACTTGTCAGATGTCACATGGCACTTGGCACGTGTCACGTGAAACTTGGCACATGTCACGTGGCACTTGGCATGTGGCACGTGGCACTTGGCACTTGGCATGTGGCACGTGGCACTTGGCACGTGTCACGTAGCACTTGGCACGTGGCACTTGGCACATGGCACGTGGCACTTGGCAGGTGTCACGTGGCACTTGGCACGAGTCATGTGGCACTTGGCACGTGTAATGTGGCCCTTGGCACGTGTCACGTGGCCCTTGGCATGTGTCACGTGGCCCTTGACATGTGTCACGTGGCCCTTGACATGTGTCACGTGGCACTTGGCACGTGTCACGTGGCACTTGGCACATGCCACTATTAGACTTAGCTAGCTACAGTATACAGTAGGGTTACGGATTAGGGGATAGGATTACTGTGTAGTTAGTACTGTAGTACTGCAGTCAGTGCTAGTAGTTGTTAGAGTAGTACTACTACTGGGTTAGCTTTATACCGAACTGCTGTGCTGTGAGCAGTGCCAGTGTGACAGTTAGTGTGCACTAGTGTCTTCTCCTCTGCTGCCAAGTGGCACGTGCCATGTGACACGTGGCACTTTGCAGCAGAGGAAAAGTCCCCACATCATCAGTGTTCCCCTTTAAAAAATAATGATGATACATGCCTCATTTACCCTAAAAAAAACATTTTTAAAGCAATTTAAAGGCCACTTCCGGTTTTTCTATCCAGATATCCGAATCCGGCCGGATACCCCGGATACTGAGTTCGGATATCCGATCTGGATCTGGATTGGAAAATTTTGAAATCGGATATCCGACCCAGATCGGATATCTGGGTATCGGGATCCGAATCGGATCCAAATTTTGAAAAGGGGTATCCGAGCAGCACTGCGGAGAAGCGCTCTCATCTGTCCACAGAGTCTGTGGACAGACTCACATTCTTGAAGATCAACCAGGCCTGGATTGAAGGCACGTTCCAGGCACCTGTTGTCGGCGAGAGGAGGACATGAGGTGCCTGAGCTGGGAATTATTTTTTAACAACATCAACCTTCAGTCCCCTGCAAATTTGGCCTTGTTCTTCTTTAGGTGCTGTGGTACCACCGCTAGGTGCCATGGCCTAGGCTGCCTGCTGCCATGTATGTCCTTCTGCTGCTGCATTAAACCTCCTGTCTGTGTTCCCACCACCACCACCAGGGTCCACTCCGTTATGCGCTGCTGCCACTAGCTATTTAACACACCCTCAAAATTGCTACTATTTCTGTTCTTCTTCTGTTGTGTATTGGACACAATGTGGGCTGCACGACTGTTGTCCGGAATCTCCTGCTACATGGTTTATTACAGCCGTGGTACCAATGCTAGGTGCCATGGCCTGTTACAATGCCTGCTCACTCCTACTTCTCCTGCTGCTACATTTAAAATCCTGCTGTCTGTGTTCCCATCACCAGGGTCCACAGAATTATGCGCTGCTGCCATGCGGCACTAGCTATTACGCCACTACAATAGCTACATTTTTTTGTAGAAAAAAAAAAAATTCTGAGGTGTCTGGGTTGAAAACTGTGCTGTCCCAGTTGTGTATTGGACACAATGTGGGCTTAATGACTGCTGTCCGGAACCTCCTGCTGTTGGAGTTTATTATTACAGCCGTGGTACCAACGCTAGGTACCATGGCTCATTACATTGCCTGCTGCCACACGTCACTCCTCCTGCTGTTGCTGTATTTAACCTCCTGCTGTCTCTGTTCCCACCACCAGGGTCCACAGAATTATGCGCTGCTGCCATGTGCCACTAGCTATTACTAGGGATGCTCATTCGGATTCCACGGAAATGCAATTTCCGAAATTCCGATCGGAAATTGCATTTCCGCATCGGAATACGGAAATCGGTAATGCGAGTGCCGTAGGCGGATTTTGGAAATCGTGGAAATTCCACCCGACTTTAACATCGATTTTCTCAAAAACTATAAGGTCTTTTTGAAAACTTTTTTTGCATCTTGCTCACAAGATTCGGTTTAATAAACCCTGAAAATTTGGTGTTTCTAGGACTTAAGGGGGCTTTGCTATTAACCACTAACTTCGGCTGATTTATACAGTAATGTAAAATGCAGAAAAGCTGCATCTGCCTATTTTCTGCATTTTACATTACAGTAAAAATCCGCCAACTTTAATTTTCAGAGTTTATTAAACCGAATCTTGTGAAGAAGATGCAAAAAAAAGTTTTCAAAAAGACCTTATAGTTTTTGAGAAAATCGATGTTAAAGTCGGGCAAAATTTCCGCCATTTCCGGCGGAAATTCCGCATTGGAATGCGGAAATTGGTACCGGAAAGCGGAATCGGTAATCAGTACATGACGGAATGCGGATTTACCGCGGAATCGGAAATTGGCATTCCGACCATCCCTAGCTATTATGCCACTACAATACCTACATTTTTTTGAAAAAAAAATTCTGAGGTGTCTGGGTTGAAAACTGTGTTGTCCCAGTTGTGTATTGGACACAATGTGGGCTTCACGACTGCTGTCCGGAACCTCCTGCTGTTGGTGTTTATTATTACAGCCGTGGTACCAACGCTAGGTACCATGGCCCGTTACATTGCCTGCTGCCACACGTCACTCCTCCTCCTCCTGCTGTTGCTGTATTTAACCTCCTGCTGTCTGTGTTCCCACCGCCAGGGTCCACAGAATTATGCGCTGCTGCCATGTGCCACTAGCTTTTACGCCACTACAATAGCTACATGTTTTTGAGAAAAAAAATTCTGAGGTGTCTGGGTTGAAAACTGTGTTGTCCCAGTTGTGTATTGGACACAATGTGGGCTTCATGACTGCTGTCCGGAACCTCCTGCTGTTGGTGTTTATTTACAGCCGTGGTCAGTGGCGGCTCCAGCTTCAGATTTTTTGGGGGGGGCTCAAAGGGGGCACAAGGGCTGGCAGGCGGGGATTACAGGGGGAAATTGGCGCAAAAATCGGTGTGGTCATGACATCGTGTGGGCGGGGCTAACTATAATGTAGTTGTACCAGCTAATGTAGTTACATAAAAAGTATGAAGTAAATGCACATAATGACAGACAGCATTTCCCCAGTAATTGCATGTAATGAGAGACAGCCTTTCTGTGATGATCCGCTCAGCTGGCTGCACAGGCAGACAGCTGTTTGTCCATTCCTCTAGTCTGTGGGCTGCAGGTCTCTGGAACAGAGACCTGTCTTTCCATTGCAAGTTTCTGGTCTGTTCTCTTGCTGGGGAACTTGCATACATTCGTTATGCAAATCCCCTACCTGCCTTCTTTGATGACTGGCACTATAAGAGCTTTATGTTTCCCAGAAGGCTTTGCTGGTCATTTCCCTTCCATGGTCTGTTCCTGATGGACACTGCTGGAGTGTCAGCCGTTGCTATCTAGTATAGTTAATTCCTGGGGGTTGCTTTAGGCTCCCCTTCTAGCCCAGTCAGGTTGTATTATCTGTTTGTTTGTTCTGTTGCCATTGTCCTGTCCCAACGGTGGTCGACAGGAAATGGTTCTGATCTCTGTTCTTGGAGTATAGCTGGTGCAGCGGTTGCTACCAGCTATCTCTTCTGATCTGTCTCTTTGGATCGTGCTAGCCACTTTTCGCTAGCGCTGTGGATCCTTCTGTTCTGTCTCCTGGGATCGCGCTAGCCACTTTTCGCTAGCGCTGTGGATCCTTCTGTTCTGTCTCCTGGGATCGCGCTAGCCACTTTCGCTAGTGCTGTGGATCCTTCTGTTCTGCTACTCTGTACCTGGATTGTGCTAGCCACTTTCGCTAGTGCTGTGCCTATCTCTCGCTTGTCCCTGTTTTCGTGTGTCTGTCTTGTCTGCTACGCTTGCTGGAGGCTCGGTGAGGTAACCGTTAAGCAAGCGCTCGCGTCCTCTGTTTCATGTTTGTCTGTTAATGGTTAGTTAGGCGTGCTTGTCTCTATTGTGCTTATCACGTGGAGACCGCGCATAACCGCGTGCACTGTTGCGAATGAGTGCGGTGTTCGCGGTTAGCTAGTGTTTGTTATTTTCCGTATATCCTCATTGTATTATTTGCTGTGCCTTTGCTACCCTCGTGCCCTGTTTTGCTCAGTCTTGTGTCTCTGTCGGCAATCGCCATTCTTGCGATTGCATTCCCACTTCGTTTCCGCCGTTGTGTGTTCACCGTCGCTGGGTGGCGACTAGTTTGGTGGACACACATTGGTTCTGTCCCTTTGCTCTGTTTCTTGTGGGCTATCCAGCCCTGCCTGATCGTACCTTGTCCTGGATCTGTACAATTCCCGTCTGGCATCTGTGGCTGTGCAGCGACTGTGTTCGCCTGCACTCCACAGCGCCATCTGCCGGAGGGAATTGCCCTCTGCGGGTGCATAGCAACTAGCCTGGGTGTCCTCAAATATACGCTTGTGGAGGAAATCCGCCACGTCAGCGCACATCTGGTGCGCTGACCGCGAATACGATTCCACAATCGTTACAGAATGACCAGCCAAACCAAAATTCCCAGGCCAGAGGGAACCTTTGATTTGCTTCAGATGTCATTGCCTGTGACAAAAGCATATGTGGATCCTATTATAGGTAGGATCGCACACTATATTAAAGCAGTTAAAAAATCTGTACTCGTTCCTGATCCCCACCCATATGGAGATTATTTAGATACTGGGTTGTTCGAACCGCCATTTGCCTCATGGGAAATCGGGGCCTTGGTGGAGGAATTTGATTTTGATTGGAAAGCCTTTTGCGATTTTTACATCGCAAAAAGCACGGATGTCCTGAACGATTGTCTTGACTCTGTGTGCCTTTTGATTGATTCTGATGAATGTGACGAGTGTGTTGTGGATCTGGTGATGTATGTGTGGCAGATCATTTTGGATGAATTACACACACACCAATTAATTGATCCCAATAAAGAGGTAAAAGATTCCCGTTCTGTTCCTGCTCCAGTTCCATCTGTAGACTGTGCGCACTATGATTGTTCATCCTTTGTTAAGTGTGCATGGGAGCCCCCGTTTGAGAAATGGGAGATCGAGCTCCTGGTCTATGAATTGGAATGTGATTGGAGATCGTTTTGCAATCATTACCTTTCTAAAAACGAAGCAGTTTTGTATGCGTGCATTGAGTCTGCGTGCACTTTAATCAAGACTGGTGAATGTATCTCTGACTTTGTGACTCCGCTGTTTGACGTGTGGAGAATGATTTTGGATGAACTACATGCGCTTCAATCTGCTAAAAACACATTGTCAGCAGACGATGGTTCCAATCCTCTGGATTTAAAGAAAGTGAGTTTTGAATGCATTCCCTTTCCCAAAGCAACTGAGTGTTTGAAGTTAGTGTTGGGCGAACACCTAGATGTTCGGGTTCGCGAACGTTCGCCGAACATCGCCGCGATGTCCGGGTGTTCGCACCGAACTCCGAACATAATGGAAGTCGATGGGGACCCGAACTTTCGTGCTTTGTAAAGCTTCCTTACATGCTACATACCCCAAATTAGCAGGGTATGTGCACCTTGGGAGTGGGTACAAGAGGAAAAAAAATATTTGAAAAAGAGCTTATAGTTTTTGAGAAAATTGATTGTAAAGTTTCAAAGGAAAAACTGTCTTTTAAATGTGGAAAATGTCATGTTTCTTTGCACAGGTAACATGCTTTTTGTCGCCATGCAGTCATAAATGTAATACAGAGAAGAGGTTCCAGGAAAAGGGACCGGTAACGCTAACCCAGCACCAGCAGCAGCACACGTGATAGAACAGGAGGAGGAGGCGCAGGAGGAGAAGGCCACGCTTTGTGAGACACAACAACCCAGGCCTTGCATGAGGACAAGAAGCGTGCGGATAGCATGCTTTGTACCGCCATGCAGTCATAAATGTAATAAAGATAAGAGGTTCAATAAACAGGGACCACGCGCCGGCAACGATAACCCAGCAGCAGCAGACGTGATGGAACAGGAGGAGGCGCAGGAGGAGAAGGCCACGCTTTGAGACACAACAACCCAGGCCTTGCATGCAGGGCCGGATTTGGACTTCCCAGTGCCCTAGGCCCGGTACCACCTGTCAGGAACCGGCCCGCGGCACGCCTGCGTATACGGTTCCCGACTGCGGGTTTGACCAGATTAAGCGGGGAACAGCCTTATTTAAGCTACAACCAAGGCTGGAACCCCTCAAACACTTCCCACTGCCACCACTAGCGTTGCTAGACACGTTCACTCAGCTATCGAGTGCTCAATACGCACTCCGAGTTTTCGGATTTGGGTCAGCTTTGCGCTTAGGCCAAATACGGGAACGCCACGCACCCACACACCCACACAGTTGCAATCTTACACTGTCGTGAAGCAAAGACCCACTAACAGTCGTTCCGAACGATACTGTTAGCCACTCTGCTGTCGCTACTCGCACTGGCGTTGTTCGTACGTTGGGTCAGCTGCGCGCTTAGGCCAACGTATGACAAACGCCCCCACACACAATGCAATTACAATTTCATACGGTAGTGTTGCTCAAGCGTACAATTAGGCATGAACCTATACACGGTTACACTTCAGTCTCTTCTAGGCTCTGAGTGTTAGATTAGTACGGCAGAAGTCAAACCTATTAAATAATAATTTAATATTCTAGAAAAACATAGAACAATGCAGAACTTAATATATACAAAAAGATTACAAAAAACAAAGTAAAAATGTTACAAGATAAAAGTTACAAAAATAACACACACGGATATTTGCGTAAAATAAAAATGGGGATTAAAAAAAACGTTACCAGCTTAGGTTAGAACGTTGTTTGACGGGAGGACGCCGTTTCGACCAGGAGTCGCGATCCTCCCTAGCTATTCGCTACCTCCGAGAGAAGACAGTCACTAGGCATCCGCCTCTGCTTTTTATACTCTGAGCTACGCCTGTAGGCTGCAACTTCCTTGGGGAGGGGAGGAACTAGGTTTTAATTAAATCTCAGACATATTCCATTTCCAGGTAAAAGTCCATACATCAAAGATTGTGAAGTGAGCCTTTCAACTCCAGGTGAAAACTTGATTACGGCTTTTTCCTGTCTCAGTTCTCAGACATAAATGGGATTTCCAGAGATCCACATACATGAAAAGGGTACTATAGCACCTCCACTAATGATTTATTTTCCACAGGTAAAAAATGGTATCAACAGGACTTCACCCATTTCTAATAGCCTGTCATGTACATTTCAAACGTTCCTGTGTTAGTCTCCAGACTCTGGTCCTCTGGCTTTGTGTATTGAGACAATGGGCCGTCTCCTGAGTTCAAACAGTCAGGCAGATAATCCCATTAGCACTCTCAGAGGAACTGCATACAGACTCAAAGCACCTGATATGGTCAAGACAATCACCCATTTCCTTGCCCCAAGCAACTCAAGGTAACCTGCTCCCTTCTGGCAGAAAAAAATGAAAGAATATGTTCCTGTTATCCTTAATATCATAAGCACCTCAATATATCTCCACACCTCCGCCGTTAACTTGGTGCAAGGCAGATGATCTTCCCAGATTATCCTGCCAGCACCTACATTGTTGGTTCTGCTTGACGGGACAGTCCGTCAGCATTCCCATGATTGCTCCCCTTCCAGATGGCACTGGCAGGTGGTTCTAACGAATCATCCTGCCAAAGCCTACATTGACGGCCTGGCCGGGTGGGGTAACCCTTTAGCATTCTCAGGAGGGTTCCCCACCTGTCAGTTAGCTCCAAGCTACACGAGTGGAAAGCTAGGTCAGGTTGCTGCAATGTGTCATTGCCCTTGGCAACCTGACGTAACCAACCAAGGGAATGTGAGTCAGTGACAACCGTGAATTGGCGACCATAGAGACAGTGCTGCAGCTGGGGAAGGGTTCCAACCGTCGCTACACGCACTTCCTCTATAGTGGCAGGAGCTATCTCTTGGTCCCTTTGGGGAACGATTATCTGCCGGTCTGCCTCCTCCACTTCGGACAGCTCAGAGGGAATAACTTCCCAGGACCCTCTCAGCCCGCCCCTCCCAGCTGGTGACCTTCTGGCTAGCCCCCTGAGCTCTTCCAGGCTGCTGTCAAATCGAACAGCCCCAGAGAGCTCAGTGCTGCCTGTCACACATTCCAGGAAGGCTGCAGACGGAGAGGCTCCTGGGCCCTCCAGGCCAGGTTCCGGATTGGATGTGGCTGACCCAGCAACATTTGCCACTTCGGTGGACAGTCCCTGTGCTGTAGACCCGCTAGCGCTGCGGGTTACCACTGCAGCGGAGGGAGCGTCCACATTACACGTATCACAAACCACATCACCTTTGGTCTTAAAAACATCGGAAGGGGGAAGACCCGGCCTGGTGCCGTCTGCCCCTTCAGTGGACAGTCCATCTGCTGCAGCCCAGCGACCATTGCTGGTTACTCCTGCAGGCGACGGAGTGTCCACAGGACAAGCATCATTATGTAGCACAACACATATGATATCAACATTGTCCGTCTTATACATATTGACATTTATAACATCACATAAAACATCCACATTATCTGTATCATTACACACATTGCTACTCAGCACTTCACAAGTATCATCAACAGTTCCTGCATCGATCGCCTCGATAGTCCGTGCGTCATAAAGGACATCATCAGTTTCGGCATTCTCCGGATCAACAGGCCCCACTCCAGGCCTAGGCACTGGAGAATCACTAGGGCTGGCTCCTAGTATACAGTCCATAGCCCCTGGGGCCTCACCAGCACTCCCCACTTGCACAGCATTATCAAACAGTACCTTGCAAGAGTCCTGAACTTCTGCTGGGGATGCAGGCCCCACAGGGTTTGGAGTAGGCTCATACCGGGCCACTAACCGTCCCAGGTCAGTACCCAGCAAAACGTTGGTGGGGATTTTGTCAGTTACCCCAACTTCTTTCAGTCCGCTGCCGGCCCCCCAATCCAGGTGGACCAAGGCGATGGGTATCGCTGGGGTGACACCCCCAATTCCTCTGACAGCAATCATTTTCCCAGGTATGTACTGTTCTGGGTTCACAAGCTGGGGATGTATGAGAGTCACTTCTGCTCCAGTGTCTCTCAGCCCAGTGGCAACTGTACCCCCAACCGTGACACGCTGCAGATTCTCTGCATAGCCAGTGGCATTCCTGGTAGCACACAGAGCAGTTGGGACTTCACTGAGGTTTGAGGCCTCACTGGATTTTGGGGCCTCCCTCTTCCTCTCTGGGCAAGTCGTGCTGATATGACCCACCCTGTCACATACAAAGCATTTCCGAGTGTCAGTGGTTGGTTGCCTGACTCCAGGAGATAGCGGTGCTTGCCTCCTCTGGGTGCTGGGTGACACAGGTTTAGCACTCTGTTCTCCCCTCCAGCTGGGCATAGTAGTCCTCCGGGATTCAGGTGCTCTATGGGCGGTGTAGGAATCGGCCATTTCCGCAGCCTCATCCACTGTCTTTGGTTCTCGATCCAGCACAAACAGCCGGACCTCAACAGGACAGGTGTGTAGGAACTGGTCTTTTATCATCAGCTCCTGCAGGGCATCCAAGGTTTTGACTGACAGTCCTTTTAGCCACTGCTGGAAGGCAGTGCGCAGGTTGCACGCATGATCCAGGTAACTGTCATTAGGACCTCGCTGCACTGTCCTGAAACGTTTGCGATACACCTCTGGCGTGAGGTGGTATCGTGCAATGATGGCTTTCTTAATTGCCTCAAAGTCTGTTTCTTCCTCCTGGGGGAGACTCACAAACGCCTCCAGGGCCTTGCCTCTCAGCCCTGGTGTGAGGTATCTTGCCCACTGCTCACGGGGCACCCCATACTGCCGACAAGTCCTTTCAAACCCCTGTAGGAAAGTGTCTATGTCAGAGTCCTTGTCCATAGCGGGGAACTTATCCAGGGGGATTCTGTGGACTCGCTCACCTTCGCGTTCTGCGGGTCCAGCAGACCGGTTCTGCTGCTGAAGTTTAGCCAGCTCCAGCTGGTGTTGCCGTTCAGCTCTTCCCTCCTCTGCCTGTCGGTGCAGTAGGATCAGCTTTAGGCGCAGTTCAGGATCAGCCGAGTTCAGTAGCTGTAGATCAGCTTCCAGAGATGGCATCTCCCTGCTTGGTGGATCGTCCAGGACATCGTCTCCACTCGCATTCTGTGGCGGGAGCGATTCCTCCTCTGGCGTGTCGTAAGCTGCATCCGCTGACGTTGAAGCACGGGCTCGCTCTGCCTCATCATACTCCTCGAGCGCACGAACTAACTGCTCCTTAGTCTGGCCGCTCACCGTCTCGATGCCTTTGTGCTCACACAGGTTGAGTAGTATCTCTTTGTTTTGCCTTGCATAGCTGGATGCTTTCTGAGCCATCGTGTTGCAAAAAATAAAAAGAAAAAAGGGGGGGGGAGGGAAAGCAAACACCAAGTGTGTATCTTTGAACAAAAAAATAAGTATATAGATTCTGCACTGAGTAGACTTCTGTAGGCTAGTTGCTTCTAGCAAGCTTCCAGCCTTTAGTACTCAGAATAGCGAGCTAAACTGAGTACTAATGTACCAAACGATGCCACCACTGCCAGCCAATTATGTCAGGAACCGGCCCGCGGCACGCCTGCGTATACGGTTCCCGACTGCGGGTTTGACCAGATTAAGCGGGGAACAGCCTTATTTAAGCTACAACCAAGGCTGGAACCCCTCAAACACTTCCCACTGCCACCACTAGCGTTGCTAGACACGTTCACTCAGCTATCGAGTGCTCAATACGCACTCCGCGTTTTCGGATTTGGGTCAGCTTTGCGCTTAGGCCAAATACGGGAACGCCACACACCCACACACCCACACAGTTGCAATCTTACACTGTCGTGAAGCAAAGACCCACTAACAGTCGTTCCGAACGATACTGTTAGCCACTCTGCTGTCGCTACTCGCACTGGCGTTGTTCGTACGTTGGGTCAGCTGCGCGCTTAGGCCAACGTATGACAAACGCCCCCCCACACACAATGCAATTACAATTTCATACGGTAGTGTTGCTCAAGCGTACAATTAGGCATGAACCTATACACGGTTACACTTCAGTCTCTTCTAGGCTATGAGTGTTAGTTTAGTACGGCAGAAGTCAAACTTATTAAATAATAATTTAATTGTAATGATCGCTGCTGCAGCAGCTATTGCTGGAAGTAGTGCTGCAGCTCAGGCAGTTCTGATCTATTTCCATGCAAGCTGCATAGCTTTGTCTGTCTTTCCCTGCTGTCGGCTTGTGACTGATTATCATTCACCTGTGTGGGAATCTGCATGTCTGCTCCCATTGGATGACCTCAGTATAAAGATCTGCTTCCTGCAGGGTTTCCTTGGGTTTTCATAGCTTCAGCTTAAGCCTGTCTTGCTGTCGCTTTAGCCCCCGATCGTGTTTCTTGTTATAAAGATACTTTGCTGGTCTTTGCATCATATATTGGTTCATTGCCAATATATATGCATACCAGCACGTTTATTATTTTCCTTGTATTTGTGTTACGTGATACATCAGTGTCGCTGATGTATACGTACACGAACTGTTTATATCCTGTGTGCAGTTAGTCAGCTTTCCAGCACGTTTTGGTAGGTTGCGCGTACCGTGACCACCCGTGCTGAGGTAGTTACCCTGCTCCTGGTTCTGTTTGTGGATTGCGTTCATCTCTGCGAAGAGATAACGAATCCTTCTGAATCCTGTTCTGTTACTGTTTGTGGATTGCGTTCATCTCTGCGAAGAGATAACGAATCCTTCTGAATCCTGTTCTGTTACCGTTTGTGGATTGCGTTCATCTCTGCGAAGAGATAGCGAATCCTTCTGAGTCCTGTTCCCTGTATTACTCCATTCCTAGTCAGCGTTCCTGCTTATGTCATATATCGGTTCATTGCCGATATATACATATGTTAGTCAGACGTTACAAATAGTTTCATTGATAGCTGTAATTGTAATACGCTAGGAAAACATACTTATTGTATATTTATCTGTGTTACGTTCATCTATTTTAATCCTGCTATTTTCTGACTATCCTGTCCTGTCTTTGTGAGGCACGCCATCGCCGCATCGCATTGGCTGCCTCATTCCAGTCTGTCTGGTTTTGGACGCTTGCTGTCGCTAAGTAGCCGCTAGCTAGCAAGCGTTCATTCTGTCTACCTGTCCTGATCTCCTCAGTTCTGGTTTGTGCGCTCAGCGCTACTTTGCGCTGAGACGTTATAACGAAAGCATTGTTTGTGGCTGTCAGATCTGCACCGGCTCTGTGCGCCACAATCTCCTATTGGAGTCAGTCCTCCCCTCCACTATACTAGGGATAGCCTGTTTCCTGGTGCTAGTGTGTGTACCTCCTCCACGCCAGCTCATGCGTTGCATGCTGACTGTGGAGAATACACCACCAAGCCTTACATTATGAAAACCCCATTACCAATCCCCATTGTGGGGGGGATTCCCAGAAAGTATGACACTGTTAATTATGGTTCCTGTTCCTTTAAGAAATTTGAAGAACTTAGCTCTGAAACAGAAAATGAGTTTTTCTCTGAATGTGCCAGGTTCCTGACCAATCCTGATCTCCAAGCGACTCCTGTTTCAACCTGGGCACTCCAACTAAGTTATATTTTGTTTAAAGGGGAATTATTCCAGTGGGCATTTGATGTTCTCAATCATTCCGATTTGAAAGATAGACCGCTGGAATTTCTAGCGTTTGTGATCCATAACTGGTTGCGCATAGATCCATTGCCTTTTCCTCTTAATGAACTCCTGGCAGCAGGCCAATCAGCTGCTCCTTCAATTGCTTGCAAGAATGAGCAGCAAGCAGAAAGTGTTACTGATAATTTTCCTGCAGCTTTGAATAAATCACCAAAAACCGCAAGGTCAAAGGCAAAACGCAAACGTTCTAAGAAACGTGTCCAATCTGCAGAATCGTTATCCTTAGCGACTGAGACCTATAATGAGATTCTCATTAACAGATAATGAAATGCAATTGTCTTTCAGGGGAGTTAAATGGACTTATGAAACTACTAATGAACTTTCCTCCCTGGCTAGGGAAAATAAAGATTTTTGTTTAAAAGAATTATCTGAGTATGATTATGAGGAGATATTACAGAGTATTGAACAAATCAACTTATTTGTGAAGCAAGGAAAGTTTGCATACACTACAGTTCAGCACTTGCTACAGGTATTGGAGATTCTTAGGAATAAGGAATCTGCCAATCACCTGCTAATTAACCCAATATATGTCCCTGCTACAATCATATCTGCAAACCATGATCTGCCTGTTAAGTATGCTTGGAATCCTCCATTTGAGAAAGGAGAGATGGAAGCTCTGGTCAATGAATGGAAGAATGATTCAAGTTCATTTTGTCAATTTTACAGTGCAAAAAGTGAATTAGTATTGAATGCAATGCATGCATTAAGTCTGCCTATAACCTAATAAAAACTGGTGTGTGTGAGTATGACTTTGTGGCTCCATTGATTGATGTGTGGGAACTGATTTTGGATGATTTTTATGTGACTCCGAATTTGCAAATTTGGCGTTCTGACCCGCCTGCTTCAGCACCTTTGGCTGATTCAGCAGGTGATTCGGAGCTCTTTTTGTGTGAAATTGAAGTTCCTGCAATTCCACCCTGTACCATGGATAACTCAGTGTTACTTACCAGTAAAACAGAAGCCACTGATACATTCTTAACCTTGCCCTGCGCAAATTTCTCAGCAGAGAATCCAGAGGTCCTGCTGACTTCCGAGTCCAGCCTAGCCAGTACTCATGACTCTTTGTTCAGTGAAACAGACACCAGAAAAATCTTGCCTGTCTCTGCAAACACTTCTGCAGAAATTACCTGTGTTAATAAAGTTCAACTCCTGTCTGATCCAGCAGATGCCAATAGATGCACTACATCAGTTTCCGAGTCCCAGCAATCCTGTCTAGAATCCTCAGAACCCCAGCATCTGAATTTTCCAATTTTACAAATGAATGGTGATTCAGATGCGCAAACATTGTGTCTTGATCTTCCTGTTTCTACACCTCGCTCTAGTTTCGTGAATAGCTCAGAGCATCTGCTCTGTGAACCTGAAATCGCAGAATTATTACCTTGTTCAGAAAATGTTCCAATAAATTTGCCCTGTACCATGAATTGTGCAGTAGATCTCTCAAATGAAACTCAGGTCACAGAATCATTATGCTGTCCAGCAGGTGCTTCCATGGTTTTGCCCTGCAATATGGACTGTTCAGTGATCCTGTCCAGTGAAGCTGTGGTCGCAGAGTCTTATGCTTCACCCAGTACTTTGGATATTTCAAACCCTCTAGCAGAAGGGTCTGAGGCACTGCTTACCTCAGTTGGTGTTGCAGTAATATTCACTTGTCTAGCAGCTGTTTTGGAATTACAGTCTGCTCTAATAAAACTTGGTGAATTTCTGCCCAGCAAAGCAGAAGCCATTGAAATATTGTCCTCGTCAGCAATTGTGTTAGATACCTTGCCCTGTACACAGTCTGATTTAACCAATGTTGAGTCCCTCTCCAGTGTTGTAACAGCCGAGGAACTCCAGCCCTGTCCTCTGAATGTTTCAGAAGTCTTGCCCTGTAACATGGATAATTCTGATTCTCTGGTCAAAATAATAGAAATCTCAGAATTTCAGTCCGGTCTGATGTGTGTTCCTGAAACCCAGCCCTGTATCCTGAAAGATTCTGGTTCTCTGGCCACTGTGGCAGAGGTTCCAGAGTCCCCTTCCTGTCCAGGGAATTCCTCAGTTTTGCCTAGTCCAGTGGGGGCTGCTGCAATGCTGACTTGTTCTGCAGCGCCTCATGAGCTCCAATCCAGTGTATTAGATGAGTCTCTGTCCAGTCCAGAGGTAGTTGCGGAGTCCCTATCTGGTTCAGTGCATACATCAGAAGATTTGTCCTGTCTTGTTAGTGCCCCTGAATCTGATTTGTTACTGACTTTGCTGGAATCAGCGACATCTAAGTCTGATCCTGCATTCTCGTGTAAAAATCCAGTAGTTGCGAAGTCTAGTCATGATGATTTTTTTTTGGCCAGTCCTGGTTTTGGTCCTGTCTTGGCTGACCCTGAGGCTCACAGTTCCTTGACATGCCCAGAGGTTTCTCTTGTGCCAGTGTGCCCAGATGTTCTTTGTGTGCCAGAATGCCCAAGTGTGTTTAAGGTGTTAGCGTGCTCTGATGCTTCCTTAGTGGGAACATGTTCTGATGTTGCCAGTCTGCCTGCATGCCCAGAGATGGTTCTGGTCCCTGAAAGCCCTGATATTGATGTTTGTCCTTGTGGCCCTGACTCGGGAATTGCCCTAGGTTCCATAGGGGTTCTTGATAGTTCTCCATGTGAGCCTAAGGGGCATTCTGACCTATGGGGATCTCTTTGGAGCTTCAAGGTGTTCTGGGAGGTCTCTGAGAAAACTTGTCCTGGTGCCTTGGACTGGTTCAACAGTGGGTTTTGTGTTGGTAAAGACAGTACCGGTGGGCATTGCAAAGGCTTTGGCGTTTCTGAACGGTTCCTGGAAGGCGGTGGGTATCGCTCAGGGAGTTTCGGAGGGCTTTCTTCTGGAAATCATGGTTCTGATGGGTGTCACACTGGGGCTTGTAGTACTGATGGGCATGGTTCTGTAGGTTCTGGTTCTGATGGGTCCAGTCTTGTGGGGACTGATTCTGGAATTCGGTCTTGCCGGGCTGTCCCGGTCATCATGAATTATCAGTCAGACTGTTTTGTTGGAAATTTCAGTTTTGAAAAGCGTCTGGAATCCGCTTTTAAAGGCGGGGGTACTGTAATGATCGCTGCTGCAGCAGCTATTGCTGGAAGTAGTGCTGCAGCTCAGGCAGTTCTGATCTATTTCCATGCAAGCTGCATAGCTTTGTCTGTCTTTCCCTGCTGTCGGCTTGTGACTGATTATCATTCACCTGTGTGGGAATCTGCATGTCTGCTCCCATTGGATGACCTCAGTATAAAGATCTGCTTCCTGCAGGGTTTCCTTGGGTTTTCATAGCTTCAGCTTAAGCCTGTCTTGCTGTCGCTTTAGCCCCCGATCGTGTTTCTTGTTATAAAGATACTTTGCTGGTCTTTGCATCATATATTGGTTCATTGCCAATATATATGCATACCAGCACGTTTATTATTTTCCTTGTATTTGTGTTATGTGATACATCAGTGTCGCTGATGTATACGTACACGAACTGTTTATATCCTGTGTGCAGTTAGTCAGCTTTCCAGCACGTTTTGGTAGGTTGCGCGTACCGTGACCACCCGTGCTGAGGTAGTTACCCTGCTCCTGGTTCTGTTTGTGGATTGCGTTCATCTCTGCGAAGAGATAACGAATCCTTCTGAATCCTGTTCTGTTACTGTTTGTGGATTGCGTTCATCTCTGCGAAGAGATAACGAATCCTTCTGAATCCTGTTCTGTTACCGTTTGTGGATTGCGTTCATCTCTGCGAAGAGATAGCGAATCCTTCTGAGTCCTGTTCCCTGTATTACTCCATTCCTAGTCAGCGTTCCTGCTTATGTCATATATCGGTTCATTGCCGATATATACATATGTTAGTCAGACGTTACAAATAGTTTCATTGATAGCTGTAATTGTAATACGCTAGGAAAACATACTTATTGTATATTTATCTGTGTTACGTTCATCTATTTTAATCCTGCTATTTTCTGACTATCCTGTCCTGTCTTTGTGAGGCACGCCATCACCGCATCGCATTGGCTGCCTCATTCCAGTCTGTCTGGTTTTGGACGCTTGCTGTCGCTAAGTAGCCGCTAGCTAGCAAGCGTTCATTCTGTCTACCTGTCCTGATCTCCTCAGTTCTGGTTTGTGCGCTCAGCGCTACTTTGCGCTGAGACGTTATAATGAAAGCATTGTTTGTGGCTGTCAGATCTGCACCGGCTCTGTGCGCCACAATCTCCTATTGGAGTCAGTCCTCCCCTCCACTATACTAGGGATAGCCTGTTTCCTGGTGCTAGTGTGTGTACCTCCTCCACGCCAGCTCATGCGTTGCATGCTGACTGTGGAGAATACACCACCAAGCCTTACATTAATATTCTAGAAAAACATAGAACAATGCAGAACTTAATATATACAAAAAGATTACAAAAAACAAAGTAAAAATGTTACAAGATAAAAGTTACAAAAATAACACACACGGATATTTGCGTAAAATAAAAATGGGGATTAAAAAAAACGTTACCAGCTTAGGTTAGAACGTTGTTTGACGGGAGGACGCCGTTTCGACCAGGAGTCGCGATCCTCCCTAGCTATTCGCTACCTCCGAGAGAAGACAGTCACTAGGCATCCGCCTCTGCTTTTTATACTCTGAGCTACGCCTGTAGGCTGCAACTTCCTTGGGGAGGGGAGGAACTAGGTTTTAATTAAATCTCAGACATATTCCATTTCCAGGTAAAAGTCCATACATCAAAGATTGTGAAGTGAGCCTTTCAACTCCAGGTGAAAACTTGATTACGGCTTTTTCCTGTCTCAGTTCTCAGACATAAATGGGATTTCCAGAGATCCACATACATGAAAAGGGTACTATAGCACCTCCACTAATGATTTAATTTCCACAGGTAAAAAATGGTATCAACAGGACTTCACCCATTTCTAATAGCCTGTCATGTACATTTCAAACGTTCCTGTGTTAGTCTCCAGACTCTGGTCCTCTGGCTTTGTGTATTGAGACAATGGGCAGTCTCCTGAGTTCAAACAGTCAGGCAGATAATCCCATTAGCACTCTCAGAGGAACTGCATACAGACTCAAAGCACCTGATATGGTCAAGACAATCACCCATTTCCTTGCCCCAAGCAACTCAAGGTAACCTGCTCCCTTCTGGCAGAAAAAAATGAAAGAATATGTTCCTGTTATCCTTAATATCATAAGCACCTCAATATATCTCCACACCACCAACCGCCCCCCCCCCCCCTTACACACACACACACACACACACACACACACACACACACACTCAGGGTGCATACACACATCAGACCATAGTCTTTGGAAAATGAAGGATCACAGACCAATTTTACCCCCTTCCATGTAGTATGAGGGCCATACCTACAAAGTCTATTCTATTGAGCTGAACTCCCCATCAGATAGAAATCTTTGCAAGATGCTGCACACAAAGATGCTGTACACATGCAACAGATCAGTATCTGCAAAAGATCTGTTCCTGCAAAAGATCAGTTTCTGCAAAATGCATTCATAGTCTATGATATCTGCAGATCCTCATACACACCTTGTTGAACAAACATTCATTTGCAGATCAGATCACCCAGGATGGATCTTCAGATCTGCAGATGATTGTCTGATCTGCAGATAATTGTCTGTTAAACAAGGTGTGTATGAGGATCTACAGATATCATAGACTATGAATGCATTTTGCAGGAACGGATCTTTTGCAGGAACAGATCTTTTGCAGATATTGATCTTTTGAACGTGTTCAGCATCTTGCAAAGATTTTTATCTGATGGGGAGTTCAGCTCCATAGAATAGACTGTGTAGGTATGGCTCTCATACTCCATGGAAGGGGGTAAAATTGGTCTGTGATCTTTCATTTTCCAAAGACTGTGGTCTGATGTGTGTATGAGCCTTTAGGAAAATGAAAGATCACAGACCAATTTTACCCCCTTCCATGTAGTATGAGAGCCATACCTACACAGTCTATTCTATGGAGCTGAACTCCCCATCAGACAGAAATCTTTGCAAGATGCTGCACACAAAGATGCTGTACACATGCAACAGATCAGTATCTGCAAAAGATCTGTTCCTGCAAAAGATCCGTTTCTGCAAAATGCATTCATAGTCTATGATATCTGCAGATCCTCATACACACCTTGTTTAACAAACATTCATCTACAGATCAGATCCACCAGGATGGATCTTCAGATCTGCAGATGATTGTCTGATCTGCAGATAATTGTCTGTTAAACAAGGTGTGTATGAGGATCTGCAGATATCATAGACTATGAATGCATTTTGCAGGAACGGATCTTTTGCAGGAACAGATCTTTTGCAGGTATTGATCTTTTGAACGTGTTCAGCATCTTGCAAAGATTTTTATCTGATGGGGAGTTCAGCTCCATAGAATAGACTGTGTAGGTATGGCTCTCGGACTCCATGGAAGGGGGTAAAATTGGTCTGTGATCTTTCATTTTCCAAAGACTGTGGTCTGATGTGTGTATGAGCCTTTAGGAAAATGAAAGACACAGTCTATTCTATGGAGCTGAACTCCCCATCAGACAGAAATCTTTGCAAGATGCTGCACACAAAGATGCTGTACACATTCAAAAGATCAGTATCTGCAAAAGATCTGTTCCTGCAAAATGCATTCATAGTCTATGATATCTGCAGATCATCATACACACCTTGTTTAACAGACATTCATCTGCAGATCCGATCCACCAGGATGGATTTTCAGATCTGCAGATGATTGTCTGATCTGCAGATGAATGTCAGTTAAACAAGGTGTGTATGATGATCTGCAGATCTCATAGACTATGAATGCAATTTGCAGGAACGGATCTGTGGCAGGAACAGATCTTTTGCAGATACTGATCTTTTGTGTCTGTACAGCATCTGTGTGTGCAGAATCTTGCAAAGATTTTTTCTGATGGGGAGTTCAGCTCCATAGAAAAGACTGTGAAGGTATGGCTCTCATACTACATGAAGGGTGGTAAGATTGGACTGTGATCTTTCTTTTTCCAAAGACTATAGTCTGATATGTGTATGAGCCTTAACAATCACTTGTTTGCAGGATACCTATGAATGTTTTCTCTCTGAAAAATGATGAATGATTGTTTTTCCTGTTAGAGCAGTGAGTCCCTAATGCCTGGTACGCACCAGATAGATGGGTTGAATCGATTTTCCGATCACTTATACAAAGTCGATTAGAAAAATGATCAGAAATCAGATTAGACCTGTCAGAAATAATCAATTTGAACCCATCTATCTGATGGCAAATTGCATGGTGTGTACCGGGCATGAAGTAGCAGAGCGGCATTCATCTCCCTCTCTGCTCTTCTGTAATCACAGATCTGTTGCATTTATTTTATAGTATTTATTGTACTGATTCTTTCACAGGTGTTTTTTTACTGTTTGCCAACACGGTACAAATATATATTTTTTTAATTCTTAGTGTATGTTATTACTTTTGGTATACAAAACAGAATGTAACAATACAAAAGTATACAACAGTACATTTGTAATTATAATTATAGAGAAGTTGTCTATCTCATACCAGACTACTGCTGCCTTTAAAATGAGCCAGCAAGGGGTTAAGATTTGGCTTAGAAGGGGCTGCCATAAATCTCTCTAAGGAAAAAAAAACCCTTATCTGTTTAAGATTTACAATCCAGGGGGAGAGAGGAGAAGGAATGGCTCAAGTCATTAACAGAATCTGACCAGCAATACATTGTTTAGCCCAGCTTGAGTTGTAAAGTGGAAATAATTCTGTTAAAATGTTTACTTTTACTGGATCAGAAATTGTCTACATTGTGATCCATGTTTCTCTCACCCCTGGCAATAAACTGAAGCGTGTATGTTCAGTAGATAGCACTGTCTCATCGCACACCACGAAGTAAGGAAAATACACGGAGCTCTGGAATTCTGACTGTGTGTGTGCAGCAAAGCCGGGGCCTTTGGAGCAGGAGAAATGATTTATTTTGACATGCAGCCTCTTATCTCTCTCAGGTCCTGCCGCCCTTTTATCCTTCTGATTTTTTTCCGCCCTAGGCTGTGACCTTTGTGGCCTTTGCAGAAATCCGGCCCTGCTTGCATGAGGACAAGAAGCGTGCAGATAGCATGCTTTTTACCGCCATGCAGTCATAAATGTAATAAAGATAAGAGGTTCAATAAACAGGGACCGTCACCGGCAACGCTAACCCAGCAGCAGCAGCAGCAGCAGCAGACGTGATGGAACAGGAGGAGGCGCAGGAGGAGAAGGCCACGCTTTTTGAGACACAACAACCCAGGCCTTGCATGAGGACAAGAAGCGTGCGGATAGCATGCTTTGTACCGCCATGCAGTCATAAATGTAATAAAGATAAGAGGTTCCATAAACAGGGACCGGCAACGCTAACCCAGCAGCAGCAGCAGCACACGTGATGGAACAGGAGGAGGCGCAGGAGGAGAAGGCCATGCTTTTTGAGACACAACAACACAGGCCTTGCATGAGGACAAAAAGCGTGCGGATATAGCAGCAATGCTTTTTGCCGCCATGCAGTCATAAATGTAATACAGATGAGAGGTTCAATAAACAGGGACCAGAAACGCTAAACCATCCCAGATGTTCATTGGTCATGTTACTTGGTTGGGGTCCTGGAGTGTTGCGTAGTCGTTTCCAATCCAGGATTGATTCATTTTAATTTGAGTCAGACAGTCTGCATTTTCTGTGGAGAGGCGGATACGCCGATCTGTGACGATGCCTCCGGCAGCACTGAAACAGCGTTCCGACATAACGCTGGCTGCCGGGCAAGCCAGCACTTCTATTGCGTACATTGCCAGTTCGTGCCAGGTGTCTAGCTTCATGCCCGGTTTCAGGTCCAGCGGTGCCAGCCACAAATCCGTCTGTTCCTTTATTCCCCTCCAAATTTCCTCCCCTGTGTGCTGCTTATCCCCAAGGCAGATCAGCTTCAGCAACGCTTGCTGACGCATGCCAACAGCTGTGCTGCACTGCTTCCACGATCCTACTGCTGCTGGTGCTGGGTTAGCGTTTCCGGATGAGGTACAGCTTTGAGATGCGTTGGAGGAGAAGGAGTCAGAGAGGTAGGTGCTGCTGTTGTTATCCAGTGGGAGGGACGGCGGTGCAGCTGTTTGCGGCGTGGGCAACACCCGCGCCGTAGCAGGTGAGGAATCGCTGCCAGGCTCCACAAGGTTCACCCAGTACGCGGTAAGGGAGATGTATCGACCCTGGCCGAACGCACTCGTCCAGGTGTCAGTGGTTAGGTGAACCTTGCAGGCAACGACATTCTTCAAGCTTCGGGTTATTTTGCTGACCACGTGCTCATGCAACTCAGGCACTGCAGAGCGCGCAAAGTGGTAGCGGCTGGGAACCACGTAACGTGGGATGGCCACTGACATCATGCCCTTGAAGCTGTTTGTCTCCACCACTCGATATGGCAGCATTTCGCAGGCCAGAAGCTTGGCTATGCTGGCTGTTACTGCCACGGCCCGGGGGTCATTTGCTGGCAATTTCCTCTTGCGCTCAAACATCTCCGAGACAGACAACTGAACCGTAGGGCTGCACACCGAAGGGCTGTTGGTTGTTGTGTTTGATGAACACTGGGAGACCTCAAGAGCACTACTCCGGAAAGTGACAGTGTCAGCGTCGTCTGATGTTTGTGAATGTTGTGAACCACGCAATGGCTGGGCTACTGCTGCTGCTGAGGCGGGTCTGGTGGTGAGTCTGGTGAACCCAAGGGAGGCAGTGTTGCTGGTGGTACCCTGTCCTGCCACGTTTGCCCACAGAGTGGGATGTTTGGATAGCATGTGGCAGCTCATGCTGGTGGTGGAGAGGTTGTTAATACTTTTCCCCCTGCTCAGGCGGGTCTTGCACACCTTGCAAATCGCCATGGTAACATCCTCAGTGCAGTCTTCAAAGAAAGCCCAGACTTTGGAGCACCTGCCTTGCTGGAGATTTCTGTTTGCGCCTCTTTTGCCTCTCACTTGAACTTCCACGCTTGTGGTGCCTGAAATTGCGCACCGCCTACCTTGTGGCACAAGGCGAACTCGTGCAGCAGTGGGTTCTTCAACAGACTCATCTGTGCTGCTGCTACGACGGCGATGTTCTCGTTCACAAACAAAATCTGGGTCTATGTCCACATTGTCCATACCCTCCTCTTCCATCTCCTCAAACTCGTCATATGTCATTGTGGGGGGCCGCCGCCGTGGAGTAGAGCTCCCCAGAACAACCTCTGCGCAGCTCACTCCAACGTCGTCTGGTTATCTGGCAGTTGTGTGCGTGGTGTCGCTGCCGGTTGTGTCAGCTGTGTGCCCACTGGCTCCTTGTAACTGGCTGAGGACTCGGACCTCGTGCGTGATGTGCTGGTGCTGCTTAACCCACTGCTGGACGCTTGAGAGGTCATCCGAGTAATTATCTGGTCCTGTTCTTTTGGATCTGTGAGGGTGGTTGTCCTGGACAACATGGGCGGTATTGAGTGGGTTTTCTTGGGTGCTCCCCTGTGACCTGTACGTGAACCGTCAGGGGAAACACCTCTTCCCTTGCCCCTCCCTCTTTCACCGGATTTCTTCCTCATTTCACTTATCCTTAAAGTACACGCTGACTGGCAGCAGTACAGTGGCAGTACAGAAATTCTATACAGTGGTGGGTGAGCGGTGTACCACTATTGCCAGCAGCGACACAGAGCACAATGCTATACAGTGGCGGGTGAGCGGTGTACTACTGTTCCCAGCAGACACAGAGTGGCAGTAAACACAATGCTATATAGTGTGGCTGAGCCGTGTACACAGAGTGGCAGTAAACACAATGCTATATAGTCTGCTATATAGTCACCCCGAACGGGGTGATGTTCTGCAGAACCCGAACAGTGGCGAACACTGTTCGCCCAACACTACTGGGAACGCAGATTTTAGTACCTAAACACACGATACAACATGTTTTCTGGGGTCGGACTCTGAGGCACATACAGATGGTCCCGATCATCATCCTCATCATACAACTCTTCTCCTGAGTCTGACCCACCCACCACCTCTGCCACCCCAACATCCCCAGACACAGACCCCTCATCGTCCTCAACATTAACTTGGGATGCTGGCCTGAGCCAGACCTCCTCCTCCACATCAGGCCCCATCATCTCCTCAATGGCAGCCCTCATTAATCGCTCTGGCGACGGACCGATGGACACAACGTTCTCCTCCGGGGAGGGCTGCTGCTGACCACTGGCTGCTGGGGTGGATGTTATAGCTTGCGTGGGGCGTTGGCTGTTGCTGTTGTTGGGAGTGCTGCTCACAGCGGAGGTCTCTGAGGAACTCATGGTGAGCTCATATAGTGGTTGGCGGTGAGTGGAGTATTACTGATCCCAGCAATATACACACTGACTGGCAGAGTACGCAATGCTATATAGTGTGGCTGAGCGGTGTACACAGAGTGGCAGTAAACACAATGCTATATAGTCTGGCTGAGCGGTGTACACAGAGTGGCAGTACACACAATGCTATATAGTCTGGCTGAGCGGTGTACACAGAGTGGCAGTACACACAATGCTATATAGTCTGGCTGAGCGGTGTACACAGAGTGGCAGTAAACAATGCTATGTAGTGTGGCTGAGCCGTGTACACAGAGTGGCAGTAAACAATGCTATATAGTCTGGCTGAGCAGTGTACACAGAGTGGCAGTACACACAATGCTATATAGTCTGGCTGAGCCGTGTACACAGAGTGGCAGTACACACAATGCTATATAGTGTGGCTGAGCGGTGTACACAGAGTGGCAGTAAACAATGCTATATAGTGTGGCTGAGCGGTGTACACAGAGTGGCAGTAAACAATGCTATATAGTGTGGCTGAGCGGTGTACACAGAGTGGCAGTAAACACAATGCTATATAGTCTGGCTGAGCGGTGTACACAGAGTGGCAGTACACACATTGCTATATAGTCTGGCTGAGCGGTGTACACAGAGTGGCGGTACACACAATGCTATATAGTCTGGCTGAGCAGTGTACACAGAGTGGCAGTACACACAATGCTATATAGTCTGGCTGAGCCATGTACACAGAGTGGCAGTACACACAATGCTATATAGTCTTGCTGAGCGGTGTACACAGAGTGGCAGTACACACAATGCTATATAGTCTGGCTGAGCGGTGTACACAGAGTGGCAGTAAACACAATGCTATATATAGCGTGGCTGAGCGAGGTACACAGTGGCAGTACACACAATACTATATAGTCTGGCTGAGCGGTGTACACAGAGTGACAGTAAACAATGCTATATATAGTGTGGCTGAGCGAGGTACACAGTGGCAGTAAACAATGCTATATATAGTGTGGCTGAGCGAGCGGTGTACTACTGTTCCCAGCAGCGACACACAATGACTGGGGGGGACCCTGGCTAGCGTGGCTGGAGAGCGAACTACCCTGCCTGCCTACCCAAAGCTAAACCCACAGAGAAATGGCGGAGATATGACGTGGTTCAGGTATTTATTTACCCGAACCACGTGACCATTCGGCCAATCAGAGCACGTTCGGGCCCGAACCACGTGACCCGTTCGGCCAATCACAGTGCTAGCCGAACGTTCGGGGAACGTTCGGCCATGCGCTCTTAGTTCGGCCATGTGGCCGAACGGTTTGGCCGAGCACCATCAGGTGTTCGGCCGAACTCGAACATCACCCGAACAGGGTGATGTTCTGCAGAACCCGAACAGTGGCGAACACTGTTCGCCCAACACTATTTGAAGTCTGAGTGCAAGTCGTTCAGAGCAGTTGCTTGTGTGGAAGTTGAACCAGTGCGGTCTGATGTCGCCACCGCACGTATGGCTGCAAAAGGTCTGTGTGGTCCTGTGTCTAAGGAAGACAGATTTTTTCCCTCAGGTTCTCTAAGATCGTCCGTTTGTGAGCCTGCCATGGGGACAATTCCTAAGTTATGCAACTTTAAGAAAATTATTGATGTGTCTAATAAAGTTTCTCCTGTTGTTGTCGCCACTTCTTTTGCAAATGAATCTATGTCTTATTCTGTTCGCACCTGTGCAGGCCTGTTGCCTAATGACAGTTGCTTCAGTGTTTCTGTCCTAGATGCCTTGCAGTCTGCTATGCTGATCGCGGAGGTTTGCGCTATGGAAGCATCAGTTTCGCAACCTAAAGTGATCTTGGATCCGCAAATTTTGCGTTCTGTCTCCTCGGATTCGACATCGTTAGCCGAGTCTAAGAGTGAGACAGCACTTTGGTTTTACGAATCTGACTCTGAAGCATTTTTGCTGGGTCCAGAGAAGCTTTCTCTGAACCTGCCCTGTACCATGAATGAAGGCATGATGTCCACTCGCATTGACATTTGCGAGTCTGATTCTGAAGAAAGTATTGACTCTCCACCCAGTACTCTGGATGAGTCAATATTACCTTGTCAAAAATTTCCTGCAGTGACCCTAGAGGCTCGTCTAGGTATTGCAACCATTGTTACCTGTTTCTCTGCTATTTTGGAATTGCAGTCTGGTTTGACTGCTATGGAGGAATCTGCCTGTAGTGAGGCAAAACTCAGAAAGTCAGAGCTAGTTTCACTAGATATTCCTGTGTATCCCTGTCCTGATGATAAAATTCAGTCTCAGTTTATGGTGGAACCTTCCCTGGGACATCTGCCCTGCACACAAAATAAAGTTCAAGTTTTGCCCTGTAACATGGATAGTTCAGAATCCTTCTTAGAAAACTTGGGAAATGGTGTTCCTGAGGTCTTGTCTGATGTTCTGGAGATCTCCGAGTTCCTCCCAAAGGGTGCAGAACTTGTAGGAGATGTCTCCTGCCCCCCAGGTCCTTCTGAGGTGTTGCCCACTTCAGTAGGCATTGCTGCCTTGCTGACTACTTTTGCAGCTCTTGTGGAGCTTCATTCATGTGTAGTCAATGATGATATTACAGTTACAGAAAATTGTGAATTTGAGTCCGAGTCTTCTTTTGAAAGACCAGTACCTGTGACCTTTACTCGTGATGATTTTCTGCCCGGTACTGGTTTTGGTCTTGTCGTGTCGGACTCTGAGGTTGGCAGTTCCCCGACATGTCCTGAGGTTTCTCCTGTACTAGTTTTGGATCTCCTGTACACGTCTGGTGCGCTGACCGCGAATACGATTCCACAATCATTACACTTTCACCAGTAAATGCACGGAATGAGAGACATCGTTTCACCAGTAAATGCACATAATGACAGACGGCGTTTCCCCAGTAAATGCACATAATGAGAGACAGCCTTTCACCGGTAAATGCACGTAATGAGAGACATCGTTTCACCAGTAAATGCACATAAGAGACAGCGTTTCACCAGTAAATGCACATAAGAGACAACTTTTCACCAGTAAATGCATGTAATGAGAAACAGCTTTTCACCCGTAAATGCACGTAATGAGAGACAGTGTTTCACCAGTAAATGCACACAAGAGACAGCTTTTCACCACTAAATGCACGTAATGACAGACAGCCTTTCACCAGTAAATGCACATAAGAGACAGCTTTTCACCAGTAAATGCACATAATGACAGACAGCGTTTCCCCAGTAAAAGCACGGAATGAGAGACATTGTTTCACCAGTGAATGCACATAATGACAGACAGCATTTCACCAGTTAATGCACATAATGACAGACAGACAGTGTCCCTAGTATAGGTAGCCAGGTGTATAGCCGTCCCCAGTATATGTAGTTAGGCTGGTGGTGGGCTGGGGGCCCCAGGGCAATTCTGGCCTGGCTAGTGGTGGGCTTGAGGCCTCAGGCCTGGCTGGTGGTGGTGGGCTGGGGGGCTGCAGCGCAGCTCAGGCCTGGCTGGTGGTGAGAAGACCTCAGGCCTGGCTGGTGGTGGGCTGAGGGCCCCAGGGCAGCTCAGGCCTAGCTGGTGGTGGTAGGCTGGGGGCCCCAGGGCAGCTCAGGCTTAGCTGGTGGTGGTAGGCTGGGGGCCCCAGGGCAGCTAAGGCCTGGCTGGTGGTGGTGGGCTGGGGCCGCAGCGCAGCTCAGGCCTGGCTGGTGGTGGGAAGGCCTCAGTCCTGGCTGGTGGTGGTGGGCTGAGGGCCCCAGGGCAGCTCAGGTCTGGTAGATGGTGGGCTGGGGGCCCCAGGGCAGTTCAGGCCTAGCTGGTGGTGGTAGGCTGGGGGCCCCAGGGGAGCTCAGGCCTGGCTGGTGGTGGGAAGGCCTCAGGCCCAGGTGGTGGTGGGTGGGCTGGGGAGTGGGGCCCCCAGGGGGGTGCCTGCTGGTGCTAGGCTCAGGAGGGAAGCTCAGGCCTAGGTGGCTGTCTGGTGCAAAAAAAACAAAACAATTTGGCAGTTGGCCAGGCTGGCTGGAGTGAACAGGACAGTCACAGGACACCCACCTTGTCGGAGTCCCGAGTCCTGTTCTCCTGCTGGCTGTCTTAGAGTCCAGCCTCCAGTCCTGTGCGCTGTCCGCGGGTGCCTGGGTCACTGCCACTGGGTGTGACTGGGTGTAGCGCAGTGCTGCTGTGTGCCTGTGCAGCGGAGAGTCTGGAGTAGAGAGGAGACTAGTCAGTGGCGCAGTCTGACAATCTCCTGTCGGCGTCAACTAGCTGCGCGGCGGGCAAGGAGAGCGCGCTGCATGTCACGTGATGCCACCGGACGTCGTCACGTGACAGTGCACACTTTTATACTGTCGCCACCACGTACCCTTGCAGTGCGGGCTGCTCTGTGTGGCAGAGCGTGAGCCGAGCCTGCACTCGGGCCGGTGACTGAACGCTGGTGGTGGGTGGTGACAGTCAGCGCCAGCCCAAGTCCTCCTCCCAGCCAGGCTCGGCTCCTTGTTTGTGCTGCACTAAGGTCGGGTCAGGGTCGGGCTCCTCAGAACTTGCGTCGGCTGGTGGGGGGGGCTTTAAAGGGGGCTAATGAGTCGGCAGCTGGGGCTGAAGTCTGGGTAAGCCCCAGCGTAGTGCCGCCACTGGCCGTGGTACCAACGCTAGGTACCATGGCCCGTTACACTGCCTGCTGCCACACGTCACTCCTCCGCCTGCTGCATTTAACCTCCTGCTGTCTGTGTTCCCACCACCAGCGTCCACAAAATTAGGCGCTGCTGTCATGCACCACTAGTTATTACGCCACCACAAAAGCTACATTAAAAAAAAAATTCTGAGGTGTCTGGGTTGAAAACTGTGTTGTTCCAGTTGTGTATTGGACACAATGTGGGCTTCACGACTGCTGTCCGGAACCTCCTGCTGTTGGTGTTTATTATTACAGCCGTGATACCAATGCTAGGTACCATGGCCCATTACACTGCCTACTGCCACACATCACTCCTCCTCCTCCTCCTCTTGCTGCTGCTGTATTTAACCTCCTGCTGTCTGTGTTCCCACCGCCAGGGTCCACAGAATTATGCGCTGCTGCCATGCACCACTAGCTATTACGCCACTACAATAGCTACATTTTTTGTAAAAAAAAATACATTCTGAGGTGTCTGGGTTGAAAACTGTGCTGTCCCAGTTGTGTATTGGACACAATGTGGGCTTCATGATTGCTGTCCAGAACCTCCTGCTGTTGGTGTTTATTATTACAGCCGTGGTACCAACTCTTGGTACCATGGCCCGTTACACTGCCTGCTGCCACACATCACTCCTCCTCCTCCGCCTCCTGCTGCTGTATTTAACCTCCTGCTGTCTGTGTTCCCACCGCCAGGGTCCACAGAAATATGCGCTGCAGCAAAGCGCCACTAGCTATTACGCCACTACACTAGCTACATTTTTTTTTGTAAAAATAAATAAATTCTGAGGTGTCTGGGTTGAAAACTGTGCTGTCCCAGTTGTGTATTGGACACAATGCGGGCTTCACGACTGCTGTCCGGAACCTCCTGCTGTTGGTGTTTATTTACAGCCGTGGTACCAACGCTAGGTACCATGGCCCATTACATTGCCTGCTGCCACACGTCACTCCTCCTCCTCCTGCTTTACTGTATTTAACCTCCTGCTGTCTGTGTTCCCACCACTAGGGACCACAGAATTATTTGCTGCTGCCGCCATGCGCCACTAGCTATTACACCACTACAATAGCTACATTTTTTAGTAAAAAAAAAATCTGAGGTGTCTGGGTTGAAAACTGTGCTGTCCCAGTTGTGTATTGGACACAATGTGGGTTTCACGACTGCTGTCCGGAACCTCCTGCTGTTTGGTTATTATTATTACAGTCATGGTACCAACGCTAGGTACCATGGCCCGTTACATTGCCTACTGCCACATGTCACTCCTCCTCCTGCTGCTGCATTTAACCTCCTGCTGTCTGTGTTCCCACCGCCAGGGTCTGCAGAATTATGCGCTGCTGCCATGCGCCACTAGCTATTACGCTACAAATTTAGCTATGCTGTTGAAGAAAAATGTTTACAACAGTTGAGTTCTGTAAGGGAAAAAACATTAAGTTGGGTACAAGAGGAAGAATATGAACACAAAAAAAAAAAGGTGGTGGTGAAGAAGAAGAAGAAGAATAACCAGGTGAAGAAGAATAAGAAGAACCAGGTGAAGAAGAAGAAGAACCAGTTGAAGAAAAAGAAGAAGAAGAATGAGGTGAAGAAGAAGAAGAACCAGGTGAAGAAAAAGAAGACGAAAAACTAGGTGAAGAAGAAGAAGAACCAGGTGAAGAAGAAGAACCAGAAGAAGAAGAAGAACCAGGTGAAGATGAACCAGATGATGATGATGATGAAGAAGAAGAACCAGGTGATGAAGAAGAACCAGATGATGATGAAGAAGAAGAACCAGATTATGATGATGATGATGATGAAGAAGAAAAAGATGAAGAAGAACCAGGTGAAGAAGAATATGAAAAACCAAGTGAAGATGAACCAGAAGAAGAAGAACCAGGTGAAGAAGGAGAAGAACCAGGTGCCAGTGAAGAAGAAGATGATGAAAATTATGGTGATGAGAAAGAAGATGGTAAAACAGAATAAGAAGATGGTGAAGAAAAAGATGGAGAGATGAAAAAGAAGAAGGTGAAGACGGTGAAAAATAAACAAGAAATGCAGAAAAAAGTTTTTCATCAATTTTTTTTTTAAATTACACCTATTTAATTGTGATTTCCCTTTAAAAAAAATAGCTTTAAGGCCATCGAAATTCGTGATCACGACTATTACCCGAATTCAATTTACCGATCACGAATCAAATTCAAATCGAATTCTACTGGTCGTGATCACGGCTGAACCCGAATTTGACCCGGACCCGAATTCTAATGTACTCAAATCAAATTTGGGTACATTCGATCATCACTGATGACCTGTGGCCCTGGCCACTACAGCAAGGGCCAGGGGGTGCATTGACTCTCTCTGTGGTTGGGGTTTGCATGGTGGTGGTGGTAGTAGTGGTGCTACTGCTGGTCATGGTGGTGCCAGTTTAAGTAGATTTCCATCTAGATAAAGATTTCCATCTAATCTGATCTAAAAAAAAATTAATTTCAATGTCCAGTACAAAAAAATCTGGGGTAGCAGTAGGGCTAAAGGACAGACCTTTTGATAAAACAGATATTTCATCAGTTGTAAGGATATGGTCAGAAATATTCACGACAGGAGAAGAAGTTAGAGGGACAGCTGGGTTGATCAATGTTAACGTTGAAAGTTGTAGTTGCCCCTTGGTGTATATCTCAGAGGTTTCTGATTGGGAGCCGGTTCTCTGTGAAGTCCCTGAGAACCTGCCGCTCCTAAAAAAGAGGATCCAGATGCTGAGGAGCCAGTAGATGGTGTTGCTGAACCTATAGAAGTAGGATCTGGTCTTGGCTTGCGTCGGGGTAGTGTTGGGCGAACAGTGTTCGCCACTGTTCGGGTTCTGCAGAACATCACCCTGTTCGGGTGATGTTCGAGTTCGGCCGAACACCTAATGGTGTTCAGCCAAACCGTTCAGCCATATGGCCGAACTAAGAGCGCATGGCCGAACGTTCCCCGAACGTTCGGCTAGCGCTGTGATTGGCCGAACGGGTCACGTGGTTCGGACCCGAACGCGCTCTGAATGTTGGGCGAACAGTGTTCGCCACTGTTCGGGTTCTGCAGAACATCACCCTGTTCGGGTGATGTTCGAGTTCGGCCGAACACCTGACGGTGCTCGGCCAAACCGTTCGGCCACATGGCCGAACTAAGAGCGCATGGCCGAACGTTCCCCGAACGTTCGGCTAGCGCTGTGATTGGCCGAACGGGTCACGTGGTTCGGGCCCGAATGCGCTCTGATTGGCCGAACGGTCACGTGGTTCGGGTAAATAAATACCCGAACCACGTCATATCTCCGCCATTTGTCTGTGGGTTTAGCTTTGGGTAGGCAGGCAGGGTAGTTCGCTCTCCAGCCACGCTAGCCAGGGTCCCCCCCAGTCATTGTGTGTCGCTGCTGGGAACAGTAGTACACCGCTCGCTTAGCCACACTATATATAGCATTGTTTACTGCCACTGTGTACCTCGCTCAGCCACGCTATATATATAGCATTGTGTTTTCTGACACTCTGTGTACACGGCTTAGCCTGACTAATATAGCATTGTGTGTACTGCCACTGTGCACCTCGCTCAGCCACGCTATATATAGCATTGTGTGTACTGCCACTGTGCACCTCGCTCAGCCACGCTATATATAGCATTGTGTGTACTGCCACTGTGCACCTCGCTCAGCCACACTATATATAGCATTGTGTGTACTGCCACTGTGCACCTCGCTCAGCCACGCTATATATATAGCATTGTGTTTTCTGACACTCTGTGTACACGGCTTAGCCTGGCTATATAGCATTGTGTGTACTGCCACTGTGCACCTCGCTCAGCCACGCTATATATAGCATTGTGTTTTCTGACACTCTGTGTACACGGCTTAGCCTGACTAATATAGCATTGTGTGTACTGCCACTGTGCACCTCGCTCAGCCACGCTATATATAGCATTGTGTTTTCTGACACTCTGTGTACACGGCTTAGCCTGACTAATATAGCATTGTGTGTACTGCCACTGTGCACCTCGCTCAGCCACGCTATATATAGCATTGTGTTTACTGCCACTCTGTGTACACGGCTCAGCCAGACTATATAGCATTGTGTGTACTGCCACTCTGTGTACACCGCTCAGCCAGACTATATAGCATTGTGTGTACTGCCACTCTGTGTACACGGCTCAGCCAGACTATATAGCATTGTGTGTACTGCCACTCTGTGTACACCGCTCAGCCAGACTATATAGCATTGCGTACTCTGCCAGTCAGTGTGTATATTGCTGGGATCAGTAATACTCCACTCACCGCCAACCACTATATGAGCTCACCATGAGTTCCTCAGAGACCTCCGCTGTGAGCAGCACTCCCAACAACAGCAACAGCCAACGCCCCACGCAAGCTATAACATCCACTACAGCAGCCAGTGGTCAGCAGCAGCCCTCTCCGGAGGAGAATGTTGTGTCCATCGGTCCGTCGCCAGAACGATTAATGAGGGCTGCCATTGAGGAGATGATGGGGCCTGATGTGGAGGAGGAGGTCGGGCTCAGGCCAGCATCCCAAGTTAATGTTGAGGACGATGAGGGGTCTGTGTCTGGGGATGTTGGGGTGGCAGAGGTGGTGGGTGGGTCAGACTCAGGAGAAGAGTTGTATGATGAGGATGATGATCGGGACCATCTGTATGTGCCTCAGAGTCCGACCCCGGAAAACATGTTGTATCGTGTGTTTAGGTACTAAAATCTGCGTTCCCACTTCCCAGTACTGCCTGCAGTGCCCGGGTCCACGGATCCATATAATTTTTTGGGCAGCACTATCAAACTGTGGTACTATGAGTGAGTTGCCATGGTCCTTCTGTGCTGCCTGTCACACTCACCGTCTGTCTGCAGATGGATTGTTCAACACAGCTACGCCATCTGACATGTAGTCCTGGACCTTGACCATCTTCTCTAGGCGATTGGTGTTGGAGGACATGGAACTGCCCGATTGCTGTTCTGTGGGCTGCTGCATGGGTGTCAGAAAATGTTCCCACTCCAAGGACACTGCCAATACCATTCCCTTTTGGGCACTAGCAGCAGCTTGTGTTCTTTGCTGCCCTCCTGGTCCTCCTGGGTTTGCTGAAGTCAGTCTGTCGGCGTACAACTGGCTAGAGAAGGGGGAGGATGTCAATCTCCTCTCTAAAGTCTCCATCCTCAAGGGCCTGCTGGAATTGTTCCATTTTTGACCTGTCTGACACTTTCTTCAATCAGTTTTTTAACATTGTGTTTGTATAAACTGGGTATAAACCCAGTAATTGGTGTTGTCCAGATTCCAGAATAATGAATAATAATGAATAGTGAATAATGCGCGGGCCGCTTTCAATGCAGTCTAGCATGAATTGAGCCATGTGTGCCAGAGAGTCCTGCCAGACTCCTCTATCTTCATGTTCTTGTAAGAGTTGTGATTGTTGTGATGCACCATATTCGTCACCAGCATCACTTTCTTCCTCTTCTGCTGTCCTTTCCCGCTAAATTGTGGAAGTCCAACGTGCACCGCTCTGTCCCTCGGCAGTGGGGGCATCCAATTCCTGCTCCAACTCCAGCTGTTCCTCGTCCTGTTCTTTGTCATAGCTGGGACCAGCGTTTCCTGAGGCAGGTTGCCTGATGTTGGTATCATCACGCTGATCGTTTTCATCTTCAGAATCCCCCACTTGCATCATGCCAGCGGTTTCTATCTTCAACATTGATTTCTTCAGTAAACACAGCAGTGGTATTGTAATGCTGACTGTAGAGTTGTCACTGCTCAGTCACGCAACGTGGATTGCTCAAAATTTTGGAGGACTTGGCAGAGATCCAACATGGTGGCCCAATCAGATCCACAGAAGCTTGGTAGCTACTAGCTGCTGGAATGCGCCTCGGCACTGCGCAAAAGCGTGCTAGCATGTGCAGCGTAGAATTCCAGCGCGTAGGCAGGGACATCACCCAGCGAGCGATGGTGCGCTGGATTGAAGCGCTCCTGCATCTCTTGGTGAGTCCTTCAGAAGCGGTACTGGACTTTTAACAATGTTTTTTTTTTTCCTTCAACAGAAGATCTGCCACGTTGGAGTGAGGAGGACGCCGCCGACCCCGACACCAAGCTGAACCCCGGCGAACTCCAAGCAGAGGATCTTCAGGAACCCTCAAGGCTTTGAGCAAGCTGAGGAGGATCAGCAGTCCCGACGAGACCTCTCCTCATATGCGACTGAGTGCAGTGGAGCTCCCCAGAACAACCTCTCAGTTGTCACTTTGTCACTGGTCACTTTGTCACTTGTCACTTTGTCATTTTGTCACTTGTCACTTTGTCACTTGTCACTTTGTCACTTGTCACTTTGTCATTTTGTCACTTTGTCATTTTGTCACTTGTCACTTGTCACTTTGTCATTTTGTCACTTTGTCATTTTGTCACTTTGTCATTTTGTCACTTTGTCACTTTGTCACTAGTCACTTTGTCACTTGGTCACTTGTCCAGATGATCTCGGTACACCTCCTGAGATTCAAATTCCTGCACACATTGCTCTGGGATTTGGGTGTGATGAATGATGCATCTAACTGGCCACCGGAGGCAATTAAGGCCTTCAAAACATTGAAGGCAGCTTTCTGTTCCGCCCCCATTTTGCGTCATGTTGAGTTGTTGACGTCATGTTCATCCTCGGCCTCGCCTTGCATTTCAGTGCGAGGTGCATTTTCCACAGAAAAAGGTTGTGAATCCGGGCACAACATTTGTGGCTGTTCCATTGACCTTTCACAGGTAGAAGATTGTGGGGGTGGGAATAGCTCCTCCGAATAGCCCATTGTGTCCTGAAAACTACTCATTGCATTGCTTTGTGCACACATTTTTTTGTCCTCATGCAAGGCCTGAGTTGCACCTGAAAGCGTGGCCTTCTCCTCCTGCGCCTCCTCCTGTTCCATCACGTCTGCTGCTGCTGGGTTAGCGTTGACGCCCGGTCCCTGTTTATTGAACCTCTTATCTTTATTACATTTATGACTGCATGGCGGTAAAAAGCATGCTATCCGCACGCTTCTTGTCCTCATGCAAGGCCTGGGTTGTTGTGTCTCAAAAAGCATGGCCTTCTCCTCCTGCGCCTGCTCCTGTTCCATCACGTGTGCTGCTGCTGCTGGGTTACCGTTACCGGTCCCTTTTCCTGGAACCTCTTCTCTGTATTACATTTATGACTGCATGGCGACAAAAAGCATGTTACCTGTGCAAAGAAACATGACATTTTCCACATTTAAAAGACAGTTTTTCCTTTGAAACTTTACAATCAATTTTCTCAAAAACTATAAGCTCTTTTTCAAATATTTTTTTTCCTCTTGTACCCACTCCCAAGGTGCACATACCCTGCTAATTTGGGGTATGTAGCATGTAAGGAAGCTTTACAAAGCACGAAAGTTCGGGTCCCCATTGACTTCCATTATGTTCGAAGTTCGGGTCGAACACCCGAACATCGCGGCCATGTTCGGCCTGTTCGGTCCGAACCCGAACATCTAGATGTTCGCCCAACATCTGATTGGCCAAACGGGTCACGTGGTTCGGGTAAATAAATACCCGATCCACGTCATTTCTCCGCCATTTGTCTGTGGGTTTAGCTTTGGGTAGGCAGGCAGGGTAGTTCTCTCTCCAGCCAGGCTAGCCAGGGTCCCCCCAGTCATTGTGTCGCTGCTGGGAACAGTAGTACACCGCTCACCCACACTATATAGCATTGTGTTTACTGCCACTCTGTGTCTCTGCTGGGAACAGTAGTACACCGCTCACCCGCCACTGTATAGCATTGTGCTCTGTGTCGCTGCTGGGAATAGTAGTACACCCCTCACCCACCACTGTATAGCATTGTGTTTACTGCCACTCTGTGTCTCTGCTGGGAACAGTAGTACACCGCTCACCCACCACTGTATAGCATTGTGCTCTGTGTCGCTGCTGGGAACAGTAGTACACCGCTCACCCATCACTGTATAGCATTGTGCTCTGTGTCGCTGCTGGGAACAGTAGTACACCGCTCACCCACCACTGTATAGCATTGTGCTCTGTGTCTCTGCTGGGAACAGTAGTACACCGCTCACCCACCACTGTATAGCATTGAGCTCTGTGTCGCTGCTGGGAATAGTAGTACACCGCTCACCCACCACTGTATAGCATTGTGCTCTGTGTCGCTGCTGGGAACAGTAGTACACCGCTCACCCACCACTGTATAGCATTGTGCTCTGTGTCGCTGCTGGGAACAGTAGTACACCGCTCACCCACCGATCTCTTTTCCTGGAACCTCTCATCTGTATTACATTTATGACTGCATGCCGACAAAAAGCAAATTGCTATCCGCACGCTTCTTGTCCGCATGCAAGGCCTGGGTTGTTGTGTCTCAAAGCGTGGCCTTCTCCTCCTGCGCCGCCCTCCTCCTGTTCCATCACGTGTGCTGCTGCTGGGTTAGCGTTACCGGACCCTTTTCCTGGAACCTCTCATCTGTATTACATTTATGACTGCATGCCGACAAAAAGCAAATTGCTATCCGCACGCTTCTTGTCCTCATGCAAGGCCTGGGTTGTTGTGTCTCAAAGCGTGGCCTTCTCCTCCTGCACCACCCTCCTCCTGTTCCATCACGTGTGCTGCTGCTGGGTTAGCGTTACCGGTCACTTTTCCTGGAACCTCTCATCTGTATTACATTTATGACTGCATGCCGACAAAAAGCAAATTGCTATCCGCACGCTTCTTGTCCTCATGCAAGGCCTGGGTTGTTGTGTCTCAAAGCGTGGCCTTCTCCTCCTGCGCCGCCCTCCTCCTGTTCCATCACGTGTGCTGCTGCTGGGTTAGCGTTACCGGTCCCTTTTCCTGGAACCTCTCATTTGTATTACATTTATGACTGCATGCCGACAAAAAGCAAATTGCTATCCGCACGCTTCTTGTCCGCATGCAAGGCCTGGGTTGTTGTGTCTCAAAGCGTGGCCTTCTCCTCCTGCGCCGCCCTCCTCCTGTTCCATCACGTGTGCTGCTGCTGGGTTAGCGTTACCGGTCCCTTTTCCTGGAACCTCTCATATGTATTACATTTATGACTGCATGCCGACAAAAAGCATGTTACCTGTGCAAAGAAAACAGACATTTCCCGCATTTAAAAGACAGTTTTCCCTTTGAAACTTTAAAATCGATTTTCTCAAAAACTATAAGCTCTTTTTGCTAATTTTTTTCCTCTTGTACCCACTCCCAAGGTGCACATACCCTGTAAATTTGGGGTATGTAGCATGTAAGGAGGCTTTACAAAGCACGAAAGTTCGGGTCCCCATTGACTTCCATTATGTTCGGAGTTCGGCTCGAACACCCGAACATCGCGGCCATGTTCGGCCGGTTCAGGCCCGAACCCGAACATCTAGATGTTCGCTCAACACTACGTCGAGGCTTTGGTTTTCAATGTGGTCGGGCACCACCTGGGATGCGTGGCTCGTTTGTCAGTTGCCATCTGTAGACGTAGCCTGAGGTGTAATCTTTGCAATCTCTGATGATTTTTTTTTCAGTATTAGTAATTGATACCCTACATACCTTTTCTGGGTGCTAATTTACATATTGACTTCCCAAGCTGTTTCCTTATGTTTTCTAATTTTTAGGAATATTGGTTCCATTAACTATAATTTGTCACAGGTGTTATTTCCTGTTAGTATCTTGGGTATCTATATTTTCTATAATATGTACTAATTGAAATTACTGGTGTATCCATGTGTTCCAATTCTCAGTGTTCATCTGTGGTCCTTTTCTTTTGAGACTGCTACAGTTTCCCGTTTTTATCCTGTTTTTTCCTTTTTTTTTACTATTACCAATAGGTGCCGGGCTGTGTCTGGTTGGAACAGATACCCCAATATCTACATTTATACTTCTCTTGACTGTGCATTATACTTAATAGAGGTAAGTGTAATATTCGTATACTGTAATATTTGTATCTCTAATTCTTTACCGGTTTTATGGGGTGCATCTTCTGACTATCTTCATTGTGTTTTCTTTCAACCTTATTTATGGGTGATATGTTCCTTTGGAGCTGGTGTTTTTCTTATCCTTTCTTATCTATCACCCTTCTTATTCATTTGATGCACATTTTACTCGTTATCTGTTGGGCATTCAACCTACTTACCAACATTTTTTCTCTTGATTTTCGTTCTTTTTCTTGGTGACCCTGGAGATCCTCTCTTCACATGGTAGCCCATATGCAATTAAGTTTTTCTCCTGAGTTATCTCCTGGGAGTTAATTTTCATCTTCCCTTTAAAAAAAACTTTTCAGCATATTGCAAGTGAAAAAGTACCCAAAATTGGTAAAAAAAAAAAAAAGTACTATCAAAATTATGTGGAGTATTTTCTTGCTTGCTGGTGATTTAAAGAGACACTGAAGCGAAAAAAAATGATGCTATTATGATTTGTATGTGTAGTACAGCTAAGAAATAAAACATTAAGATCAGATACATCAGTCTAATTGTTTCCAGTACAGGAAGAGTTGAGAAACTCCAGTTGTTATCTCTATGCAAACAAGCCATTAAGCTCTCCGACTAAAGGTAGCCATACACTGGTCGATTTGCCATTAGATCGACCAGCTGACAGATCCCTATCTGATCGAATCTGATCAGAGAGGGATCGTATGGCTGCCTTTACTGCAAACAAATTGTGAATCGATTTCAGCCTGAAACCGATCACAATCTGTGGAGCCGCCGCTGCCGCCTGTCCCCCCCCCCCTCCTGCATACATTAACTGAAGCTGGCTCCGGGTCCTCTTCTCCGCACTGCACCCCGCACCGCATCCCAGCGTACACTGTGTCACTCCGTGACCAAGAAGTTCAAATAGAGCGCCCTCTATTTGAACTTCCTGGTCACTGGAGTGACACAGGAAGTTAATGTACGCTGGGATGGAAGCAAGAGCGGTGCAGCGCGGAGAAGACGCGGAGAAGACGCAGAGAAGATGCCCAGGAGCCAGTGTCAGGTAATGTATAACTGTATCGGATCGGCCGCCACTAGCGACGCGCTCCCTACCCGCGGGCGATCGACGGAAGTAACCCGCACGGCGCGATCGACGGACCGATCCGATTTCGGGAGGAAATCGGATCGGCGGGTGCGTTTAGCGCGAACGATTGGCAGCAGATTCGATCCCAGTGATCGAATCTGCTGTCGAATCGGCGGCAAATCGGGCCAGTGTATGGCCAGCTTAAGTCTTAGTCGTGGAGAGGGCTGTTATCTGACTTTTATTATCTTAACTGTAAGTGAACTGTTTACTTTTTCTCTGCTAGAGGAGAGGTCATTACTTCACAGACTGCTCTGAAAGACTCATTTTGAATGCTGAGTGTTGTGTAATCTGCACATATTATAGAATGATGCAATGTTAGAAAAAACACTATATACCTGAAAATAAAAGTATGAGAATATTTTCTTTGCTGCTAATCTTCTATTAATTATTCATAGTACACAACCAATTCACTATATCATTTTTTTTTTCGCTTCAGTGTCTCTTTAAAAAGCATATTATGACAAGGTGTGAAAATATCACCTAGGAGAAAACTGACAAGAAAAAGTGAATTGCATATGGGCCATGGTGGCTCTTACTTTTCTACTTTGTTGCTTTCCTTGTTATGCTGATTTTAATGTGTTTATATTTGTTTGATTTGTAGATATACTTTATGCTTTGTAAAGGCCTGATGAAGGGTCAATAACCTGAAACGGACTAGTGTTTTTATTGATTTTTCAGTAAATTAAAAAAATAAATAAATAAATAAATGAATACAGTAATAGAACACAAAAATCAGTGGACAGCGCCACGGTCTGCCTGCACTATGCGCAAAGCAAATGGTTGCACGCCAGGAGCACAGTACAATGTCACTGACTTAACTTAGTGACTGGACAACAGTGGCAGTGACTGTCTGCAAGTAGTAACTGAAGATTATCACTGGCTAATGAGCTGAATGTAAGTGATCAGTGATACAGTAAAATAAAATAATAAAGAGCACAACCAGTAGTGGACAGCTGTCTGCCTGCACTATGCGCACAGCAAACTAAAAGCCAGGCTGCACACTAGACTAGTACCACACAGTAGAAGGTCACAGAGTAAACTTAGTAACTGACCAGTGACAGTTACTGCAACTAACTGAAGTTTATCACTGGCTGGCTGGCTTGCTCAGCTAGCTAACAAGTATACAGTACAGCAGTATAAGGAGTATAAACCTGCCTGCCTGCACTAAGCACAGTAATCACTAGCACACTCTCTCACTATGACCACACTCACTGACTACAGCTAACTGCAGTAATAAATCACTAACAGGCTAGCTACCTACATACAACTGTCAAAAACACTATTAGAGCAATGTTAAAAGTAAAAACGCTATGTTTTTAATGCTATAACGCTCTTGCTGTAGCAACAACGGCCTGGAGGTGATCCTCTCAGTGCCACAGTCTAGCAATGATGAAGCTTTTCAGTATGGCCGCTGCTTTATATACAGGAGGGGAAGGCATAGCCTCCCCTCCTATGATTGGTTGCTAGGGCCTGGCTGGGGGCCTCTGATTGGTCCAGGGAAGTCATTTCCGCCCTTTTTCACTAATCACACAACCTAACCACGGCTTTCCACCGCATTCACTATCGTGAATGCATTCCGGATCTCAGAAATCACGGCCTGCCGAACCGGATTTCCATGATTCTATTTTAAAATTCAGAATCGAATTCCGAATCTGAATAGTGGAAAAATGCTCCTGAATCACGGCTAATCTGTGATCATGGATTAAATCCAAGCACCACTGATTGCTGCCATCTCTATATATAATTTGCAAGGGGCCCTGCCTTTGTCCTTGGGTCAGTGCTTTTTTGCACTGCGTATGGGCAGGGACAAGACGCAGAGACATTGCCGAGACCGGAGGAGGACGGGGCCAGAAGGGGCAGGCGTGTGTGCGCCCGGTCGCGATGAAGCACGCGCGCGGCAGATTAGTGACAGACCTAGCCCATTTTTTAAACGGGCTAAGGTCACTAGTTACTTGAATAATTCATGCTGAAGTATTCAGTAAGATTACATGAAAAGTGATCTCTAAAGAACTGCTTAAGGGCCCATTCACACTAGAAGCCCTTTCCTGAGCATTTTGCGATTGATTAGCGTTTTTTAAAATCATTCCCATTCACTTTCATTAAAATCGTGCCGATTTTTTCACAATTTTTACTGTGATATTAATGAAAGTGAATGGGAGCGATTTTAAAAACCGCTAATCAATCGCTAAAAACGCTCAGAAAAGGACTTCTAGTGTGAATCGGCCCTGAGTAAGTTTGGTGCCCTGAGTGAGATTTCCCCCTCTAGAACTAGCTGCTGGCTTTTTTAACCATTTGAGGACCGCAGTGTTAAACCCACCGAAAGACCAGGCAATTTTTCTATAAATTGTCCACTGCAGCTTTAAGGCCTAGCTGCCGGGCCGCACAACTCAGCACATAAGTGATTCCCCCTCCCTTTTCTCCCCACCAATAGAGCTCTCTGTTGGTGGGGTCTGATCGCCCTGAAGAAGTTTATTTAATTTTTTGAAAAATATTTGTGTTATTATTTTTGTATTATTTTTCTACTATTTATTGTTTTTTTTTTTTTTTCAAATCCCTAAAGTTTTTAGGTAGATCCTTTTGGTATGAACTCTACCTGTCCTAGTTGAACAAGAAGCTAAAAAGACTACCGTAATAGTTTGCAATGCAAACCTCACAAAATTGTTTAAACCAGGGAGAAACATAAACTTAGAAATCTGTGTTAGAGTAGGTTCACACTTATTTTAAAAACGTATCCGTGGCTCAATTTTTTGTCCCGGATCAAAAACGGAGCCACGGATACCAATGTTAAAGAAAACCTGTAACAAAAAAAAGTTCTCCTGCGGGGTACTCACCTCGGTAGGGGGAAGCCTCAGAGTCCCAAAGAGGCTTCCCCCTCTGCTGTAGCTGCAGGCAATCCAGCGCTGGCTCCCCCAAAGTCTCCCGCAATCCACGCTCGACAAGCCTGACAAGGTTCGCTATATTTACCTTCCCTGGCTCCAGCGGGGGCGCTGTTGCGGCTCTTAGCACGGAGGTAGGCAGAAATAGCCGATCTATGTCGGGCCAACAGCAATCGGCTATTTCCGCCTATCTCCGAGCGGAGAGCCGATACTGCACCTGCGCTGGAGCTGGGAAGGTAAACATTTACATCCCCGCTGTTCGGAGGGCCAGAGCGAGACCAACGTGGGACACAGGAGGACAGGGGAAGACTCGATAGGATCCAGAGGCTTCCCCCTACCGAGGTGAGTATCCCCAGGGGAACTTTTTGTCGTTACAGGTTTTCTTTAAAAATAGCAGCCCTCTTCACTCAATTTTAAAAACAGATCCGTCTGCATTCTGGGAGATCTGTTTTGAAAAACTGAACGGACGGTCCGGACTTGCATGATTTTCACGAACCCCGGATACATGGAGGGGTAGTGAAAATAAATAGAAAAACAGACCCCCTCTACACAGGCAGCTTAGGACACAGAAACAGATCCGTTTTCTGTGCCCCAGCCTGTAGGTGGGGAGGGGGCCACCATGCTGGAGAGGGAAGCAGCCAGGGGGGGGGGGGGGGGCAGCGGGCAGTGGGGTCGCCCTCCCTCACCTGGGTCCCCCATCCCCACTTCCCCTCCAGGTATTTGCGCAAATGTTGTAATGTAATGTATGCAGTGAGCGGAGAAGCTTATCTTACTTCTTTCGCTCGCCTCGTCACTTCCTGCAATGCCGGCCTCCAAAGTATAGAGGGTGGCATTGCGGGAAGTCATGCGGTGAGCAGTGGAATGCAAGCGAGGAGGTACCCTTCCCCGCTTGCTGCATACTTTACATGAATTACTTTTGCGCAAGTAGCTGGAGGGGGAGCAGGGACGGGGAACCCAGGTGAGGGAGGGGGGTCATCTGCTGCCCCACTGTCCTGGCTGCTTCCCCCTCCAGCATGGCGGCTCTCCCCCCCCACGGCTAGGTATACATTTTCACGGACTGGAAACGTATGCTAAAAAAAATGGTGGGGGGGGGAAATATTAGAAAAACGCATCCGTTTGAAACAGATCCGATCTGCAAGCGGACAAATGTGGACCTTATCTAAGACATCAGTAGAGTTTATGATTGTAGATTTTCCTTGCTATGACTGTTGAAGTAATATGTACTTATCAGAGACTATGAAAGCCATTGGATTTATCTTTGAAAAAGTAGCATACAGTAGCAAGAAGCAGTATTGTTATAGCCAATTGGAGGTTGCTATCAACACTCACACCTAGGATTAATTCTGTCTGGACACCATTCTGAGGAGAGTTACCAAGGAAACCAACATTTATTTATTTATTTAATCAATTTTATTTATATTACTAGCTGATGACCCGGCATTGTCCGGGTATGCATTTGGCTAGTGTTGGCTCTGCCCTCTTTTTCTAACCCTAACACACAAACACTCAGTGACCAAGGTTGTGAGCTTTGGCATCAATCAGTATATTCCCATAGAAATGTAATAAATCAGATTGAATGTTTGTGACTCCGTCCCTCTCCAGCATTGGAACCCCAGTCACCCAATGACCAACTGTAGCAGGTTTGAGGCATCTGCTATTAACAGTGTAAAAATGACAGCAATTTAAATATTCCCCTGGAAAATCAACAGGTGAATTTTAATTGGCTATTATAGGCTCCACCCACTTCCCTGAATATTAATATCAGTCACCCAGTGACCATCTGGGCAAAGTTTGAGAACCCTGCCATTAACAGTGTAATGCTGGGAATACACGTTTCGTTTTAGCCTTCGTTTCGATTGTGCCTTTTGTCCTCTTCGATCCCGAAATAATCGATCGTACGGTTAATATCACCACCCACGGTTTTTTTTTTTTTTTCGATTCTGATGGTTTCGTTTTTCCAATGATCGAAGGCTGCAAAGAAACGAAACGTAGTACAGGGACGGACGGCATAAACGAATATATAATCGATCTGAACAGCCATCAAGCCTACCAATGGTTCGATTAGATGGATAAAGAGAGATAATATCAAACATGTTCGATCATTAGTCGTTCGTTTTTGGGGTCTATTAATCAAAACTATAATGAGATTATGACTATTTTCACATACGTTTTCAACACTCGATTCGTTTACCAAACGAATCGAAGGCTAAAACGAAGGCAAAAACGAAACGTGTATTCCCAGCATTAGAAAGCCTGCAGTTTATATTTTCCCAGTGAAATTTGTTTTTGGCTCTGCCCACTTTTTGTAACCTCGACACACAGTCACTCAATGACCCAGTTTGTGAGCTTTCGAGTCCTTGGCATTATTAAAAACAAATCTGATTGGCTGTTTGTGGCTCCACCTATTTTCTGAATTTGAAGCCCAGTGACCCAATGAACAACTGTACCTGGTTTGATGCTTGTGCCATTAACATTGCAAGAATGGCAGCAATTTTAATATTCCCCTTGAAAATAATCAGGTGAATATTGATTGGCTTTCGTAGGCTCTACCCACTTTTCTGAATATTAATCCCAGTCACCCAAAAACCAACTGTGCAAAGTTTGACAACCCTGCCATTAACAGTGAAGAAGGGCTGCAGTAAACATTTTCCCATGGAAATCTGTTTTTGACTCCACACAGTTTTTGTAACCTTGACACACAGTCACTCAATTTCCAAGTTTGTGAACTTTCAGGTTCCTGGCATCAAAATTGTGTGAATGGAAGAAGTTTATCCAGCAAAAAAATCTGATTGGCTGTTTGTGGCTCCGCCCCTTTAGTGAATTTGAACCCCAGTCACTTAATGACCGACAGTAGCAGGTTTGAGGCCTCTCCCATTAACAGTGTAAGAATGACAGAAATTTCAATATTCCCCTTGAAAATCAAAAGGTGAATTTTGATTGGCTGTTGTAGGCTCCACCTACTTTTCTGAATATTAATCACTGTCACTCAGTGACCAACTCTGTCAAGTTTGAGAACCTTGCCATTAACAGTGTAAAAATTGCTGCAGTTTATGTAAAAAGTTAGTTATTTTTGGCTGTCTCTAACCTTGACATACAGTCACTCAATGACCAAGTTTATTAGCTCTGGGGTCCTTGGCATCAATAGGTTGCATTTTTTCCATTGAAATTAAACAAATCTGATTAGCTGTTTTGTAGCCCGCCCTGTTTTCTGACTTTAAACCCCAGTCTCCCAGTGACTGACTGTACCAGATCTGAGGCATCTGCCATTAAGAGTGTAAGAATGGCAGCAATGTAAATATTCCCCTTTAAAATCAATAGGTGAATTTTAATTGGCTGGCGTAGGCTTCACCCACTTTCCTGAATATTAATCCCAGTCATCCAGTGACCAACTGTGTGAAGTTTGAAACCCCTGCAAATAACAGAATGGCTGAAATCAATCTAAGAAATCTAATCTGGTCACCCAATGACTGACTGTATCAGGTTTGAGGCTTCTGCCATTATCAGTGCAAGAATGGTAGCAATGTAAATATTCCTCTTGAAAAATCAACAGGTGAATTTTAATTGGCTGTTGTAGGCTCCACCCACTTTCTAACTATTTATTCCAGTCACCTAGCGGGCAACTGTGTCAAGTTTGGGAACCCTGCCATTAACAGTGTAAGAATGGTTGCAGTTTATATTTTCCCATGTAAAAAATGTTGTAGTTGGCTTCACCCACTTTTTCTGACTTTGACCTATAGTCACTCAATTACCAAGCTTATGAGCTTTGGGGTCCTTGATATCAATAATTTGTATATTCCCATTGAAATTAATCAAATCTGATTGGGTGTTTTTGGCAGCAATTGAAATATTCCCCTGGAAAATCAACAGGTGAATTTTGATTGGCTGTTGTAGGCTCCACCCATTTTCCTGAATATTAATCCCAGTCACCCAGTGATCAATTCTGCAAAGTTTGAGAAACCTGCTATTAACAGTGTAAGAATGACTGCAGTTTATATTTGACCAGTGAAATTTGGTTTTGGCTCCACCCACTTTCTGTAACCTTGACACACAGTCACTCAATGACCAAGTTTGTGAGCTTTCAGGTTCCTGGCATCAAAAATGTATGAATGGAAGCAGTTCATCCAGTAAATTGGCAACTATTGAAATATTCCTCTGGAAAATCAACAGGTGAATTTTGATTGGCTGTTGTACGCTCCACCCATTTTCCTGAATATCAATCCCAGTCACCCAGTGACCAATTCTGCAAAGTTTGAGAACCCTGCTATTAACAGTGTAAGAATGACTGCAGTTTATATTTGACCAGTGAAATTTGGTTTTGGCTCCACCCACTTTCTGTAACCTTGACACACAGTCACTCAATGACCAAGTTTGTGAGCTTTCAGGTTCCTGGTATCAAAAATGTGTGAATGGAAGCAGTTCATCCAGCAAATAAATCTGACAGGCTGTTTGTGGCCCTGTCCCTTTAGTGAATTTTGACCCCAGTCACCCAATGACCTACTGTAGCAGGTTTGAAGCCTCTGCCATAAACAGTGTAGGAATGGCAGCAGTTTAAATTTTCCCCTTGAAAATCAATAGGTGAATTTTGATTGACTGTTTTAGGCTCCACCCACTTTCCTAAATCTTAATCTCAGTCACCCAGTGGCCAGGTGTGGCAAGTTTGAGAACCCTGCCATGAACAGTGTAAGAATGGCTGCAGTTTACATTTTCCCATTAAAATGAGTGGCTGAAATATGATTGGCTGTTTTATGCTACGCCCACTTTTCCTGGATTTGTAACCTCAGTCACCAAGTGACTACCTGCGCCAAGTGTGGGGAGTCTGGCTTGAGTTCTGTGAGAATGGTAATCTTTTACATTTTTTCCATTGACATGAATGGGTGAAATCTGATTTGCTGTTTGCAGCTCCGCCCACCTGTGCAGGGATGACGCGAGACCCCCAGAACATATCATCCCAGGTAGTAAGGGATCTGTATACCAAGTTTTGTTCAAATCGGTCAAGCCGTTTTCTAGTGATCGCGGCACATACACACACATCCGATTTTATATATATAGATTTATTCTGCTTTATTTTCTGCAAACCGCCTGCCTCAGGCCGGCAAGAAAGTATTATGCCAAGACTAGTGGAGTTAGAACCAAACCAAATACACCTATAGAGTTGGGCCGAACCTCCGATTTTAGGTTCGCGAACGTTCGGTTCGCGTTAAAGTTCGCGAACCGCAATAGACTTCAATGGGGATGCGAACTTTGAAAAAAAAAATAATTATGCTGGCCACAAAAGTGATGGAAAAGTTGTTTCAAGGGGTCTAACACCTGGAGGGGGGCATGGCGGAGTGGGATACACGCCAAAAGTCCCCGGGAAAAATCTGGATTTGACGCAAAGCAGCGTTTTAAGGGCAGAAATCACATTGAATGCTAAATGACAGGCCTAAAGTGCTTTAAAACATCTTGCATGTGTATACATCAATCAGGTAGTGTAATTAAGGTACTGCTTCACACTGACACACCAAACTCACCGTGTAACGCACCGCAAACAGCTGTTTGTACTAGTGACGGCCGTGCTGGACTGGTGCGCACCATGGCGAGAGTGCAGGTTTTGGTGGCTTTACAGCCCATATGGTCGGCCTGGCTGATGTAGCTGAATGACAGAACAGTGACTGTCCAGCTGATCAAATTTGGTCTGACCACAATGAAGCAACGACCTTATTATCTTTTGTGTGCCCCCCGAGACACTCATCTAGGCGCCGGTCATTGCTTCATTGTGATACGCAAGCCCCTTCACCACGGCAAGGTAATGATCACGAAGGGGAATGGGCGCATGTACATGCCTTTTCTTTTGTTGTTGCAGCTGCCCTCAGTGCAGCCAGAAAAATTAGGCAGTCATGTACACGCACCATAAAAATTATTACAGCGGCCGCTGCTAGCAGCGGCCTAAAAAATTCAGCAATCCGCCTGGAGTCCCGGACCCTGTTGGTGGTGGCGGAGAAGGTAGTCAAGCGGCCTGCAGGCAGACATGCTGTGTGGAGGGACTGGGAGCGACTTAGTCTTTTTGGGGCAGGCCAGGCAGCCAGTCACACGGCGTGCAGGCAGAGATGCTGTGTGTGTGGGGACTGACTTAGTCTTGGGGCGGGCAGCAGCCCTCCGGGATCCATGCCTCATTCATTTTGATAAAGGTGAGGTACTTAACACTTTTGTGACTTAGGCGACTTCTCTTCTCTGTGACAATGCCTCCAGCTGCGCTGAAGGTCCTTTCTGAGAGGACGCTTGCGGCAGGGCAGGAGAGAAGTTGGATGGCAAATTGGGACAGCTCTGGCCACAGGTCAAGCCTGCGCACCCAGTAGTTCAAGGGTTCCTCATCGCTGTTCACAGCAGTGTCTACATCCACACTTAAGGCCAGGTAGTCGGCTACCTGCCGGTCGAGGCGTTGGTGGAGGGTGGATCCGGAAGGGCTACGGCGAGGCGTTGGACTAAAGAACGTCCGCATGTCCGACATCACCATGAGATCGCTGGAGCGTCCTGTCTTTGACTGCGTGGACACGGGAGGAGGATTAGTGGCAGTGGTACCTTGCTGGCGTTGTGCTGTCACATCACCCTTAAAGGCATTGTAAAGCATAGTTGACAGCTGGTTCTGCATGTGCTGCATCCTTTCCACCTTCCGGTGAGTTGGTAACAGGTCCGCCACTTTGTGCCTGTACCGAGGGTCTAGTAGTGTGGCCACCCAGTACAGCTCATTCCCCTTGAGGTTTTTTATACGGGGGTCCCTCAACAGGCAGGACAGCATAAAAGACGACATCTGCACAAAGTCGGATCCAGTACCCTCCATCTCCTCTTGCTCTTCCTCAGTGACGTCAGGTAAGTCAACCTCCTCCCCCCAGCCGCGAACAATACCACGGGAAGGTTGAGCAGCACAAGCCCCCTGCGACGCCTGCTGCGGTTGTTCTCCTGCCGCTGTCCCCTCCTCCTCCTCCTCCTCCTCCCCCAAAGAAACACCTTGCTCATCATCCTCTGAGTCTGACTCGTCTTCTGCACACGACCTCTCTTCTTCCTCCTCCTCCCCCCTCTGTGCTGCCGCAGGTGTTGAGGAAACAGCTGGGTCTGATGAAAATTGGTCCCATGCCTGTTCCTGCCGTAACGGTTCCTGGTCACGCTCATTCGCAGCTTCATCCGCCACTCTACGCACAGCACGCCCCAAGAAGTACGCGTAGGGAATTAAGTCGCTGATGGTGCCCTCACTGCGGCTCACCAGGTTGGTCACCTCCTCAAACGGCCGCATGAGCCTGCATGCATTTTTCATCAGTGTCCAGTTGTCGGGCCAGAACATCCCCATCTTCCCAGACTGTTTCGTTCTACTCCAGTTGTAGAGGTACTGGGTGACGGCTTTCTTCTGTTCTAGCAGGCGGGAGAACATGAGCAGGGTCGAGTTCCAGCGAGTGGGGCTATCGCAAATGAGGCGTCTCACCGGCATGTTGTTTTTACGCTGAATTTCTGCAAATCGTGCCATGGCTGTGTAAGAGCGCCTCAAATGCCCACAGAACTTCCTGGCCTGCTTCAGGACATCCGCTAAGCCAGGGTACTTTGCCACAAATCTTTGAACCACTAGATTCATGACATGTGCCATGCAGGGTATGTGTGTCAGCTTCCCCATATGCAAAGCGGCAAGCAGATTGCTGCCGTTGTCGCACACCACGTTGCCTATCTCCAGGTGGTGCGGGGTCAGCCACTCATCCACCTGTTTCTTAAGAGCAGCCAGGAGAGCTGCTCCAGTGTGACTCTCCGCTTTGAGACAAGCCATGTCTAAGATGGCGTGACACCGTCGTACCTGGCATGCAGCATAGGCCCTGCGGAGCTGGGGCTGTGTAGCTGGAGAGGAGAACTGCCACTCAGCCAAGGAGGAGGAGGAGGACAGCGAAGAGCATGTAGCAGGAGGAGAGGAGGTGGCAGGAGGCCTGCCTGCAAGCCGTGGAGGTGTCACAATTTGGTCCGCCGCTTTCTGCTTGCCATCGTTCACCACCAGGTTCACCCAATGGGCTGTGTAGGTAATGTAGCGGCCCTGCCCGTGCTTGGCAGACCAGCCATCCGTGGTGAGGTGTACCCTTGACCCAACGCTCTTCGCAAGAGATGACACCACTTGCCTCTCAACTTCACGGTGCAGTTGGGGTATGGCCTTTCTCGAAAAATAAGTGCGGCCTGGCATCTTCCACTGCGGTGTTCCGATGGCCACAAATTTACGGAAGGCCTCAGAGTCCACCAGCCGGTATGGTAACAGCTGGCGAGCTAACAGTTCCGCCACGACAGCTGTCAGACGCCGGGCAAGGGGGTGACTGGCCAAAAGTGGCTTCTTCCGCTCAAACATTTCCTTCACGGACACCTGACTGCTGCTGTGGGCAGAGGAGCAGGAACCGCTCAAGGGCAGAGGCGGAGTGGAGGAGGGTGCCTGTGAAGGTGCAAGGGAGAAAGCGGCAGAAGCAGATGATGCACCTGAAGGAGGAAGAGGAGAAGGAGGGTGACTTTTCTTTTGTGTGCTGCTGCTGCTTTTGCTCAGGTGGCCATCCCATTGCTGTTTGTGCCTTTTCTCCAGGTGCCTTCGTAAGGCACTTGTCCCTACGTGAGTGTTGGCCTTTCCACGGCTCAATTTTTGTTGGCAGAGCGAACAGATGGCTTTGGTCCGATCTGAGGCACACACATTAAAAAATTTCCACACCGCTGAGCCACCCTGGGATGTGGGCACTATGGGGACCTCAGCAGCTGATGCTGAAGGGCAAGTTGGCTGGCTGTACATAGGTGGCGATACATGGTGCCGGACTCTGCCACCAGCTGTTTCTGACGAAGAGCTGCCCCAGCTTCTTTCAGCAACTTCTCTCCTCCTACTACTCTCTGACTCCCCCTCTGAACTGTCCCCCTCTTCATCTCCTCTATTGGGAACATACAGAGGATCCCTATTACCGTCATCATCGTAGTCATCCTGCCCAGCTTCGCTTGCCTCAGACAAATCCAAACTTGCACCATCAGTAGGTCCTTCATCCTCCTGACACGTTACATCCATAGTGTTGCCGCGTAACTCAGACATATTAGCTGGTGAAAATTCATCTGGCTGTAACAACAATGGCTGTGCATCAGTGATTTCAACACTAAATAATTCTTGCGAAGTGTCAAATGCAGCGGAAGTGGTGCTAGTAGTAGCGCTGGTGGCTGAGCAAGATGAGGTGTTCTGTGTCGCTAAATACTCAACCACGTCCTGACAATCTTGGGAGGTGATGGGACGTGCCTTCTTCCGAGCACTGTACTGTGGGCCAGGTCCACACGAAATTACATTTACACGACCTCGCGCAGACCTGCCGGGTGGCCTTCCTCTGCCTCTGCCACTACCTCTTCCTCTTCCTCTACCTGTTTTGTCCATATCGGGTATGCACGGAGTGGTATATCACACTGCGTGCACTCACGTAGGTAGGTGGGTTCACTTAACTGCACAGGTATGCGCACTGATGCGGTGGGTTCACTGAACAGTACAGGTATACAGTGGCAGGTTCACTGAACACAACAGGTATGCAGTGGTGGGTTCACTGAACAGGTATACAGTGGCGGGTCCACTGAACAGAACAGGTATACAGTGGCGGGTCCACTGAACAGAACAGGTATACAGTGGCGGGTTCACAGAACAGGTATACAGTGGCGGGTCCACTGAACAGAACAGGTACACAGTGGCGGGTTCACAGAACAGGTATGCAGTGGCAGGATCACTGAACACAATAGGTATGCAGTGGCGTGTTCACTAAACAGGTATACAGTGGCGGGTCCACTGAACAGAACAGGTATACAGTGGCGGGTCCACTGAACAGAACAGGTATACAGTGGCGGGTCCACTGAACAGAACAGGTATACAGTGGCGGGTCCACTGAACAGAACAGGTATACAGTGGCGGGTTCACAGAACAGGTATACAGTGGCGGGTCCACTGAACAGAACAGGTATACAGTGGTGGGTTCACAGAACAGGTATGCAGTGGCAGGATCACTGAACACAATAGGTATGCAGTGGCGTGTTCACTAAACAGGTATACAGTGGCGGGTCCACTGAACAGAACAGGTATACAGTGGCGGGTTCACTGAACAGGTATACAGTGGCGGGTCCACTGAACAGAACAGGTATACAGTGGCGGGTCCACTGAACAGAACAGGTATACAGTGGCGGGTTCACAGAACAGGTATACAGTGGCGGGTCCACTGAACAGAACAGGTATACAGTGGTGGGTTCACAGAACAGGTATGCAGTGGCAGGATCACTGAACACAATAGGTATGCAGTGGCGTGTTCACTAAACAGGTATACAGTGGCGGGTCCACTGAACAGAACAGGTATACAGTGGCGGGTCCACTGAACAGAACAGGTATACAGTGGCGGGTCCACTGAACAGAACAGGTATACAGTGGCGGGTCCACTGAACAGAACAGGTATACAGTGGCGGGTTCACAGAACAGGTATACAGTGGCGGGTCCACTGAACAGAACAGGTATACAGTGGTGGGTTCACAGAACAGGTATGCAGTGGCAGGATCACTGAACACAATAGGTATGCAGTGGCGTGTTCACTAAACAGGTATACAGTGGCGGGTCCACTGAACAGAACAGGTATACAGTGGCGGGTTCACTGAACAGGTATACAGTGGCGGGTCCACTGAACAGAACAGGTATACAGTGGCGGGTTCACAGAACAGGTATGCAGTGGCAGGTTCACTGAACACAACAGGTATGCAGTGGCGGGTTCACTGAACAGGTATACAGTGGCGGGTCCACTGAACAGAACAGGTATACAGTGGCGGGTCCACTGAACAGAACAGGTATACAGTGGCGGGTTCACAGAACAGGTATACAGTGGCGGGTCCACTGAACAGAACAGGTATACAGTGGTGGGTTCACAGAACAGGTATGCAGTGGCAGGATCACTGAACACAATAGGTATGCAGTGGCGTGTTCACTAAACAGGTATACAGTGGCGGGTCCACTGAACAGAACAGGTATACAGTGGCGGGTCCACTGAACAGAACAGGTATACAGTGGCGGGTCCACTGAACAGAACAGGTATACAGTGGCGGGTCCACTGAACAGAACAGGTATACAGTGGCGGGTTCACAGAACAGGTATACAGTGGCGGGTCCACTGAACAGAACAGGTATACAGTGGTGGGTTCACAGAACAGGTATGCAGTGGCAGGATCACTGAACACAATAGGTATGCAGTGGCGTGTTCACTAAACAGGTATACAGTGGCGGGTCCACTGAACAGAACAGGTATACAGTGGCGGGTTCACTGAACAGGTATACAGTGGCGGGTCCACTGAACAGAACAGGTATACAGTGGCGGGTTCACAGAACAGGTATGCAGTGGCAGGTTCACTGAACACAACAGGTATGCAGTGGCGGGTTCACTGAACAGGTATACAGTGGCGGGTCCACTGAACAGAACAGGTATACAGTGGCGGGTCCACTGAACAGAACAGGTATACAGTGGCGGGTTCACAGAACAGGTATACAGTGGCGGGTCCACTGAACAGAACAGGTATACAGTGGTGGGTTCACAGAACAGGTATGCAGTGGCAGGATCACTGAACACAATAGGTATGCAGTGGCGTGTTCACTAAACAGGTATACAGTGGCGGGTCCACTGAACAGAACAGGTATACAGTGGCGGGTTCACTGAACAGGTATACAGTGGCGGGTCCACTGAACAGAACAGGTATACAGTGGCGGGTTCACTGAACAGGTATACAGTGGCGGGTCCACTGAACAGAACAGGTATACAGTGGCGGGTTCACTGAACAGGTATACAGTGGCGGGTCCACTGAACAGAACAGGTATGCAGTGGCGGGTTCACTGAACAGGTATACAGTGGCGGGTCCACTGAACAGAACAGGTATACAGTGGCGGGTCCACTGAACAGAACAGGTATACAGTGGCGGGTCCACTGAACAGAACAGGTATACAGTGGCGGGTCCACTAAACAGAACAGGTATACAGTGGCGGGTTCACAGAACAGGTATACAGTGGTGGGTCCACTGAACAGAACAGGTATACAGTGGCGGGTTCACAGAACAGGTATGCAGTGGCAGGATCACTGAACAGGTATGCAGTGGTAGGATCACTGAACAGGTATGGAGTGGCAGGATCACAGTACAGGTATGCAGTGGGCTGAGGGCTCACTGAACAGAACAGGTATGCAGTGGCAGGATCACTGAACAGGTATGGAGTGGCAGGATCACAGTACAGGTATGCAGTGGGCTGAGGGCTCACTGAACAGAACAGGTATGCAGCCAGGAAGAAGTTAAGCCTAACTAATCTTTCCCTATATGAGAGACTGCAGCAGCTCGCCCTACTCTCACTAATGCAGGCACACGAGTGGCCGTAATGGCCGCCGCTGCCTGCCTTATATAAGGGGGGGTGGGGCTCCAGGGGCTAGTGTAGCCTAATTGGCTACACTGGGCCTGCTGACTGTGATGTAGAGGGTCAAAGTTGACCCTCAGTGCATTATGGGGCGAACCGAACTTCTTCCGCAAAAGGTTCGCGTGCGGTACCCGCACGCGAACCACCTACGTTCGCGCGAACCACGTTCGCCGGCGAACCGTTCGGCCCAACTCTATACACCTAGTACCGGATTTATGCCAAAAACACAAAAGAAGTAACAATACAGAGTAGCCCCAAGTTTGGACTTGGCTGCAAGGGACAGAGACTAATTGGGTATTGACCTGCTCTGCATGCTCAGTTCCTTGGCAGATTTATTATAGTCATTTGTAGAAGTTATGAGAAGTAATCCTATTTCACTAGGTGCAAGTACAAGTGGATAAACTGGAAATAGGTGGTGATGTTTAATAGGATGTTACCATTACTAATTTATTTTGATTCACAGGAAAGAAGAATGTATAGTTGATAATGAAACTGTATTAACCTTTTTACTCCCACAGCAGTGCTTGAGAGCGACTGTAAGAGAGCAGAAGAAAACTCAGAAGAGTGTAATTTATTTATTTAATTCTTTTGTATTATTGAATTCAGTTATTACTTTCACATCAATGTATTGGGTTCTAATGAAATTATATTGAACTAAATCAGGTTGGTCAGTGTCTGGTAGACTCCTGCTGGTTAGCTGAAAGTAGAAACCTGTTATAACTGCTCTGTCTGAGTTATCTCATTTTACATAACTTTGATCAGGATTGCCTCAGCAGGACCCTCTTCTGACAAAATGAACAGGTTTACTTGCAGAGCATGTAACACAGATTTTGGCGTTTATAGGTTCTGTGTTATATTCACATCTTTTTATCTTTGTGCAGTATATAAGCTCACATGCCCTCGGGCTGAGGACATTCCTCGTTTCTCTGACTTGTTTACATATGTCCTTGACTAACCCAGGGGAGGTGGCATGGATGAAAGTATTCGAGGGTTCGCACTGGCCATTTACAACATGGATTGGGTTAATCATTGCTATGTCACAGTCGAAGTTAGAGCTTTTGTTTGGGGTGATATGTTTCTCCTGGAATCTCTCCCAGCTGTTCATGCCATGGCAGGAATGGAGTACACCTAGGAGAATCCCGAAGATCAGCAGCCATCTTGTTACTTGGAACGTCATGTCAGAATATGGTCTGCAAAGACATTGTCAACATAATTTACAGTGTGCCCCAATGCAGATTTTACAAAACAGGAATGCCCTTTCCCCACGTCTGCAACCCACTTTGGTATAAGTAACACCCCTTCCCCTTCTCTGTGCCCCACTCTGGTGTTAAGAATGCCCCTTTCCAGGCGCGTCGCTAGCGTCACATATCGGTGGCACGTGCCACAGATATGGCTTTGGGGTGCCCCTAATGACTGCTCTGGGGTGCCCAACGGGAGTGCCACGAATGTTTTTACTTTGTGCAGCCGCCGTTTACACAATACGGTGGCCGCCATGTTGTGGGCGGTGCTCGCCGCTCAGAAGCACTAGTGTTTTCCGGATCATGAACGATTCGGATCTTTGATCTGAATCTATTTTGTGAGTCGAATCATCCGAATCATCAAAATGAGTGATTCGGATCGTAAAAGGGGCGGGACCAGGAGCGACACGCCCCCTCTCAGCGGGCAGCGGGGTCCTGAAAGCAGAGCAGAGATGGATCGCTCTGTGGGAGGGGAGCCAGGAACAGGTAGATGAGAGAGAGGGGACATGGGTGCCACTGCCAGATATGTGTAGAGCACACATACTGGCTAAAATGTGCTGCTCATCATAGGCTGTCTGTTCCGTAGTTGTGCACAGTGATCACATTGGACACTTTTGGCTCAGCTCAGCACAGCTCAGTAACTTTGCAGGCACTGTGATTGCAGCGCAATATGATCCTCCTGCACTGCTCTATACAGCTGCACTTCACTTCTGGGAATGCTTTGGGGAATGGCAGTTGGGAGTATACAGATGAACATATAGGTGAAATATATGTAAAGCATATGATTGCAGCATGTGGGTATTGTGTGCAAACAAACATTTCTGCTCTCTGCTCGTCCCTCCTCCCTTCTCTGTCCACTCCCTGCCCTCTGTCCATCTTCTCCCCTTCTCTGTGTGTCCACCCCCCTCCCCTTCTCCTGTCCTGCTAGTCATTTCACCCCCGAATGCTTCCCTTGTAAAATGATCCGAGATTCGGATCAAAGATACGGATCTTTTCACTGATCCGATTCAAATCATCCGGATCATTGAAAAGATCCGAACTTCGCATCTCTAAGAAGCACTGCTGGTCCCCTTGTCCATCCGCCCCCTGCCCAATCAGGAGCACCAGGCAGGGGGCGCGAGTTTGAATGAATAGGCAGGGGGCTGGAGAGAGCGTGAGTAGCTCCGCCCCCTGCACGTGTAGTGGAGACATCTCGGAGGAGCCAGTTTTAAATTGCCCGCCCGGTGCCCGCTGACCCTCGCTGCTCCTCCGGATGCCACCGAGAGGGACTGAGAAGAAGCCTCTGCTGCAGAGAGTTAGGGGGAGAACTGTCAGAGCCAGCCTGGAGGTCGGACTCCGGACACAGGCAGGATGCAGCCGCGGCAGCTAGTTAACCCCGTGCGTGGCAGACTGCAGACTCCAGACCAGGGAGGAGGTAGTAATGTACTGTTTGCTCTGCCAGGCTTGTTCTCTGTGTAATGTGTGTGGAGTGTGTGTGTGTGTGTGTGTGTGTGTGTGTGTGTGTGTGTGTGTGTGTGTGTGTGTGTGTGTGGAGTGTGTGTGTGTGTGTGCGTGTGTGTGTGTGTGTGTGTGTGTGTGTGTCTAGTTTGTCTGTCTGTCTGTCAGTGCCCCAGCGTGTGTGTGTGTGTGTGTGTGTGTCTGTCTGTCAGTGCCCCAGCGTGTGTGTCTGTGTCTGTGTGTCTGTGTGTGTGTGTGTCTGTGTGTGTGTCTGTGTTAGAGTGACCATATTTTTGTGGGTCCAACCTGGGACGGGGGAGGGGGGGCGGGGGGGGGGGGGCGGCGCGCGCAGCGCGCCGCGGCGAAAAGTGGGAAGGAGTGAGGAGCACGCAGCGGCGAAGACTGGGGGAGGGGGGCGCCGAAAAAATGGGCGTGGTCATGACATTGTATGGGCGGAGCTAACGTAATGATGTAACAGCGAGGCATAAGAAAGCAGTGTTTACGCCATGATGTGGACAAACGAGACTTTGTATCATGGGTGTGCAGAAACTGTGTGATGCTAATAGTATACCGTAACCACAAAGCAGCAAACATAGCCATCTATGACCATTAAATAATAAATGCAGTAACAGTTACCCCGGACACCAGAAAATAAACGCAATAGGCAACATGTCAGTATAAAATAAATGCAATGCGGGCAAACATGTCAGTACAAAATAAACGCAATGCGGGCAACATGTCAGTACAAAATAAACGCACTGCGGGCAAACATTTCACCAGAAAAGAAACGCACTGCGGCCAAACATTTCACCAGAAAAGAAACGCACTGCGGCCAAACATTTCACCAGAAAAGAAACGCACTGCGGGCAAACATTTCACCAGAAAAGAAACGCACTGCGGCCAAACATTTCACCAGAAAAGAAACGCAATGCGGGCAAACATTTCGCCAGAAAAGAAACGCACTGCGGGCAAACATTTCACCAGAAAAGAAACAATGCGGGCAAACATTTCACCTGGAAAAGAAACAATGCGGGCAAACATTTCACCTGGAAAAGAAACAATGCGGGCAAACATTTCACCAGAAAAGAAACAATGCGGGCAAACATTTCACCTGGAAAAGAAACAATGCGGGCAAACATTTCACCTGGAAAAGAAACAATGCGGGCAAACATTTCACCTGGAAAAGAAACAATGCGGGCAAACATTTCACCTGGAAAAGAAACAATGCGGGCAAACATTTCACCTGGAAAAGAAAGCATTTACTCACCTGGCAGAAGTGTCCGGCCTCTGGCGCGCTGCTCCGTCCCGGGACCGTCTTCCTCCTCCTGCTCTTCTCTCCCGCGCTGACAGGGCTACGGCAAGATGGCGCCCGAAGCCCTGTACTAGTGACACAAATAGGTCTCCAGTACAGGGCTTCGGCAGCCATCTTGCCGTAGCCCTGCTCGCCTGCCGGTGTCGGAAACAGACACCGGAAGACGAGGCTGGAGCGGGGCTGCGGGCAATGAACTGGCACGGCGTCTATAGACGCCGCTGCCAGTTCATTGAGGAGAGAGTGGCCAGAGTCCCGAGGCCGGGACGTCCCGCTGCTGAAAGCGGGACGTTTCCCGGGACCTCATTAAGCCTGGGACAGCGGACCCCGAATCCGGGACGTGTCCCGGGCAATCCGGGACGTCTGGTCACTCTAGCTCTGACTGAAGTCAGACTGGATTAGCTGCATGCTTGTTTCAGGTGTGTCATTCAGCCACTTCTGCAGCCATAGAGAGCAACAAGGCTGCCAGGCAACTGGTATTGTTTAAAAGAAAAATCCATACCCCTCTCAGTTTAGGTTCCCTTTAAACAGCGGGGGGCGGGGCAGACTGCGACAGGAATCCAGTTGTTAGCCAATTCAATGCAGGCAGAAGACAGGGAGGGAGGGGAGCAGTAGCAGCAGGGCAGAGCAGGGCGGCGGTGGGCCGAGGACGGAACACTGATGTCACATACTCCCGCAGCTGGGACGTCCTGCATCTAAAAGTGGGACTTTTCCTGGGACCCAAGCCAGCCTGGGACAGGGGACCCCGAATCTGGGACCCGTCCCAGGTAATCTGGGACGTATGGTCACTCTAGTCTGTGTGTGTGTCTGTGTGTGTGTGTGTGTGTGTCTGTGTGTCTGTGTCTGTATGTCTGTGTCTGTGTGTCTGTATGTGTGTGTGTGTGTGTGTGTGTGTGTGTGTGTGTGTGTGTGTGTGTGTGTGTGTGTGTGTGTGTGTGTGTGTGTATGTCTGTGTGTGTGTGTGTGTGTGTGTGTGTGTGTGTGTGTGTGTGTGTATGTCTGTGTGTGTGTGTGTGTGTGTGTGTGTCTGTATGTCTGTGTCTGTATGTGTCTGTGTGTGTCTGTATGTCTGTGTCTGTGTGTGTGTGTGTGTGTGTCTGTATGTCTGTGTGTGTGTGTGTGTGTTTCTGTATGTCTGTGTCTGTGTGTCTGTGTGTGTGTGTGTCTGTGTGTGTGTCTGTGTGTGTCTCTGTGTGTGTCTCTGTGTCTCTGTGTCTCTGTGTGTCTGTGTGTGTGTGCCTGTGTGTGTCTCTGTGTGTCTGTGTGTGTCTGTGTCTGTTTCTGTCTGTGTCTGTGTGTGAGTGTGCGTGCGTGAGTGCGTGTGTGCCCGCGCTTCATCCTCTATTCCTTATTGTGTGTGTCTGTGCCCCATTGTGTGTGTCTGTGCCTTAGCCCCATCCTCCATGTCCCATTACAGTCTAGGCTGTTACTATGCACCTGTACTGATAGCTGCAGTGTGTGCTGATCTCTGCTACCTCCAGTATGTACAGTATAAGCTGTTACTCTGTGCCTGTACTGATGGTAAACTAACTGCAGTGTGTGGTGATCTCTGCTACCTCCAGTATGTACAGTATAAGCCGTTACTCTGTACCTGTACTGATAGTAAACTAGCTGCAGTGTGTGGTGATCTCTGTTACCTCCAGTATGTACAGTATAAGCTGTTACTCTGTGCCTGTACTGATAGTAAACTAGCTGCAGTGAGTGCTGATCTCTGTTACCTCCAGTGTGTACAGCATAAGCTGTTACTCTGTACCTGTACTGATAGTAAACTAGCTGCAGTGTGTGCTGATCTCTGTTACCTCCAGTATGTACAGTATAAGCTGTTACTCTGTGCCTGTACTGATACTAAACTAGCTGCAGTATGTGCTGATCTGTTACCTCCAGTATGTACAGTATAAGCCGTTACTCTGTGCCTGTACTGATAGTAAACTAGCTGCAGTGTGTGCTGATCTCTGTTACCTCCAGTGTGTACAGTATAAGCCGTTACTCTGTACCTGTACTGATAGTAAACTAGCTGCAGTGTGTGCGGATCTCTGCTACCTCCAGTATGTATAGTATAAGCTGTTACTCTGTGCCTGTACTGATACTAAACTAGCTGCAGTGTGTGCTGATCTGGTACCTCCAGTATGTACAGTATAAGCCGTTACTCTGTGCCTGTATTGATAGTAAACTAGCTGCAGTGTGTGCTGATCTCTGCTGCCTCCAGTATGTACAGTATAAGCTGTTACTCTGTGCTGCCTCCAGTATGTACAGTATAAGCTGTTACTGTGTCCCTGTATTGATAGTAAACTAGCTGGAGTATGTGCTGATCTTTGCTACCTCCAGTATGTACAGTATAAGCTGTTACTGTGTCCCTGTATTGATAGTAAGCTAGCTGCAGTATGTGCTGATCTTTGCTACCTCCAGTATGTACTGTTTAAGCTGTTACTCTGTTCCTGTACTGGTAGTAAACTAGCTGCAGTGTGTGCTGATCTCTGCTGTCTCCAGTATGTATAGTATAAGCTGTTACTGTGTCCCTGTATTGATAGTAAACTAGCTGCAGAGTCTGCTGATCTCTGCCAGCTCCAGTATGTACAGTATAAGCTGTTACTCTGTGCCTGTACTGATAGTAAACTAGTTGCAGTGTGCTTATCCCTGCTACTTTCAGTATGTACAGTATTAGCTGTAAAGCCTGGTACACACATACACTTTTGATTAGCCAATTTTAGCTCTGTTCATCAAATTAATTGTCTGTTGGCCCACTTACTGCATGGGGGTGGTAAAATTGGTCAGTGATTGACCATTCAAAATTGTATGTGCGTATACATCTTTGATCTATGCCTATACTTATTGTCAATTATTTAAATAAAGGACATGAAGCTCCATCCAATATTTTGATGGGCGGGCCCGTTATCTGTAGCTTACACCGCTGCTAAGTTCTTGTAAATTTGGCCCCACCCATGGCCATGCCCACTCATTGTATGGCCACGCCCAACCCCCTCACCTTGTGCCCCCGATCTCCAGGGACCCTAGGAACGCCCCTGCCCCTTTCCCATCTCTGCACCCCACTGTGGTGTTAAGCATGTCCCTTCTCCATCTCTGTGCCCCACTCTGGTGTTAGGAATGCATATTTCCCACCTCTGTTCCCCACTCTGGAATTAGAAATGCCCCTTCCCCATCTCTGCGCCCCACTCCAGCATTAGAAACATCTCTTCCCCGTCTCTGTGCCGAACTCCGGCTTTAGGAATGCCCCTTCCCCATCTCTGAGCCCCATTCCGACTTTAGGAATGCCCCTTCTCCGTCTCTGAGCCCCACTCCAGCGTTAGGAACATCCCTTCCCCGTCTCTGTGCCCAACTCCGGCTTTAGGAATATCCCTTCCCCGTCTCTGTGCCCAACTCCGGCTATAGGAATGCCCCTCCCTGTCTCTGAGCCCCATTCCAACTTTAGGAACGCCCCTTCTCCATCTCTGAGCCCCACTCTGGCGTTAGGAATGCCCTTTCCCCTCCTCTCTGTTCTTCCTCCTGAAGCTCTCAGAAGCAGAGAGCTAGGAACGGGAGGAGGAACTGAGTGGTGTAGCACGGTGAGAAGCAGATCTTTTTGACTCAGGGAGAAGATTTGGTTCAGGTAGTATTTTTTTTTCTTTTTACATTTAAGTTCCTTTTAGGGTTCTCTTTAAAATAAATCTGTAACAAAAATAACCCCTGGCACATACTTACCTCAGGAGGGGGAGGCCTCAGGATACCAATAAAGTCTCCCCATTCTCTTTAGCCTGGGGATCCAGCACTCGCTCACCTGAAAATTCCCCCGACAAGCACTGTGCAGCCATGGCAATATTTACCTACCGCGATCCAGCGCAGGTGCAGTAGCGGCTTTCCGTTAGGGCTCAGGCAGAAATAACCAAGCGCGATCGGAACCGCTCTACTGCACAGGCAACTCGCATCTGCGCAGTAAAGCCGACCCAATTGTGCTCGGCTATTTCCACCTGAGCCCGAACGGAAAGCCGCTATTGTGCCTGCGCTGGAGCGCGGTAGGTAAATATTTTCCTCACCCCTGTTCAGGGGTTCCCATTACTGAATCGCCAGGATGGAGGACGGGGATAGCCTTGTTAGGATCTAGAAACTTCCCCTTCCTACGGTGAGTATCCCCCAGAGAGGTGTTTTTATCTTACAGATTTGCTTTAATATTTCATACTTAAAACACAGTTAGGGCCCTTTTCCACTAGCGGCGATTGCAATGCTGAATCGCTAGTGATTTTAAAATTGCTACAGTTTGTATTTTAACATAGGAATCGTGGTAGGTAATTTCCACTACCGCGATTAGTTTTTTACTGAAACGCGATCGCGCCACAGAGCAATTTTTGCCGCAAATTTTGCTATGCAGTCCAGTGCATAGCAACATCGAGATCGCAAACATCAGGGAAATTTGTTACTTTGCTGAATCGCAATCGCTAGCGTTCAGCGCGAACGCTAGCGATTGCTAGTGGAAAAGGGCCCTCAAGCACATTTGTGTTGGCATTTTGTCATGTGAGCCCCAATAAAAATCCTCCACAACAATTTTGCATATTAAGTCTACATTATCACCATTATCATTAACAGTTTTCCCCCCAAAAGTGGGAATAATGGATCAGTCAGTGGCAGAGGTGTACATAGAAAAATGTTGAAAGAACGGGCACAAAGCCAGCAATAAAAATCCTGCTGGCTACATAGCTACAATTTCTGGGGAGGGAGATGGCGCGGAGTCAAGTACAGCACAGAGAGAGAACCAGTCTCACTGCAAAACTCGGGGTAAGTGACTCCCCCTTGTCTCCTGCATCGTATGCCTATGATCAGCGCTGAAGGCGAAGCTGGGGTGATTTTAACCATTTCACACCTGAGGATTTTCTACATCCGGATCAGTCATTTTGATTTTTTCTCTATGTATTCAGTCAGCAATAACTTTATGACAATATATATATATATATATATATATATATATATATATATATATATACACACACAGTGGGATGCAAATTTTGGGCAACCTTGTTAATCGTCATCATTTTCTTGTATAAATTGTTGGTTGTTAGGATAAAATATGTCAGTTAAATATATCATACTAGCCGACCCGCGGCGTAGCATACGCCGCATAAGAGGGTAGAGGGCAGGAAGGGGTTATTGGGCACAGCGGTGGGGAGGGGGGTTGGACCCCCCTCAACTGGGTCCCCCATGTGTGTTCTACCTCCAGCTTAAGCTCAGCAGGAACCCCCCCTCACCTGGGTCCCCCATGTGCACTCCCCCTCCTGCTTAGGCCTTGTTTCCATCTGTCCGCTTCTATCCGCTTTTTTTCAGCACATCAATGTTACAGATTGATACATGTTGCTGAAAAGCGGACAGAAGCAGACAGAAGCGCATAGATGGAAACGAGGCCTTAAGCACAGTGGAAGCCGCCACTATTAGTAAGAGGCAGCGGGCGGGGTTGACTCACCTCCAGAGCAGGGACAAGGTCCTCCAGCACCCAAGGCTGAGACACCAAAGTGCGCCCCTCCATCCCTGCCACCCCAGCCGTCACACACTGATTGCTATTAGACTAAGAGGCGCCACAGGGCCCACAACCTCCCCAACACCTTAATATCTAGTTATCTGTCTTGCAGTCACCGCCATGCATCCCCTTTTCTTATTTCTTTCTGCTTCATACACAATTAGGAATGACAGCTGAATGAATTGTGCGCCCCCTCCTACACTGCACCCTGAGGCTGGAGCCTCTCCAGCCTATGCCTCGGCCCGGCCCTGCTCACCTCTACTGTATTCCATCGTGCGTTCCACTTTCGCCACTTCCTGCAATGCCGCACACTGTATTGGTGTAATTTGCCTTTTTAAAACAGAAGGAAATCTGCAATAATGCAGCTATAAGTGAATATTTGTGGTTACCCACAATGCACTGCTACTAAATATGAAAATTACCCCTTTTCCCCCTTGGTAAGCCAAATAAGCATCCAGAGCCGCTGGTGTATAGCAAGCATATAGCTTTAAATTTTACACAGTCATATCAAACCCACATGTGACAGCCTGTTTCAGACTTTTCATCCTCATCAGTACATGGCAGGAATTGATACAGCTGTATGAGATAGGGCTTGGACCAGTACAACAGAATAACCAAGCAGCTCAGGGTGACCCAAACCACTCGTAATGTATAGGGGGATAAAAGGGACCAAAAAGACCGCCTACTAAAAAAAGCAAAACTTGGTGTAATTTGCCTTCCTAAAACAGAAAGAAATATGTAATTATTCAGCTATAAGTGAACATTTGTGGTTACCCACAACGCACTGCTACTAAATATGCAAATAATTCCTTTTTCCCCTAAGTAAGCCAAGCAAGCATCCAGAACCACTGGTGTAGCCTATAGCTTTAAATTATACACAGCCATATCAAACCCACATGTGACAGCTCAGGGTGACCCAAACCACTCGGAATGTATAGGTGGATAAAAGGGACCAAAAAGACCTCCTACTAAAAAAATCAAAGCTTGGTGTAATTTGCCTTCTTAAAGGACTTCCGAGGCCAAAATCTGCCCCCAAAACGTAAAAAAAGTGAACTACCTGCATGACTTTGTAAGGCAAGGAGGACGCCGTCCGCGCCCTCCATGCCGTTCCGCCTGGTCCCCTCTGCTCAATAGCCCCCTGAAAGGCTGTGACCCCACGGTCCGGGTCGGTATCTGCAGCCTGCATAAAGATGGGCGCCGGAGCTGGCCACAGCTGCGCAGTCCGCATAGCCGCTACTGCGGCTGCGCAGCTCTAGGGCCAACCCCCGGTCCACGTAACAGGCACCGGTGGCCATCATTATGCAGGCTGCAGATACCGACCCAGACCGTAGGGTCGCAGTCTTTCGGGGGGCTATTGAGCAGAGGGGACCAGGCAGAACGGCATGGAGGGCGCGGACGGCGTCCTCTGTGCCTTACAAAGTCATGCAGGTAACTAACTTTTTTTTACGTTTTGGGGGCAGATTTTGGCCTCGGAAGTCCTTTAAAACAGAAGAAAATCTGCAATAATTCAGCTATAAGTGAACATTTGTGATTACCCACAACGCACCACTACTAAATATGCAAATTATTCCTTTTTACCCTTAGTAAGCCAAGCAAGCTTATAGCTTTAAGTGTTACACAGTCATATCAAACCTACATGTGACAGCCTATTCCAGCCCTTTGGTTCTCATCAGTACATAACAGGAATTGATATGGCAGTATGATATTGGCCTTGGACCAGTACAACAGAGTAACCAAGCAGCTCAGGGTGACCCAAACTACTAAGAATGTATAGGGGGATAAAATAGACCAAACATCCCTCCTACTAAAAAAAAAGCAAAGCTTAGTGTAATTTTCCTTCTTAAAACAGAAGCAAATCTGCAATAATTCCGCTATAAGTGAACATTTGTGGTTACCCACAATGCACTGCTCTGCTACTGAATATGCAAATTATCCCTCTTTGCCCTTGTTTGATATGACACTACTTCTTCTTCTTGCTTGGACCGGCCCTGGGGGCAGGGCGCTACTTCTTCTTCTTGTTTGAAGGTTGAGGCACTTACTCTATTATATATATAGAAGATAGGAGACACACACATGAAATTTGAGAAGTGAAATTAATTTTATTGGATTTATAGAAAGTGTGCAATAATGGTTTAAACAAGATTAGGCAGGTGCATACATTTGGACACCACAAAAAAAATGAAATCAATATTTAGTAGATCCTCCTTTTGCAGAAATTACAGCCTCTAAACGCATCCTGTAGGTTCCAATGAGAGTCTGGATTCTGGTCGATGGTATTTTGGACCATCCCTCTTTACAAAACATCTCTAATTCATTCAGGTTTGATGGCTTCCTAACGTGAACTACTCTCTTTAACTCACACCACAGATTTTCAATTCTATTCAGGTCTGGGGACTGAGATGGCCATTCCAGAACATTGTACTTGTTCCTCTGCATGAATGCCTAAGTGGATTTTGAGCAGTGTTCAGGGTCGTTGTCTTGTTGAAAGGGCCAGTTCCGGCGCAGCTTCAGCTTTTTCACTGATTCCTGGACATAGGTCTCCAGAATCTGCTGATACTGAGTGGAATCCATGCGTCCCTCAACTTTGACAATATTCCCAGTCCCTGCACTGGCTACACAGCCCCACAGCTTGATGGAACCACCACCATATTTTACTGTAGGTAGCAGGTGTTTTTCTTGGAATGCTGTGTTGTTTTTCCTCATGCATAACGCCCCTTGTTATGCCAAAATAACTCAATTTTAGTTTCATCAGTGCACAGCACATAATTCCAAAATGAAGCTGGCTTGTCCAAATGTGCTTTAGCATACCTCGAGCGGCTCTGCTTGTGCTGTGGGCGGAGAAAAGGCTTCCTCCGCATACAGCACCTCCTTGTGTAAAGTGTGCCGAATGGTTGACTGATGCACAGTGACTCCATCTGCAGCAATTTGATGTTGTAGGTCCTTGGTGCTGGTCTGTGGGTTGACTCTGACTGTTCTCAGCATTCGTCGCTTCTGTTTATCCGAGATTTTTCTTGGTCTGCCACTTCGAGCCTTAACTTGAACTGAGCCAGTGGTCTTCCATTTCCTCAATATGTTCCAAACTGTGGAAACAGACAGCTGAAATCTCTGAGAAAGATTTCTGTATCCTTCCCCTAAACCATGATGGTGAACAATCTTTGTCTTCAGGCCATTTGAGAGTTGTTTTGAGACCCCCATGTTGCTACTTTTCAGAGAAATTTAAAAGAGGAGGGAAACTTACAATTGACCCCCTTAAATACTCTTTCTCATAATTAGATTTACCAGTGTATATAGATCAGTGGTCACTGAGCTCACCAAGCCAATTTGCGTTCAAATATTAGTTCTAAAGGTTTTGGAATCGATAAAATGACAACAGTGCCCAAATATATGCACTTGCCCAATTTTTTTTAAACAATTATTGTGCACTTTCTGTAAATCCAATAAACTTACAGGGTTGCTCGTAAACTATGCTAGCGCGAATCTACGCGTCGTAGTTCGCAACTACGCATCGTAGTTCATAGGCGAAGTTTAAAAACTTTGCATACGTATTTCCGCGTAGTCATAGTCCCGCTATGCGAAGTCAACTACGCGTGCGGTAACTGCGTCTACACGGGTCATTGCGCATGCGCAGAAATATTATTGCCCTTCTACACGTATACAATTCCGCATTGGAAGGTGATATGTACGCATATATTAGTTCAACCAGGCGCATAGTTAGCGGATTATTGCGGACATTTTTCTGCATAAGGGGATAAGCGTCCGCATCAACTACGCTTCGCACTGTGCCAAGCTTCTGTATTTTAACACGTAGTCTACGAAATGCAAACATAGCGAAGTTACTGGTTTCTTAGCCGTAGTTTGCAAAGCGTATTCACAGAAGACTACGCGTAGTTCCAGCGTAGCGAAGTTGCCTGACTATGACCATCCCTGAAACTTAATTTCACTTCTCAAATATCACTGTGTATGTCTCCTATATGATATATTTAACTGACATTTTATATCGTAACAACAAACTATTTATACAGGAAAATCATGACGCTTTACAAGGTTGCCCAAACGTTCGCATCCCACTACATATATATACTGTATACATGAAATTAAATCACAATTTTTAAATTTTTAGAGTATATACAGGATCTTCTCAAAAAATTAGCATATTGTGATAAAGTTCATTATTTTTTGTAATGTACTGATAAACATTAGACTTTCATATATTTTAGATTCAAATACACACAACTGAAGTAGTTCAAGCCTTTTATTGTTTTAATATTGATGATTTTGGCATACAGCTCATGAAAACCCAAAATTCCTATCTCAAAAAATTAGCATATTTCATCCGACAAATAAAAGAAAAGTGTTTTTAAAACAAAGAAAGTCAACCTTCAAATAATTATGTTTAGTTATGCACTCAATACTTGGTGGGTAATCCTTTTGCAGAAATGACTGCTTCAATGCGGCGTGGCATGGAGGCAATCAGCCTGTGGCACTGCTCAGGTGTTACCGAGACCTGGCTAAACGACAACATCCCGGACAACTCCCTCAACCTACCTGGCTTCAATCTTTTCCGAGCAGACCGTGACCCCTCTCTCACGGGGAAAAGTAAGGGTGGCGGAATCTGCTTTTACATTAACGGTGCTTGGTGCTCAAACATAACCATCTTGCACAAAAGTTGCTCTCCTGATGCTGAGCTTCTACTTATCAACTGCAGGCCTCAGTACTCGCCAAGGGAGTTCACCTCCTATGTCCTAGCAGGTGCCTACATCCCCCCAGATGCAGACACCAAGAACGCCCTGCGCACTATCAGCGACACCATAACATTGTGGGAGACCTCCCTCCCGGACTCCCTCTTCATCATCTTAGGGGACTTTAATAGGGCGAACCTCCGCCAGGAGCTGCCTCGATACAAGCAACACGTCACCTGCCCGACCAGGAACCAAAATACTCTAGACCATTGCTACACGGTCCTCAAAGATGCGTACAAGGCTACCCGCCGAGCTGCCCTAGGCAACTCCGACCACTGCCTAATACACCTGGTCCCAACCTACAGAAGGCTCCTTCAAACCTCAAAGCCGACTGTCAGGACGGTTAAAAAGTGGACTGAGGAAGCCAAGGGTCACCTACAAGCCTGCTTCGACAGCACTGACTGGTCGGTCCTGGAAGCCCCCTGCCTAGACGAATGGACGGAGAATGTCACCTCCTATATCCGCTTCTGTGAGGAGACCTGCATCCCAACGTCGAACGTCAAAGTCTTCCCAAACAATAAACCCTGGTTTAATGGCAGGTTACGCCACCTACGGAAAATCAAAGAGGAAGCTCACAAATCCGGCACCCCAGAGGAGTTCAGGGAAGCCAGGAACTCCCTGAATCGAGAGCTGAAAGTAGCAAAGCGGGACTACGCAAACAAACTAAGACAGGACCTGCAGTCCAACAATACACGAGACGTCTGGAAAGGCCTTAGGGCAGCCACTAATTTCAAGCCCCCTTACCAACACACACTTCCTAGCATCGCACTAGCAGACGAGCTCAACAAATTCTATTGCAGGTTCGAGCACCAACCCACCCACTCCGGGGACCCAGTGCTCCTATCCTCACCCAGGGAGCCTCTCGCCACATCTCCCCAAGCTGCTACTGTCCCCCAGACACCGGTAATCGTCCGGGAGGCTGACGTTCTACTGCACCTCCAGAAGCTCAACCCCAGGAAGGCTCCAGGCCCAGACGGCATATCCCCGACCTGCCTGAAAACCTGTGCAAGCCAGCTAGCCCCGATCCTCACTTCAATCTTCAGCAAATCCCTGACAATGAGCAAGGTCCCTTCCTGCTTCAAGAAAGCTAACATCATACCGGTCCCCAAGAAGCCAGGTGCCTCAGATCTAAACAACTACAGACCGGTTGCCCTAACGCCAATTATCATGAAAACCTTCGAAAGACTGGTTCTCTCCTATCTAAAGGGGCACACCACCACCAAAACGGACCCCCTGCAATTCGCATATAGGGCTAACCGGTCCGTCGAGGATGCTATTAACATCAGTCTAGCTCACATCATGGAACATCTGGATAAACCCAACTCCTACGCCAGGATCCTGCTTCTGGACTTCAGCTCCGCTTTCAACACCATCTGTCCGACCATCCTGTACGACGACCTGGTAGGACTTGGTGTTGACCCGAATCTGTGCACCTGGATCAAAGATTTCCTTACTGACAGGTCGCAGGTAGTCAGGATTGGCAGCTGCTATTCCAGTCCTAGAATCACCAACACTGGTTCCCCGCAAGGGTGTGTGCTGTCCCCGATCCTCTTCTCATTGTACACGAACAGCTGCACCTCATCCGCGGACTCTGTCAAGGTCATCAAGTTCGCGGATGACACCACCATACTAGGCCTCATAGGCGGAAATGGTGAACAGGAATATCGCAAGGAGATTGAGCGGATCCTCGGGTGGTGCAAGGAAAATAAACTCGTTTCGGTTTCGGCAAAAACTGTAGAACTAATCGTGGACTTCAGAAGAAACACTCCGTCCCCCAGTCCTGTCTCCATTGACGGTACCGAGGTCTCCAGGGTACACAGCGCTCGGTTCCTTGGTACCACCATCACAGACAACCTGAAGTGGGAAATGAACACCTCCGTAACTCAAAAGAAAGCCCAGCAGAGGCTGTTCTTTCTCAGGCAGCTGAGGAAGTTCGGAATGTCGCAGGAGCTAATGATCAGCTTCTACTCTGCCACCATTGAGTCTGTCCTTTGCTCCTCCATCATTGTCTGGTACTCTGGGGCAAACGCAAGGGACAAGCACAAACTACAGAGGGTAATCAGCGCTGCTGAAAAGATTATAGGGTCACCCCTGCCACCCCTGGACATCCTTCATTCATCTAGAATGATGTCCAGGGCAAACAGGATCACTCAAGACCCCTCTCACCCGGGCAGTTGCTTCTTCGACCCCCTCCCATTAGGCCGCCGTTATAGGACCATTCTCACCAAAACCACCAGACATAAAAACTCCTTCTTTCCCCAAGCGGTTGTCCTACTTAATTCATGCACTCTCCCAACTGTCATCCCCAAATCACTCCATGGACCGGGTTGAAGTTGAGGTTGTTATTTTGCATTACCGATCCACACTAACTGCTGTACTGTCTGTCAAAATTGCCGTTGTGTCTATGTAGCATTATCTGTGCCATGTCGATGTTTGTATGCCAATTGCCGTGTGTCCACAAAAAATTCCGAGTGCGGTTCCCGCCGCACTTGGCGAAATAAAGGTGATTCTGATTCTGATTCTGATGGAGGCCAAGGATGCTTCGATAGCAGCCTTAAGCTCATCCAGAGTATTGGGTCTTGCGTCTCTCAACTTTCTCTTCACAATATCCCACAGATTCTCTATGGGGTTCAAGTTAGGAGAGTTGGCAGGCCAATTGAGCACAGTAATACCATGGTCAGTAAACCATTTACCAGTGGTTTTAGCACTGTGAGCAGGTACCAGATCGTGCTGAAAAATGAAATCTTCATCTCCATAAAGCTTTTCAGCAGATGGAAGCATGAAGTGCTCCAAAATCTCCTGATAGCTAGCTGCATTGACCCTGCCCTTGATAAAACACAGTGGACCAACACCAGCAGCTGACATGGCACCCCAGACCATCACTGACTGTGGGTACTTGACACTGGACTTCAGGCATTTTGGCATTTCCCTCTCCCCAGTCTTCCCCCAGACTCTGGCACCTTGATTTCCGAATGACATGTAAAAGTTGCTTTCATCCGAAAAAAGTACTTTGGACCACTGAGCAACAGTTCAGTGCTGCTTCTCTGTAGCCCAGGTCAGGCGCTTCTGCAGCTATTTCTGGTTCAAAAGTGGGTTCATGCTTCCATCTGCTGAAAAGCTTTATGGAGATGAAGATTTCATTTTTCAGCACGACCTGGCACCTGCTCACAGTGCCAAAACCACTGGTAAATGGTTTACTGACCATGGTATTACTGTGCTCAATTGGCCTGCCAGCTCTCCTGACCTGAACCCCATACAGAATCTGTGGGATATTGTGAAGAGAAAGTTGAGAGACACAAGACCCAACACTCTGGATGAGCTTAAGGCCGCTATCGAAGCATCCTGGGCCTCCATAACACCTGATTAGTGCCACAGGCTGATTGCCTCCATGCCACGCCGCATTGAAGCAGTCATTTCTGCAAAAGGGTTCCCGACCAAGTATTGAGTGCATAACTGAACATAATTATTTGAAGTTTTTTATTTTTTTTGTTTTAAAGGGAAGGTTCAGGGAGGGTGGAGGAAAAATAAAAATCAATTTCCACTTACCTGGGGCTTCCTCCAGCCCATGGCAGGCAGGAGGTGCCCTCGCCGCCGCTCAGCAGGCTCCCGGTGGTCTCCGGTGGCCGACCCTGCATGCGCAGTACAGCCCGGCGGACGTCCGATGACGTCAGAGCGCCGGCGTGGGACGCAGAAGTACCAGGACTTGGAGCGCAGAAGAGCCCGACCTGGCAGCCGGCCTGGCCAGGTCGGGTCGGCCACCAGAGACCACCGGGAGCCTGCGGAGCGGCGGCGAGGGCACCTCCTGCCTGCCACGGGCTGGAGGAAGCCCCAGGTAAGTGGAAATTGATTTTTATTTTTCCTCCACCCTCCCTGAACCTTTCCTTTAAAAACACTTTTCTTTTACAGGATCTTCTAAAAAAATTAGCATATTGTTATAAAGTTCATTATTTTTTGTAATGTACTGATAAACATTAGACTTTCATATATTTTAGATTAAAATACACACAACTGAAGTAGTTCAAGCCTTTTATTGTTTTAATATTGATGATATTGGCATACAGCTCATGAAAACCTAAATTTCCTATCTCAAAAAATTAGCATATTTCATCCGACCAATAAAAGAAAAGTGTTTTTAAAACAAAAAAAGTCAACCTTCAAATAATT